>NW_005362842.1:2242397-2263733 GCF_000412655.1 Myotis brandtii
CTTTGCAGTTGTGCCTCCCCTCCACCAGCTGCCAGCGGTTGTCTCCTCCCCACCAGCCAGTTCCTGCCCACCCCCCTCCTCACCGGAGCCAGGTGGAGCCAGGCCCTGCGCCTCCCCTCACCTGGAGGAGCTCGCGTCTCCTCTGTATGACTCTTCTCAGTCCTTGTCTGGAATATCAAACAAGGAGGACCAATTTAGCCGCTTTTCAAGCTTGCAAAGTGCAGATAGAGCATAATGAATGTCCTGGGCTGCTTGTAAATTACCTTGTGTAAACTCCTTCGCACCGCCCGCTGCCCCATCTCTCTCCATGCGCGTGTGGATAAACACAATTTTTTATCCTTCTAATTATATAAAGTTGGGCCAGGAAGGGGACACAGAATAATATTAGCATCTCCCGGAAGGAATAAATAAACCATGAGGACACTGCTCCTCCTTGCAATGTCTTTCCTCGGACCTGCGGCCGGGTTCTGCCCTTTGATGAGTACACACAGCTCTTCGCCTCTGCACAAAGGTGAATAGACGTGTGGGACCAAGGGCAGATGGGAGCACTAAGTTGCTAAGTGTCTACCATCAGCGCACAACCTGCCTCACATCCAGCCAGCAACCACCATTTATTAAGCACCTGCTGTCTGCTCAGCACTGTCCTAACACTTCTTAGAGCACTTGTAGATTTACCGAAAATTGGAGCAGAATGCACAGGGAGCCCCCATACGCCTCCTCCCTCCCTCCTCCCCATATCCAGTTTCCCTGTTATAACATCTTGAGTTGGTGTGATACATTTGTTCCAATAGATGAACCAATATTGATCCATTGTTACTAACAAAAGTCCATACTTTGTAGAGTTCACTCTTTGCATTGTACAGTTCTTTGGTATGTACTGGTGTGTGAAGACATGTGTCCACCATTACAGTATCATGCAGAATGGTTTCACTGCCCTCCACCCGTTCCTCCCTCCCTCCAAGTCCCTGGCAACCGCTGATCTTTTTACTGTCTCCATAGTTGTGCCTTTCCCAGAATCCCATGGGGTTAGAATTTCACACTGTGAAGCCTTTTCACACTGGCGTCTTTCACTTGCCCGTATGCATTTAAGGCTCCTCCATGTCTTTTCATGGCTTGATGCCTCCTTTCTAGATATCACTGAATACTGTTCCATTGTGTGGATATACTACAATCTATCCATTCACCTATAGGAGGACATCTTGCTTTTGGCAATTGTGAATCAAGCTGCTGTAAACATTCGTGTGCAGGTTTTGTGTGGACATAAGCTTTCAGCTCCTTTGTGTAAATACCAGAGAGAGCAATTGCTGGGTCATGTAAGAGTGTGTTTAGTGTGGGAGGAAATTGTCTTCCTCAGTAAGCATTTTGCATTCCCACCAGCAAGGAATGGGAGTTCCTGTTGCTCCACATCCTCTCCAGCATTTGGTGCTGTTGGTGTTCTGGATTGGGCCATTCTAGTCGGTGTGTAAAGGTATCTCAGTGTTTCATTTGCAATCCCCTAATGAAATATGATGTTGAACATTTCGCCTGCATATCTTTTTGGGTGAGATGTCTGTTCAGATATTTGCCCATTTTTAACTGAGTTATTTGTTTTCTTATTGTTGAGTTTTAAGAGTATTTCTGTATATTGTGAATACAAGTCCTGGATCAGATATGTCTTTTATAGGTGTTTTCTCTCAGTCTGTGGCTCTTCTTTTCATTCTCTTAATGTCCTTTCACTTTCCATGCCTGCATTTCCTCCTCAATCCTCCCAGCATTCTGTGAACTATATAGTATTGGCCCCATTTTGCTAAGGATCCCAAGGCTAAGAGAGATCAAGTGACGTACTAAATGGTGGAGCTAAGAGTTGAACCCAGATGTGACCTCATCCTCATACCTCACATTCCCACTTTCCACAAGTTAGATCATGTAAGAATGAATCCTGGTCATTTCATACTAAAACAGCCTTTCACAGTCTCAGAATACAGTCTGTACGCGGATGCTCTGCCGACCCCAGGGAATGGTTACTTGCATCCAGGTATGGCGTGGCGAGCCCTCTGTCATCTAGCCCTGCCACCTCCTCCGTCTCCTCTCCCACTGCTAATCCCTTCACACTCTGCATTTACAAGACAGGAACTCCTCAGCTCACAGTGTGCCTGCTTTTTCAGGAGCTCTGCCTTCCCCCTTGCAGGTCCCTCTGATGGCAAGACCTTCCTCATTGTCCACTGGACAGTCTTACTCACTTTTAATTCCTCATTCATATATTGCTCCACAAAGCCCTCTATTCTCTATTTTTAGATCTTGAGGTTTCACTTCTAAGTACAGTCTGTCCCCTTATGCTTGATACTCCTTATGCTTGAGCATCACTTTCATAACACTTTCTGAATCCCCTCAACAAGCCTGCACATAGTAGGTGCTCAATGAATGAAGGTTGGCAAACACCATCATCTGGCAGTTAGAGGCAACTTTCATCTTTAATAATATTGAACGAAGTACGTTTGTTTCCTTTTGTTTTTGTTTTTAATAGTTTTGGCTTTCAGACTTTAAGTTCCACTGTATATTAAAGAAAATTACCTTTCAACATTTTATACCAGAATCTCTGTTCCCAGTGCTGTAGACCCCTGGAGCATAACTCAGTAAGTAAAGGAGATTTTTGAATCGATAAGTCATTAGTGAGACCAATGAGTGAAAACACAATATGCATTTTCACTTTTTTAAGGCTTACAGATTTTGTAGCCTCTGGTGACAAAGCTTAACAGCCCGAGCTCAGAGTTCGATGCTGGGCCCTATGTGACCCCTGCTGGGTGGGTTGTCCCGCAGGAGGTTCCCCTCTCTGGGCTAGAATACTGAGGGGCTGGGGACCAACCACTTGCACGGACTCCAGGAGTGGGGCCTGGGAGATGCAAAAAGTCCAGGGACTACACATCGTGTGGACGGAACCGGGGTCCAGGGTCAGACAGGCCTGGGATAGAATCTCAGCCCTGCTACTTACAGACTGTGTAACAAGGGAAACTTGCTTAATCTCTCTGAGCCTCAGTTTCTTCATCTGTGAAATGGAAAGAATAATAACACTACATCAGAATGGTATTATTACAATAATCTGTTCAGTTATTTGTGGTAATAAATGATGGATTAAGGTCATGTATGTAAAGTCTCTGGTACCTGTCATTAGCTCCATAAAGGTTAGCTTCAGACTCCTTCACACCCCACTCCCCCAGCCACCCAAAGGAGTGACTTAGACCTCCCACTTACTCCCTTACTGGCTTCCACTGGAACTCTTCCCCATGATGAGTAAAAAAGTAGCATCCAGGCTTGGCCAGCATGGCTCAGTGGTTGAGCATCGACCAAAGAACCAGGAGGTCACAGTTCAATTCCTGGTCAAGGGCACATGCCTGGGTTATGGACACAATCCCCAGTGTGTGGCGTGCAGGAGGCAGCCGATCAATGATTCTCTCATCATTAATGTTCTATCTGTCTCACCCTCTCTCTTCCTCTCTCTAAAATCAATAAAATATATATTTTTTTTAAGTGGCATCCAGTATATCTCAGTGCCTAGCACCCTGCTGGCACATGGCAGATGCTGAATGAATAGTTTTTTAATTAATGAATTAGTTAGTGTGTGGCGTGTAGGAGGCAGCCAATCAATGATTCTCTCATCATTAATGTTCTATCTGTCTCACCCTCTCTCTTCCTCTCTCTAAAATCAATAAAATATATATTTTTTTTAAGTGGCATCCAGTATATCTCAGTGCCTAGCACCCTGCTGGCACATGGCAGATGCTGAATGAATAGTTTTTTAATTAATGAATTAGTTAGTGAATTAATGGCTAGGTCGTGGTATGCTGCCCAGTCCTGGACCTGTGTGTTCATCCTGGGACCCATTCCTTGCCTGCTCCCGCTCGCTTTTTGCTCACAGAGAGCTGACTCTGCAGGTTGCATTTCTCAGTCACTGGGCAGCTGGCTTCTGTCTGGGTTTGGCCAATGGCATGTACCGGTGGGAGATTGGAAGGTGGGAGAAAGGAAGAGGCCGGGGGAGGAGTATTTCTCCCCATCTGTCCCAACCACAGGCTCCAGCTTTTCTTCAGCTTTCACCAAAGCCACTGCAGCTGCAGTCCCCACAGGTGCCCCAGCCGTCTGTCCCAACCACAGGCTCCAGCTTTTCTCCAGCTTTCACCAAAGAAGCCACTGCAGCTGCAGTCCCCACAGGTGCCCCAGCCCCGGAGCTCCAGTACCTCCACCTCCTCCCTCTGCCCCACCGTCCCTCAGGAGGCGTGTCTAAGGAGACACCGTACTGACCTCTGAGTTACTTCACCCTCTTCTATTTGGCTTTTCAACTTGTCCATCATCCAGGTGACCACTTCTCTATCATTAATTCCTTCTGCTCTGGACACTTGAAGTGGTTTCTCATATCCGCTTAGACCCCTCCTTGGAGGCTGGAGGAGCTGGACCCAGAGTTGAGAGGACCCCGCTCTTCCAAGCTCCATCTCCCCCTGCCCATGGCCAGTGAGTCCTTGTGAGCCTCAGTTTCCTCGTTTGTATCAAGGGCTAACAGCACCCATCCTGCTTCTCTCCCAGCATCTCTGTCAGGGTCCAGTCAGGTCACCCATTCATACAGTCACCGAGCACCATGAGGACCTGCGCATGGGGCCCTGGGGATGCTCAAAGCTCTGCCACCCACTGACTTGGAACCCTAGCCCTGCCCTAGAGTCATGTCCAGTCATTCAGGGACCTGCACAGTGACCTGGGCAGCCAGCTGAGCCCCTCCTCCCAGCCAGACCCGGCCAGGGCGGTCTGATTGCGTGTGTCTGTGTCTATAGCGGAGCTCACTTTACTTAATTGTAAAAGATTCGTCTGATTCTTCTGCTGTACTTGTTTTTTTAATGGTTTTTATTTGGTGTTATTTGAAGCCAGCGTGCCATCGACCAAAGCCTGCAAATCTTGTTTATGCCTAGATTGTGTTTGGAATGGTATGCTCTGTGACACGGTTTTCAGTTATTGATGACCTCTTTTATAATGATTTAGTCAGCTCCGCTCGAATGATAGTATTGATAGCAGTATGTGGCCGACAATCTATTTGCAGCAATACTCCAAGAGGCAAAAGAAAAGCAATTTGTGCCCAAGTGGAAAATAGGTAAATTTGCCGTTTTTAAACAAGCATGAAAATGAAGCGCATTAATCCCCATCCACACATCTTGCTTCCCGAGACTTTTCATGTAGTCTCCCTTGCACTGTCTATGGAGAAGGTATTTCCATCCCCATCTTACCTAATAATAGACAAACATGTAAATTGACCATACCTTCACTACGATAACCAGCCAATCAGGAGAGTATGCAAATTAACCTAACAAAGATGGCGGTTAATTTGCATACGTAGGCTCCAAGTGGTGGAGCGAAGCCTGACGGCCCCGGGGCCGGCAGAGCAGCGGAAGCCTCAAGGTCTTGGGGCCAGCAGAGCAGCGGAAGCCTCATGGCCCCGGGGCCAGCTCTGGCTGGAGCCCAGCCAGAGTGAAGGCCTGGGTGCCGGGTGCTGGAGGAAAACCGGTGCCAGCAGCCAGGGGAAGGAAGGCCTATTGCACGAATCTCTTCGTGCAACAGGCCTCTAGTTTTAAGATAAAATCACTAAGACTCACCTAGGTAGTAATGACAAAGCCATCAGGAGGGCAGGTGGGAAAAAGAGAAGATACAGGTCCTCTTTAGGGCATAGTAATCTCCCCAGGCCTCAACTTCCTCATCTGTAAATGGGGACAATAACTGAGGGTAGCTGGTGGGTTACATGAGAAGTTTTGTGCTAAAGTCTCATGATGACAAGTGTGCAGTAATTAACAAATGTGGCTCTAACAGAGGGCAGGGCTGGCTCCTCACCTGATGGTGTCTTTTCACCCATCCTCTTATTCTCTCTCTCTCTCTCTCTCTCTCTCTCTCTTCCCCCACCCCCCTGCAGATGACCATTCCCGAGTGAGGCTGCTGGTGCTGGATGGAGACCCACACTCCGACTACATCAACGCCAACTACATTGATGTGAGTGCTTTTGTGGGCTAGGCAGCCAGGGGCTGGGGTTGACTACCGTAGGCTCAAAATCTGTGGCTGTCCCCCGACTCTCCCCCAGAGGTGGCCTTCCCAGAACATGTCCAAAGCCGCCTGGCTCCTCCCTGCTTTGTGAAATTAGTGTGACCCATGTTAACTCCCCACCTAAAGCTGCCTACCTTCAGGCGGGCTGGAGTAGCCTGCTCTGTGGGGCCCCAGGACAAAGGCTAGTCTTGTTTGTTCACCCACTGACTCATTTGTATACATGTCTGTTTATCCATTCATTCATCCATTCATTCATTTGAAGGTACAGCCATTTAGACAACAAGAATTTAAAAGTGCCTACTGTGTGCTGGAGGCTATGGGAACCATAAAGCTTAAGATGCCATGGTCCTACCCTCTAAAACCTTAGCAGGAAGATAAGCTGTGCCCATCAATCATTTCAGAACAAACGACAAAGTGGTTGAGTCTTAAGTTCAGATAAAATGCTACAGGGGTTCAGAGATGGGGGGGAATTGCTTCTTCCATCAGGAATGCAAAATGTGGTGTGAACCAAAGCTTCAAGCACTGGTAACATTGGAGAACAAAGAGGAGGAAGATGGTCTCTGGTTGGAGAGAACAGCGGAGGCGAGATGCAGCAGCTGGGAGCGTGGATATGCCCCTGCTCAGTTCGAGGGGAGCAGACTCCGGAATGGAAGGAGTGGGAAATATGATTGGAGCTAGGCCATGGGTGGTCTAGGACCAACCTTAGGAATCAGGCTTTATCCTGCAGGCAAGAAACCGAGATGGAAAGGCTTTGATCCAGGAGGTGACGGGTCAGAGCTGAGCTTTGGGATGACTGGCCTATTTCCAGGGGTGAGAGAGATCAGAGGCTGGGATCGGAACACCGAATAGGAAAGGGGTGCTTCAGTGTCCAGAGACTATTGAGGAGGGAACTAATATAATAGGGGCCAAGACAGGCGCCCAGGGAGTGGGAAAGGGCGCAAAGGGGGGTATGACCTCGGGGCTAGGTAGACACCCAGGGTGACTGATTCCAGCCAGGCTTCTCGGGACCTCAGCTGGGAGGCAAGGCCCTTGGTGAAGGGCTCAGAGAGCCACCAGGGTTCCTTGGACTCGCAAGTGTTTTATAGATCAGCTAGAAAATGCTTTCAAACAAGATGATTTGTTAATTCCACAAGCATTAGCTTTGTGTTGCTCATTTGCCTGTTGCCCTTAGATCTATTGCTTGTGCTTCCCTGTTCTGCTTTATATTGTTGGTATTGAGTGTGTGTCTGTCTGTATGAGTGTGTGTCTCTATATATGAATGTGTGTGCCTGTGTATCTGTGTGTGTGTGTGTGTGTGTGTGTATGAGAGAGAGAGAGACACAGAGAAAGAGAGAGAGATGCAGGAAGGGAAGTGAGCTGACCCCTGCATGACAGGCACTAAAGGGAGATTAGAGGGTGAAGAGAAGGAGAAGCCAGCCTATGTCTCCTCCTCTTTCTCAGCCTTGGGTAACAGCTCCAGCAGTGGCTGCATCCCGCCATGGCCCCAGCTCCTGTCAGTCAGGCTGCCACAGGCCCGTCCTCCGCAGGTGCCTGAGCTCCTGGGCCCTGGCAGCGTGTGTCTCCCACTGTCAGCTCGTTCTAGGGGTGGTCACAGCCTCCCACTGTTGCTGACCTCTGGTTGCCCCACTGTTCCCTGTTTGGCTCCTCGGCTCCTTCATCACCTGTGTGAACAACTCCCTACGCTGAATTCCCCCTGTGGGAAACACCTGGAGCGTTTCCTACCTCACCATCCCCCAGACACCCCCCGCCCCAACCCTGGCTAACAGGCCCCACAGGTGGTCAGAAACTGGGGGCTGGAGCTTTAGTCCCGATCAAGATAGACACGGTCTTGGTCACCTCGGCCCTTCCAGGAAAGCGCACAGGAGATGGCAGCTCTGAACAGCCATCTCCAGCCTGTGTGTGAGTGTGTCTGTGTGTCTACTCTGCACCTGAGCACTCAGCCTTTCCCGCGCACATTAGGGTTCATCCCCAAGCACTGAGCAGATCCTCCACAGGGTGCTGGGAACACAGACCTTAAAAGGGACTCAAGTCTGATGAGGGAGTCAGATTAGAAAAAAGACCCTCACAGAGCAGAGCCTATGGAGGCACAAAGGAAAATCAGAGCCTCGAGGTGGAGGTGGGGGCCAGTGAGGCCTTCCTGGAGGAGGAGACACATGCTGCCTTATCTGTGAGTAAAAGTCAGCCAGGCAAGAAGGGCTGACAGCAACCTAAGAATTACTCATCACCTCCTCTGTTTCCACATGACCTGAACTAGCACCACAACCTCACAAAGTAATTTCCAGGAGAGTAAGTTGAGGCTTCTGGGTCATGCAACTTCCTCAGGATCACACTGCTAGGAGGTGAAGGAGGAGGGAGCAGGAGTCTGAGTCAGGGGTGCCTCCCCCTCCATGCCCTGCGGGCTTTAGTAACAACAGAAAAGCAATGACAAGAGCCAGAGGTGCTACATGAGTCGCTCCTGAGCCCTGTGGTGGGTGGTTTAAGTGAGTCAGTTTATTAGGACCTCTCAAAAGCTCTCCAAGGTAGGCAGCCACCCCCATTCTCCAGATAGAAAAGCAGAGATTGCAAAGCTTGTCCAAGGCCATTCAGCTGGTCAGCGGCAGGACTAATCAAGGAACCAGACCCGAATGGCTCCAAGTCTAGGGCTCTTCCCGCTGCCCCTCCTGCGTGTGCTGAACCAGACTGAGTCGGTCCCCTCCATTTCCCCTTGACCTTGTCTGCAGTTGAGTGGATGTGTTAGCCTCGAGGGCCATGGCCCATGTAGGGTCTTGTCTGCAATTGAGTGGATGTGTTAGCCTCGAGGGCCATGGCCCATGTGGGGTCTTGTCTGCAATTGAGTGGATGTGTTAGTCTCGAGGGCCATGGCCCATGTGGGGTCTGCGGGCCTGCATCATGTGAATGGTAACCTCCAGCAGAAATCACTTTTCCAGGTAGACACTCCAATCCAAAGTCAGGTGAGCATCTGACTGTAGTCAGAGCCAAAGTGCGCTTTGGTGGTTTATAGGCAACAAATGAAATTGTTGTAAAGGGAAGCAGGTCTCTGCAGTGTCAATACTAATAGCATCTCCCATTTCTCCCAGATCCTGTCATTGCAATGCATTCTGCAGGCCAGGAGGAAAGCAGCCAGGGCTGAGGTTAAGAGTCTTGCTGAAGGTCACACAGCTAGAATCCATTCTCTGCCTGCCCAGGACACACCACTGCCCTCTCCCTCCATAAGGAGCAGGGTGTGAAGACGGCCAGGCAGCCTCTGCGAGATGCTGTCTTAATATATGATGCTGTGCTCTGTGCGGGTCTCAGTGTTAAAGTCAAGGGCTCACAGACCAAAGTCATGAATTCAGTCCTCATAGGGCCCATTGAACCCCGGCAGTTCTGCTTACTAGTTCTAAGGAGCAGGGTGTGCAGAACGGCCAGGCAGCCTCTGCGAGATGCTGTCTTAGTATGTGATGCTGGGTTTTGTGCGGGTCTCAGTGTTAAAGTCAAGGGCTCACAGACCAAAGTCATGAATTCAGTCCTCATAGGGCCCATTGAACCCCGGCAGTTCTGCTTACTAGTGTTACATCTTGGGTAAATTATTTACTTGTTCTGATATCTATAACATGGGATAATCATGTCCCTCCACAAGAACATGATAATTCATGTAAGGTGTCTGTCTGTCAGGGTCCCCCTGGGAAACAGAGGCTCGCTCAAAGGGATTAACCCAGCAGAGGTTAATAAGGGTGGAACAGGATTGAGGGGGACCCACAGGGTGGGGTGTAGTGTCCCTAACGCCAGAAGGCAGAAAAGTCCCATTTACTGTGAACCTGCTATACACTCCAGCAAAGCTAAAACTCCTGGGGTTTCTGTGGGTATTCCTGCCAAGTCGATACTCTAGACCAGCGGTCGCCAAACAGTGGTCCGTGAACCACTGGTGGTCCAGTGAGATCCGAAAGGTTGGCGACCGCTGGTTTAAGATAACCTTTGAAGCAGCAGTCGCCAACTAGTGGTCCGAAAGGTTGGCAACCGCTGCTCGAGACCGCTCTCTTGTCCTCGCCCCTCTGTCCTGGTCTCCACTCCAGCCAAATCCTCCCAGCTCTCCCAATGCCTGCACTAGGACCACTTATCCACAATGGGATCTTGACAATCCATTAAACCGACTCCATATGGACAATGAGCAGAATGGGCCGGCCCTGTCTGTGCCTCCGGAGGCTGGGGTTCTGCTGCAGCCGGAACCATCCCGCTGGCCGCGATGTTTGCACACCTGAGAATGTGCTGGCCACTTGAATCTGTTATAAATTACCCGCCTGGAAGTGAATATCGTATCTGGGTCCCCAGCAAGTAACAGATGCACGAGTGCAGAGTGAGATGAATGTGTTTTGGATGCAAACCTCTTTCCCGTTGCTCACAGACAGATGCAGGCCAGCCCAGTGCTGGTTGGCAGGCAGTCTGCGTGCTTTATAGGTGGGGCTTCACCCACAGGGTGGGGTGTAGTGTCCCTAACGCCAGAAGGCAGAAAAGTCCCATTTACTGTGAACCTGCTATACACTCCAGCAAAGCTAAAACTCCTGGGGTTTCTGTTGGTATTCCTGCCAAGTCGATACTCTAGACCAGCGGTCGCCAAACAGTGGTCCGCGGACCACTGGTGGCCCAGTGAGGTCCGAAAGGTTGGCGACCGCTGGTTTAAGATAACCTTAGGAGCAGCAGTCGCCAACTAGTGGTCCAAAAGGTTGGCGATCACTGCTCGAGACCGCTCTCTGTCCTCACCCCTCTGTCCTAGTTCCACTCCAGCCAAATCCTCCCAGCTCTCCCAATGCCCGCACTAGGACCACTTATCCACAATGGAATCTTGACAACCCATTAAACCGACTCCATATGGACAATGAGTGGAATGGGCCGGCCCTGTCTGTGCCTCCGGAGGCCAGGGTTCTGCTGCAGCCGGAACCATCCCGCTGGCCGCGATGTTTGCACACCTGAGAATGTGCTGGCCACTTGAATCTGTTATAAATTACCCGCCTGGAAGTGAATATCGTATCTGGGTCCCCAGCAAGTAACAGATGCACGAGTGCAGAGTGAGATGAATGTGTTTTGGATGCAAACCTCTTTCCCGTTGCTCACAGACAGATGCAGGCCAGCCCAGTGCTGGTTGGCAGGCAGTCTGCGTGCTTTATAGGTGGGGCTTCAGTGAACTCCAAGTTCTTTTAAGGCTAGGAAGTCTTCTGTCCAGCTCTCGGCAGGTCCCTGGAGGAGTCCCCGTGGAGCAGTTCATTTCCTTTCATCAGCACTGCTGGAGTCTCGCTCGTGGTTAGAATGTTTTCTCTCTGGGACCGTATGGGTTCTTGGAGGCCAGGCAGCATCTCTCTGCTCACACGCAGCATGGGAAGGCACGCACTCACTGTGCATTTATCAAGGCTGGTGGCCCAGAAAGGCTCTCTGGGCTGGCACAGCCGTGAGCAAGCCGGACACAGCCCTGCCCATTGGCGCTCTCATTCCACGGGGGAAACAGACAATAGGCATGTCAATAAACACAGAACATTGTGCCGTGTGGTGATACGTGCTCTGAAAAGAAGGAAAGTAGAGACAGCAGAAAGAGGCTGACAGGATGGGCAGGGAGGGCTTCTCTGGGGAGGTGACGGGCAGCCAGCAGAAGCCTGGGTGAGGGAGAGAGCAAGTGCTCGGCTATTTGGGGACAGACACAGCAGGCACAGGGCATGGCCATTGCTAAGGCCTCCAGATAGAAACGTGATTGTTTCTGAAGAAGAGCAAGACAGCCAGTGAGCCCAGGGGCAGCGGCAGGAAAACTGGGGGTATGGCTACGGGGATGAAACGGAAATAGCAGTGATGCTGAGATGCCCAAGCTCGGCTTACCAGGCCGCCTCAGAGGACGCTTCCCTGCCTTCTCAGCTGAGTCAGTTTCCCATGGGAACTCCACAAGCCCCACTCCTTCCCTACCCCAGTTTGTTGCTGCCTGTACGCTGCTCAGAAGCAGAGCCCGCCTCCATCTGCTCACTTTTGTATTTCCAGGGCCTTGTCCATGGTAGTAGGTGCTCAGTTAACACCTGTTGACTGAATATCGAATGACCGAGAGGACAAATGAGTGAACAAACTAGGGAACCCAAGTCACCTAACTCCACAATGAAAACGTGAATTTCTTGCTCAGAATTTATCCCATCGACTTTCAGCGCATCAGGTCTTCCAAGTCAGTTTCCTCCACGGGGTCTTTTGTCTTCTGGCTGGTGCATTCAGTAGAGTGACCCAGCCTCACCTCAGAGACACATTCATGCCTGGATGCCACCAACCAGCCTTGGCTGAAACTGCACCCGGCTCTGGTGACCTGTCCCATGGCCCGGGGAGGTGGGGGGTGGAGGGGTGGGGCGGAGCAAAGAAAGCATAACACAGTGCATGTTGGGAGTGTGGTAACTGGGCACATACAGAGCCCTGCAGGGCCTCTCAGGAGGCGGGAGGTCTCATTTGAAGTGCAGTGTGGGAAGCTGGGACACAGGCACGTGGGGCTGTGGAAGGGGACAGAGAGGGGCAAAGAGGAAGTGAGGCTGGGGACGAGGATGGAGACGGATGACTAGTCCTGGGCAAAGGCATTTGGACATTACTGTGCAGGCAGTGGGAGCCACTGCCGCTTTTCTGTGGGAAGTAATGTAATCAGATGCGCGTTGGGAATTCACTCTGGTGGGAAGCAGATGGGCTGTGGGGCCAGACTGGAGGCAGGGAGGCCAGCAAGAGGCTGGTGCCATGGCTCAGGTCAGGGAGGATGAGGACTATAAGAAGTAAGAAGAGGGTAGACTGAGAAACCACATCTTTCCACACTCTCAGGTACTATTTTTCATTCCCAAACCTACTCAAGAACACTCCTAGAGTCTAGTTCTCCCTGTGAGCCTGGGAAACTCTGTCCACCTTGACTTGGAAGGACAGATAGCTCTTTGTACCTGTCACCTGCCTTCTTACCTCTCATATCCCAAGACGAGCCCAGTTCCTGCATTAATAGGCAGAGCAGAACAGAGGGGAGGGGAGGAGGGCTTACCAGCTCAGGGCCTCCCTAGGGGCCAACACTGACTTTTAGTTGTGATAGACACTCGATAAATGTTTGCACATAAACCATAAAATAACAACAGTAACAAAGACCTCTATGTTAAATCTTAGAATAGTGCCTGGCACAGAGGAACTGTTGTCTATTAAGTCATTTCATTCTAACAGCAACACTATAATGTAAATACTATTATCCCCATTGAACAGCAAAAAAATCAGCTGAGGCCCAAGGAGGCTAAGTAACTTGCCCCAGACCACACAGCGTGGAAGAGACACAGCCAGGATTCAAACCCAGGCAGTTAGGTCCAGGGTCTGTGTGTATAATCACAATGCTATGCTACCTCCTCGCTGTCCTCTCAGTAGCTTGTTTATTGGGCATTGCTCTGAGTTTCACGCTGTACTGGGCTCTATGGGATTCTTTTTTTCACTTAGGAGGCAGTGTTTGTCCTCAAAAAGCTGACAGCCTTGCTAAGAAGATAGTCCCACTCGAACACAGACTTAGGAAGGGGCTGTGATTACTGGTGGTCAGTCCCACAGTTCTGGTCATGACATTGGCCTTGGGTTGTACTGACGGTCAACCCAAGCATTACCAGCGATTAGAAGGCCCTAGGTAAATATTTATGGAGCAGGTAGAAGACAGGTAGAGAAATGGGGAGGAATCAGAAACTAGTCTTTGAATCAGAAAGCAGATCTAGAACCTCAAAGATGCCACGTCTATTTCACCATAAGCCACACAGATGCCAAGTCTGGCTCAGTCCTGAAGAAGGCGGTCTTGAGGCAGCTCCTCCTCCTCAGCAGGACAGAAAGTCTGACCACCAAAGCTTAAGACAGAAATAGGTGTTCATCAAACTGTAGGACTCATCATCTCCTGAGATGGTTATCCGTAAGGGAAAGTGGTTTTCAGGACTGTCAACAGCCTCTCCACCAGCAGACTCCATAATTCATACGTGTTTTTTTTTTACTCTGTCATTGCAATGCATTCTGTAGGCCAGGAGGAAAGCAGCCAGGGCTGAGGTTAAGAGCCTTGCTGAAGGTTACACAGCTAGAATCCATTCTCTGCCTGCCCAGGACACACCACTGCCCTCTCCCTCCCTAAGGAGCAGGGTGTGCAGAACGGCCAGGCAGCCTCTGCGAGATGCTGTCTTAGCAAAAAACACCCAACCGGAAAAGCAAAATGAAAAAAGAATCCGAAAATACGAAGATAGTGTAAGGAGCCTCTGGGACAGCTTCAAGCGTACCAACATCCGAATTATAGGGGTGCCAGAAGAAGAGAGAGAGCAAGATATTGAAAACCTATTTGAAGAAATAATGACAGAAAACTTCCCCTACCTGGTGAAAGAAATAGACTTACAAGTCCAGGAAGCGCAGAGAACCCCAAACAAAAGGAATCCAAAGAGGACCACACCAAGACATATCATAATTAAAATGCCAAGAGCAAAAGACAAAGAGAGAATCTTAAAAGCAGCAAGAGAAAGAGACTCAATTACCTACAAGGGAATACCCATACGACTGTCAGCTGATTTCTCAACAGAAACTTTGCAGGCCAGAAGGGAGTGGCAAGAAATATTCAAAGTGATGAATAGCAAGAACCTACAACCAAGATTACTTTATCCAGCAAAGCTATCATTCAGAATTGAAGGTCAGATAAAGAGCTTCACAGATAAGGAAAAGCTAAAGGAGTTCATCACCACTAAACCAGTATTATATGAAATGCTGAAAGGTATCCTTTAAGAGGAGGAAGAAGAAAAAGGTAAAGATACAAATTGTGAACAACAAACATGCATCTATCAACAAGTGAATCTAAGAATCAAGTGAATAAATAATCTGATGTACAGAATGAACTGGTGATTATAATGAATCAGGGACATAGAAAGGGAATGGACTGACTATTCTTGGGGGGGAAAGGGAAATGGGAGATGCGGGAAGAGACTGGACAAAAATCGTGCACCTATGGATGAGGACAGTGGGTGAGGAGTGAGGGCCGAGGGTGGGGCGGGAACTGGGAGGAGGGGAGTTATGGGGGGGGAAAAAAAAAGAGGAACAAATGTAATCTGAACAATAAAGATTTAATAAAAAAAAAAAAGAAATATTGGTGTAAGAGAAACATATCGATTAGTTGCCTCCTGCACGTGCTCCAACCAGGGCTCAAGCCAAGGTGGAGTCTGCAACTGAGGTATGTGCCCTTGACCAGAATCGAACCCAGAACCCTTTGGTCCACAGGCTGACACTCTATCCACTGAACCAAACCAGCTAGGATTCAATGTGGGCTAGGTAAAGTCTAACACATGTCAGGCTTATGGATTAAAAACCTTTATTCAAGTATCTGGTTATATTCCAAAAACTAAGCAATGCTTGGAATATATTAAGAATCCTATATAATAAAAGTGTGGTATGCAAATTGTCCCCTCGACTGGAGTTCTTCTGGGAGTTGGACCAGGGGGCGGGCTGGCCAGGGGAAGGCAGGGAGGCCCTGGCGCTGGCAGGTGGCCGGGGGAAGGGAGGGAGGCCCTGGCCAGCAGCCGCTAGGGACCCTACCAGTGCATGGACTTTGTACACTGGGCCTCTAGTGTGTGTGTGTGTGTATGTGTGTGTGTGTGTCTCACTCAAATTTTTATATCAAATACATATATTGGTCTTGTAATTTTAAAAACAATGAAAGCCCAGAATGTTGAAGGAAGATTTCCAAGGAAATGGCTTTGGATTCTCCCTCCTGTCTCTCACTCCTTGTCTACTTCCCCCTTCTGTATGAGCTTCAGACCAACACTCACAGTTGGCATCTTCTCTTTGTGCTCTCAGCATCTGGCTCCCAGCACCGCCCCTCTACCCCAGTGTCCTTCTGTCTCATTGAGGTCTGGAGCCCAATTTTTAGGAAAACTCCACTGAGCTCTATTATTAACCCATAGTTAGATAAGGTGATGGGTCAGGGTCAGGGGCTGGTGGAAAGGGGCTGAGCAGGAGGATGAGCGAGGGAGGAGGAGAGAAGCTGGTAGCACTCCCAGGGGGAGCCACAGACCTTGCCTGCTTGGAATGTGGGTTTCTTATCCATGCTCTAACCTCCCACGCCTCAGGCCCCAGTCCCAGCTACTTGGGTGCCCCTGCGAGGATTCTCTGGCCTCGCTGTCACTCACCCATGTGGAGTCAGGGCTGAGCAGCCAGAAGGGGTCGGCCTCCTGGCTGCTTCCTGACACTTGTGACCTTTGACCCTGTCGTCACCTTCTCTGTTGGCAGGTCCGATGCAGGAGACTGTAAAGGACTTCTGGAGAATGATCTGGCAGGAGAACTCGGCCAGCATCGTCATGGTCACGAACCTCGTGGAAGTGGGCAGGGTAAGCCCCTCCTGCAGTGACCTGGCTAGAGGGTGCTGGCGGCGCACACCTGAGCACGTGTCTGTTCGTGCGGTGTGCCAGGTGCCTCCTGTGCCAAATCTCACCTCCCAGCCTCCTAGGAGGGAGAAATCCCCACTTCCGTTTCACACCCTAAGAACGTCCTTTTCCCTCAGACCCCTCATTCCTCTCTCCACCCTCGCTCTCCGAGGACAACGTCATCTCATAGAGTTTGAGGAAATGTAAGGCATCAGACGTGAACGCTGCCATCTTCACATCACAAAGCTTGTATCTACTTGTGTCTACAACCATCTCATTCTTCCCTCTATTGTCAGGTTGAACCAGAAAAATGACTGTTTTTGTTGACCCCAAATGGTAGAATATCGGCCGATTCTTTGGCTCAGCCTAATACAAAGGAGGAAGTGACTCTTGCCCTTCCAAGGCGACCACAGGGCATTGAATCACAGATTCTGTTCAAGAATTTTCTCAAGGCCCCCCTCACTTGGAAAGTAATTCTCTTTCTAATTGCTAGGTGTTTGCATGCAAACCTCCTGAGTGCCTTCCCCCTTAACACTGTGAGACAGGCGAACAGGAATGATGCTCTTGTTCCTCCCTTTCTGCCAAACTCTAAAGACTGGCACACAGGCTCTGTGTCTGCACTTGGCTCTCTTCTGCCCGCTCCAGCGTAGCTCCTCCTCCATCCCATCCACAGCGATGCTGTCAATCACCGACATCCTTCATGGGGACAGATCCAGCAGCCACTTCTCTCTTCTCATTGTACTCAACCTCTCAGCAGCATTTGACCTTTTGCTTCCTGACCTCTCAACCTCCACCTTCTTTGGGGTTCAGGCCTTGGTTTCTCGCTCTGCTCTCTCTCACCCTCCCCTGTGTGGTCCTCAGCTACTCCTAGGGCTTAGAAACGGGAGGCTGTGCCCAGCGGGCGGCTGCCTACTTGGTAAACTGTGGCGTGTGGGCGGGCGGGCTGCGGGGTTCACGGCAGGGTGCACACACACTAGAGTTCAGAGGGCTGACGAAAGAGGGGGCAGGTAAGTTTTTGTTACGTAGGGTCCCGGCCTCCGAGATAGTGGGGAAGGGAGATCTGGGCTGTGAGTCATAACCCAGGAAAGGGCTGTGGGCATCTCGTGTCTTCCTAGGAGTTCAGAGCCAGGAGAGACTGGATCCTTGAGCCCACTCTTGTCTAGTCCATTCCCCAGTTTACAGATGAGGAAAGGGATGGAGTAACTACCCTGACGTCACCCCGCCAGACCCAGGGCAGGGTCTACAACTCCACCCTCACTCTAGTGCTCATGGTGCCCCCACCCAGGACTGCTCCCCAGGGACTGAGGCCCAGGCTGTGCCTACTGCGAACAAATGCCATCCCAGGACTAAGAATCCAGAGGCAAATTCCAGCCTGTTCTAGAACGCATCCCACATCGAAGACAGGTTCCCTGGAGGGGTGAATCGTGAAGCTAATTTGGATTTGGGAAGGGGGCAGTAGAGCCATCTCTAATGGAACTCCTGCCAGGAGCCAAGCGTGGTACCAGATCTTCTGCTGGCGATTATTCAGGTGCCCTGGCTTTGCATCCTGGCTCCATCCCTTCCTAACTGTTGACCTGGGGCAATTTTCTTAGCCTCCCTGTGCTTCCGATTCCTCATCTGTAATATGGGAATAATGATATCTATATGGTTATAGTGATAAGTAATTACAATAATGGAGGAAAGTGTTTGCAGAGGACAGTGTGAGACATCGTCAGCACTCAGTCAGTAAAGCTATCATCATTAACAGAAGCTGAGGCTCAGAGTGGTCTCAGCCCTTTCTGGATGCTGCACAGCTACTGAGTGTTAGTATCATGCAATGCATCCATTTGCCTCCAAAGCCTGTTGCGCTCTACCAGCGTTTCCCTAAGTGGGTTCCATGGGATGCTAGTCTGCAGGATGCTTAGTGAGAAGAGGGTTCCATGGTTAAATACGTTTGGGAAATGCTCCATACTCTTTGCCCCCTTTTGGAGAGTCAAACAGAAGAAGAAGAAAAGAAAACATTAGCATTAGTCCATTAAGCCAGCTGAGTAGTCCTGTAGCAAAACAGCCTGTTTAACTTTGTTTAATCCAGCATTTCCCAAACTCATTTGACCACAAAACCTTTTCTGTTTGTTTTTGTTTTCTTGTTTTTTACCTAACACCTATTAGCACCCAGCGGAACACACTGTGGGAAATGCCACTCTAGGCCGTGCGGCGTCCCCCGGAATGGTAATGCTTTTGTTCTTTTAAGGGGAAAACCATGATCTCTTGTTCCTCCTGTGGAGTGTGACTCAGTCACATGTGGGAATGGCTTGTTGGTAGCAGAGAGCAGTGGCAGCGTCCTCCCTTTGAGCCCAGCACCTTCCATCCTTCCCCAACAGAGAGCCTTGTCCTCGCAGCCCCTGGTTACCCGCTCTGAAGAGTGATGTTCCTCTCCGACCACTTCTGCTTTCCCTCTTCACTGTTTCCCTCCTTTTATTCTCATCTCTGCTCTGCTGGTATCAGCTGCCCCAGCCTGACAGACCATTCAGCCAAAGGTAGAAAACTGGCCACGTGACCTAGGACAAGCCACCAAAACCTCCAAACTTGAGTATTAATTTCATCTGTAACACGGGGAACTCCATCTGCCTAGCTTGCCTAGATCTATTTGATAATGGATTTGAAAATGAAGGTACTACCATTATTCCTAAGGGCTCCAATTCCTCTGGGAGTGAGCTTGGCCCTGTGCACGTTGCCGACCCCTGGCCAGCCGACCCTTCCGACCGAAATGTCACCAAAGTCACCCTTGGGTTTATTTGAATGGGAAAGCCAGGTGAGGCGGCTGCTCACACCCAGCCACCTGCTCACCTGTCCTCCTCTCTGTCCTTCCTCGCAGGTGAAGTGTGTGCGATACTGGCCGGATGACACGGAGGTCTACGGCGACATTAAAGTCACCCTGATTGAAACAGAGCCCCTGGCAGAATACGTCATACGCACCTTCACGGTCCAGAAGGTAAGCGTCCCTGTGGCTGTGGGCAGCCTGTCCACTAGGTAAGCCAGCTGGTCTATTCATTCAGGACACACAGTGACCGAGGTCCACTCTGCACCCATCCCGTGCTTGGTCCCAGGGACAGATCAGCGATTGAGTTAGATGTGGCTCCTGCTCCAGAGGATCCCACCTCCAGCAAGAGGGATGGACAGCATTCAACAGACTAAGAAAAGTAATAATGGCAAATTGTGATAAAAGCCACGAAAGAAACATGCCATGAGTGGAGTCGGGAGGATGAGGTGGTCAGAGAGGGCTGCCTGGAGGAGGAGCCATTATTAAGCAAATAATGAGGGGGATGGACTTTTCTGGCATGTTCTAGGCCTGTGGTTCTCAACTCAGGGTGGTTTTGTCCCACGGAGGACCTTAGGCAACTTTCAGTTGTCAAAACAGAGGAAGGAGGGGAGCTACTGGCCTCCAGGGGGTGAGGCCAGAGATGCTGATGAACATCCTGCAATGCACAGGATAGCCCAGCCCCAATTGCCAACAGCGTTGGGGTTGAGAAATGCTGGTCTAGGCCCTGAAAGGAGGCCAGGGTGGCAGGAACCTGAGAGCAGGAATTCTATTGCAAATTATTATTCCTATTTATGATTTAATTATTACAGAACCATTGTTATTATATAATTACTATTGTAGTGATAGCTAACATTTATTGAGCACTCACTAAACAGGTGCTTTTCTAACTGCTCTGCATAAATTAACTCATGTAATCCTCCAACAACCCCTTGAGGTAGGTCTGATGATTACTCCCATTTTATAGATGAAAAAAATTAGGCAGAGTGTTTAAGTCAGTCGTGCAAAGTGGCCCAGCCGCAGGGTGGCCGGACCAGGATTCATGCGTGAGCCCCTGACTCGAAGCTCATTGTCACTCCACTCCACCCCAATGCCACTTTCTAAAAGCAGCAGCATTAAGGGTCCAGTGGCCACAGGCCTGGCGATGCAGAAGCACCGGGGACTTCAGTGCCTTGAGAGCTGTGCCGTCGAGGTTTGACAAGGCCTCCTGAGCACCAAGCTGGCCCTTGCACGGTGCCGGTCCTGTGTGCACAGCAGAGTACTGGACATACAGGTTGCTCCCTGCAGCGCCCCCACTGGAAGGAGGACCACAGGTACATCGATGTGGTCTTAGATCAGGTTCTTTAGAAGCAGAGCCTGAGACAAGGATTCGGATGCACATGGTTTATCTAGGGACCACTCTGGAGAGAAACTTGGAAGAGAGGAAGCGAAGCAGAAGAGAGGAGGGAAAGTCTAGCCTGATTTATAGGGGCCTTCGGAGCATAAACCGTGCCATAGAGTTGACCCATTGCCTCAGAGGATGGAGAGAAAAACTCCAAGTATTCCTGAAGCTGTCTTCTCTTCTCCCACTTCAGCTCTTCCGGAGGTGCCTTAACTCAGGCCTCTGTTCACTCCCGCCGGGCTCTGCAGCAGCCTCCGAGCAGGGCTTCCTGCCTCTGGCCTTGCTGTGCTGCAGTTTGAGTTTCCAAGAAGCAGAGCAGAGGATAGGATTCGGGTCCCCTTGATGGTTTGCTGAGAAGGGGAGGGAGGGAGGCAGGCGAGGGCAGGCAGGGAAGGAGCCAGTGAGGGTGTTGGTCTCAGCTGGAGCCCAGCCTCAGCCTGGTCCCACCGGGAGCTCGGGGGCATGAACTGCCCCACAGAGATGATCCCATCCTTGGGCAAGAGGCCTTTGGTACCCCATTAGGGTAACCCATCATCCTGGTTTGCCCAGGACCCTCCTGAATTTAGCACTGGAAGTGCCATTTCCTGGGAAACCCCTCCGTCCTGGGCAGACCGGCAAAGTCAATTGGTCACTCTAAGTTTCAGCCCCAGCCAGGGGAGGTGGCTCCTTTTGGGTTGAGAGCAATTCTTTGAATAAGTAGGTTACTCTGAGCTGTCTGCAGCCCACACTCAGAGTAGCCG
>NW_005362842.1:2263746-2273808 GCF_000412655.1 Myotis brandtii
GGCGGGGGGGGGGGGGGGGGGGGGGGGCTGGCCCAGGAAAGGGGATCTGGGTGGGTGTCAACAGTGCCCTCTACACAGCCCTCCAACACACACAGCCAAATCCAGCCTCCACAGAGTAGCTGGCGTGATCCTCCCAAAATGCAAGTCTGATGCCTCTTCTGTGCCACCATCTAGGCAACCTCCCTAGGGCTCCCCAGTGCCTCTGGGACAAAATCTAAAGGCCTGCAAGTGGAATTCCAGGCCTTCCCAGATCCAGCACCTGCCCCACCCCCCACCCTCAGTCCTGCTGTATGCCCTCGCCTGTCTTCCACTTTCCTCGGGAGTTGCCCTGGGCTGTTTGCGATTCTGTGCACGAATCGTGCAAAGTCCTGTCCCCATGCTTTGCCTGCGCTGCCTCCCTGCCTAGGAATCCCTCCATCTCTTCACCAGGTCACACGCAGGCATCAGTGTGTCACAATGCTTAGGAGTTCAGACTGTGGAGCCAACAGCCAGGGTTCAGATTGCAACTTCACAACTTACTAGTTGTGTGACCTTGGGCCTGTTACTTAACCTTGTTTAGCCTCAATTTCTTCATCCATAAAAAAAAGAGAGAACAGTATGAGGATTGGTATGACAATTCAGTGAATTAATACATGGAAGTGTTCAGAGAGTGGCAGGCACCTAGTCTATGGTTAATAAATGTTAGCCATTATTTTCAGTATCATTATGTTTCAAGATACAGTTCAGGCATCACCTCCTCCAGGAAGCCTTCTCTGATTTCTCCTCTCCCCAGAAGGGGTTAGCTGACACTCCTTTATGTACTTTAATAGAATTATCCACTTGGGAGTCTACCTCCCTGACTAGATCATGAGCTGTTCCAGGGACAGAGGCTTTTATTTCCACCTTCCTAGTGGCCGGGCACAGATAACCCTCAGAGAATATTCTTTAACTGGAAGAATGAACAATTGAACATGCTTCCTATTCAGTGCTGTCCAGATATGTGCAGGAGACTGCTAAGTGGAAACAGTAGGTAGGGGCACTGCATAAGCAGAGGCTCAGAGGTATGGCCTGACCACAGAATAGTCATGGAACGTCACTTGGACTGGAGGTGTCTGTGTGAGGGGTGGTGAGAGGAGAAGGGGAACCAAGCGGAGCTCTAGCCGCCCCCCCCCACACACACACACACACTCACACACTCACACACACCCATTGGTCAGAGAAGCTCCACTTTTACTTGTTCCATATCTTATCATTCTAAATAATAATCTAATTGATTACAAGCCTGCTAATTTATTTTAAAGCCACGGAAACTGTCATAGACAGGACTGGGAACTGTAGGACCCCAGACCTAATCACTGAAAGGCCTCGTATTCCACGGGAAATGATTTGAACTTGGTCACACACACCCATCGGTCAGAGAAGCTCCACTTTTACTTGTTCCATATCTTATCATTCTAAATAATAATCTAATTGATTACAAGCCTGCTAATTTATTTTAAAGCCACGGAAACTGTCATAGACAGGACTGGGAACTGTAGGACCCCAGACCTAATCACTGAAAGGCCTCGTATTCCACGGGAAATGATTTGAACTTGGTGTTTAAGGCCAACATTTCTCTGAATCTGTTCTGCTGGATACAAGTTCCATGCAATACTTGTCCGAAGAAGGTCCTTGGGCAACTCTGGGGTGTCACAATGCCTGCCCCCCTTGGGGAGCCAGATGTATATTAGGACACTAAAGGCTCTGACAAGTCCTGCAGTACTGCAGTCACTTTCACGTTACTTCCCAAGCTCCCAGAAGTGGCAGACCACAGACCCTCTGTGCAGGGGCACCTATTAACCCTTTGAGGGCCTTGCCTCCCCAACAGCAGGAGACTGGCTCCTCAGTGCCGCAGCCGTGGCGCCCCGTGGCGCTGGCTAGGGTATATGGGGGCAGCAGCTGCAGGAACAGAGGCCCATTCTCTCCTCAGAAAGGCTACCACGAGATCCGGGAGCTCCGCCTCTTCCACTTCACCAGCTGGCCCGACCACGGCGTCCCCTGCTATGCCACTGGCCTCCTGGGCTTTGTCCGCCAAGTCAAGTTCCTCAACCCCCCGGAAGCCGGGCCCATCGTGGTTCACTGCAGGTAAGTGAAAGTCCCCCAGCACCCCCCCCCCGCCCCCGCTTGAAAGATCTGCTCTCGGGGAGGGAGACACCATCTTGTCCATGGCCCCTGTCTGTCCACTGTGCCCAGTGCTTTCTGATAAGGCCCAGGTCCTGAGGTCTCACAAGAACAATAGGAGTGGCGGTAGCACTCATTGTTATCTCTGTTGTTCTGAAGTAGTAACGCCCCCTGGGGACAAGGGCTTGGCCCCGACAGCATCTTCTATATGTGCCCTTTACCCACGTTATTTAATTTACTTCTCACCCGACACTGACAGGTGGGCACCATTATCGTTCCCATTTTACAGATAAGAACACTGAGGTACCGAGCAGGTAGACACTTGGCCTGGGTCACACAGGTGTACCGAGCTGGGACATCTAGCCTGCTTTCCTCCAGACACTCACCCTCAGCTCTGTGAAGTGGGAGCGGGGTGTCTCAGAGGAAGTGGCTTCTTTTCATTTCTATTATTTTAAAAATCAATTTCCAGCCTGCAGGGTCCCTAATAGAGAGAAAATGGACAGCGCCAGGTTTCACCTTATTGTAGAGAAGAGATATTTTCAGCTCCGACCTGGGAAGTCACATTGGGAATGGCTAGCACATCTTTGAATCCTCCTAAATGGAGATGGAGCACTGTGTCAAGGACTTGAAGAATTGGAGGAGGGAAGATGCCCAGACATGAGGGCTGGCTGGCCTGCGCCCTCCCCGTCTCCTTCCCAGGGACTCTCTTTTCCAGCGTGACCTTGGGCCAGCCCATCCTTCAGGCCCTGCAGGCAGGCTATCTTGGCCCTGCCCTGGCACAGCCCCGTCAGTCAGGGACTTGGATCAAGTCAAGGAGGATGTCTCAGAGCCACCCCTTCCTCACATAGCATCATGTCCCCTCCCCACCACGCAGAGGTGAGAATTAGAAATCCCATTTCACAGATGAAGCCATTGAGGATTAGGAGGTCATACGCATCACACACCCTGGGCTCTCTGAGAGCTTTACATATAGTCTCCGCTTACCATCGCTTTACAATCCAATGACAACAGAATGTTAGCCCTCAAGTCCTATGCCCCAAAACGCAGCCAGAGCTGGACAAGAGAGACCATGGCAAACAGTTACAGGCCCTCCCTGCACGAGGCCTTGTCTCCACAGCCAGCCACCTTAATGCCCCTGCGCAGAGTGGCCCCGCTCCTGAGGCGCTTCTGAAGATTGAATGGGTGGCCAACATATACGAGGTGCCAGAGAGGATTCCGGACATTCTCTGCCTCTTACTGCTGCCCCCACTCCAGCCCGCTCATCCTGCAGGACGGGAGCCATGTCTCACTCATCCTCATGTCCCCACTCCCAAACCCAGCCTCTAATGCCTACCTAATAGGTGCTCAATAAATATTCGTGAATATAAGTAGCAACCGTTTACTGAGAAATTGCTATGTAGCCAGGCACAGGGCAAAGCAATTTACATGTATTATGCTTTTTCAAGATAATTTCATGCAATTTACACGTATTGTGCTATTAACGCTAGATGGTGGGTCTATATTATTTTCAGCCTCATTTTAAAGATGAGGGTATTGACACTCGGAGCGGTTGAATCATCTACCCAAGGTCACACAGCTAGGAAGTGGCAGAGTAAGAATTTGATCCCCAGGGTTCTGACCCCCAATAGCATGGGCTTAATTGCTGCCTGATGCTGAAATCAACACAGCTCGGTCCCCACGGGAACCCTGCACGGAGGTGTGTTGTACGTGGAAGAAAACTGAGCTCATGGGCACCAGCAGCTGTTCACTAGTGAGGGATCCGAGGTCCAAAATCGAGTCAGGTTAGTTCTTTCCCCTAAAACAGGTCCAGGGTGAGACTTCAGAGAAGACCTGGCTGGGGTGGCTCTTAGACCGCGAGGGCCAGCCCCCCACATCCCATCTGAGGGGCCTGGATCGGTGGGGGATGGAGTGCTGTAGGGAACATACAAATCAGGCTTCATTCAAACCGTGGCATTGTGCCCTGAGTGGAGACTGCCTCCCACGGGCTACTTTCCGGATCGAGGATGCGTGTCCAGGGCTTTGCTCTCCCATCGTTGTCGGCGATGGTCCTACTCCCTGTCCTGCTTGGATTCACGCTCAGCCAGTATCGCTCTCCTTACGGCCCATCGTTCTTCCTCTTTGTGTTCCTTTCATTTCCACATTGTGAGTCAAAGACACTCGTCCATGAGGGAAGCCAGACGAAAACGCAGCCGAGGCGGCCTCCCTGGCAGTCTGGCCTTCGCTTCCAAAACTGTGTGCCTCTAAGGCAGTGGTTCTCAACCTGTGGGTCGCGACAGTCTCCCTGGCAGTCTGGCCTTTGCTTCCAAAACTGTGTGCCTCTAAGGCAAACGTTCCAGTGGCCTCCGCTCACCACCATGACTTTGGAACCCAGCACCAATCTGGGGAGGGCAGCCGTGGTCCATGGGGTCTCCTTGATTTATTATTATTATTATTACTACTATTATTATTATTTGCCATTTTGTGCTTGGTCTGAGATTCTCCTAAGGAAGTCACCAGCCATCAGAATTGAGTGTGGATCAGGAGACCTGATACCAGACCAGGCTCTCAGGGCTGTCAGCTCTTTGAGTTCATGGAGGCACTGCCTAATGATCCAGGGAGAGCAGGTGCAGGGGGAGCCAAACCCGGGGCTGGGACTCACTCTCTGCCTTTGGGACAGTGCAGAAGAGCTGGTTTCTGCCCTCTCGCTCACCTGTTCTCCGATGTCTCTCCTCTCCTTCCTGGCTTCCATCTATCAACCCATTTATTGAAGAAGATAAAAGAAAGGGTGATATGGAGGGGGAGAGTGGGGGAACATGTTTATTAGGCATCCCCAGTGTGCTAGGTACCTTTTAGATGGGTTATCTTTAGCCATCAGGTGAGGAAACTATGCATACTTGAGTGTAAGCATGTATATGTGTGTGTGTAAGCATGAGTATGTGCAATGACTGTTTTTAAGAAGGAAGTGGCAGAGCACAGACTCTGGAGCCAGACTGCCTGGGTTAAGTCGCAGCTGCAACACCAGCTGGCTGTGTGACATCGCACAATGTAAGCGCCCTGTGCCTCAGTTTTCTCACCTGTGAAATGGGGTGAGAAACTTCCTAACAACCTCATAAGAGAATTATTAATAAGTAGCATTGGTGAAATACTTAGACTAATGCCTGGTACTTTGTAAGTGCCAAGTGAGTGTTTGCTAAATGCATTCAACAAAAATAAGCCAATCTTGACAAAATAGCCCCAAAGGCAAATAGTATTCTCCCATTTTATAAAAGAGAGAACTGGGCTTGCAGTTTGATCGGAATCTCCCAGTTCTGACGTCCGCAGCGCACACCTCTGCAGGGTCCTGGTGACAGGGCTGAATGTGAGGAGCCTCCCAGGGCTGGTCCCGCCCCACGGTCCCTGACACAGACCCTGTCCTTTCTTGCAGCGCCGGGGCCGGGAGGACCGGCTGCTTCATCGCCATCGACACCATGCTCGACATGGCCGAGAACGAAGGGGTGGTGGACATCTTCAACTGTGTGCGGGAGCTCCGAGCCCAGAGGGTCAACCTTGTGCAGACGGAGGTGGGTCCTGGGGCCTGAGCCAGCCGGCCACCTGCAGTCCTGGCCAAGGAGAAGTGTGGGTGGTGGCGTCCTATAGAAAGGGACCTGGGTGTGAGAGAAAAGGCAGTGAGTGAGTAGGTGGCTTGCTGTGTTGAGACCATCATTGAAGCTAGGGTGCCCCTGCCAACCCCAGGGCCCCCCAGTTCAGAGATTTTCAGCAATGAGGAATGATGGTGAGTTCCCCATCTCTGAGCCCATCTGTGCAGGGACTGAATGAATAGTATCACCGACTTGGGTGAAAGGGATAAGAGATAGGGAAGGACTAGCATATATTGAGTGCCTACTCTGTGCCCCGCATTGCTTCAGTCACTGCTGGAATGGCTTAATCAGTGACCTACTGAGAACACACAGTCCCTGCCTTTGAGGTGAAGCAGGCCTTCAGGCACCCCTCTGTCCAGTTATTGAGCCCAAGACCCAGGGAACTGGGAGGGGCTCATCATTATTGTGGAGCACCTACTATGTGCCAAGCATCATGCGAGGTTCTTTGCATTCAGGAAATTGTTTCTGCTCCTCACAACAACCCTATGGGGTAAATCCTATTTGCACCCCCACTTACAGATGGAAAAACTGAGCAACTGTGTCCCCAAAGCCTCCCATAGCCAGATCATGGTAGAACTCGGGCTGGTGTGACCTCTGGGCATGCTCTTCCCCCTGAATCACACTTTCTCGCCAGGCAGCCTCTTCTGCCATCCCTACTCCTTGGAGCCTTGGTTTGTTATTCCTGTAACTGTCTGAGCGACGGCTGTGGGAGCCAGGACAGGCAGCACGGGACACAGAGCTGCTTCCGTCGTCAGCCCTGCAGAGGGAAACTGCCCGCGGTTTGGGCTTGGCCAGGTGCTGCTGGCTCTGCAGGGAGGCCCCCACTGACAGGCTTGTCCACGTAGGGCCCTGCTGTGGGCTCTGAGCCAGCTCCCACGGGCAGTCCCGGCTTCTGGGTGAGGCTGCTAAGCCGAGAGGCCTCCTCTGGCCCCAGGGGCAGGCATGCGGATGGCTGGCTGGTGTTGGACACATTGTGGTCCTTGCTGTCTGGTGGGGGAGATGCACATTCAAATACATCATCTTTATGCATCTGGATAAGCATTTTATATAAAGAGCTGGGCCAAGTTCTGCAGAAAACAGTCATTCAGCAAACCTTTGTGAAGGAAGTTACAGCGCCACTTCCTCCTGGTGAATTTAGAGAAGACTTTCCAGAGGAAGCAAGACATTGAGGCATAGAAGGGGGGATGGTGCCCAGGAGAAGAGAACCGCGAGGTGCAGAGAGCTGAGATGGCACAGGGGGCATCACATGTTTTTTTTTAGGAGCAGCCCCTGAGACTAGCGGTTGAGGGCAAGTGGATTAGTGGGAGGGATCCCTAGGCACACTGAGAGTGGAGGGGGGAAGGGCAGGGGGAACGCAAGCTTCCGGACCCTGGTAAGGTGTGTGCCAAGTTCTCTGACACCGTGTACACCTGGAACCAGCCCTGGGGGCTCTGAGATAGTGGGGAGCACATTCTTCCAAGTGACCCACCGAGGAGAGGGGGACCTAGGTCTTCGTCCCCCTACTCTCCACCTGGCATCGCTGGAGGCTCCTTCCTGGGGCATTAACTCTCCACCCTCGGGCTCACCCTGCACGCAGCTCAGGGGTGCCCCTGGGACTAGGAAAAGCCCTCGGCCTGAATGCCTGGCACTTGCATCAGCAGCCTCCAGCAGGTCACGGTGACCTCTGAGGGGACACAGGCAGGACACCAAGGGCACCTGCTGCAGCACGTCCACAGTGTCTGACTTTTACCAGTGACTGTGCTGTTCAGTCTCACACAAGGGACAAGAGTCACCGTAGCTCAGGCAGCCACCAAAAAACATGGAAACTTGGCCCTCCGGTTCTAGGACGGAAAGTAGCGATTCTGCGATGTCGGTCACGCCCCTCCCCACAGCCACAGCATGCAGTGTGGACACCAAAGTCCCAGCGGCTGCTCTGACCGGGGCCCTGTTCCCTCTGCAGGAGCAATACGTGTTTGTGCATGACGCCATCCTGGAAGCGTGCCTCTGCGGCAACACCGCCATCCCCGTGTGCGAGTTCCGCTCCCTCTACTACAACATCAGCAGGCTGGACCCCCAGACCAACTCCAGCCAAATCAAAGACGAATTTCAGGTATGGGCACAGCTAGTCATTGGCTGGGCAGCTCAGTGCCAGCCCCGTACGTGCAAGACTTACTCTGCAGAGCACAAGCCCTGAAATTCTCCAGACACACTGGAGCACGCCCCCCCGCCCCCGCACCCCGGGGTCTCACCCACCCTGTGCAGCTCATCCAGGCATCTCCATTCTCCGCTTTCTCTCTGAGGAGCATGCTGGTAAAACTATGTCCCTCATCCGATGACACTTTAGGGAATATTTAATACTCATTAGGGGTTCCCTATCTCCACCCCCACCTTACGGCCTCCTGGCTGGCCCGCCCTTTAGTGCGGCACTGGCTGAGATGAGCAGCTTAGCTCAGATGGTTGGCAGGAGGTGGGAGCTGTGTCGGAGCCCCTGAGCCCTGGCAGCGTGGTGGAGTCACAGCCCCTGAAAGGGGCTCTCGGCGCGCAGGGCTGGAGAGGCCCGCAGATGATAGAATCACCACAGAAGAGAACCCGTCCTGGGAAAGGCACGGGAGGGCCCAGCTGGGAGGATGGAGATGGGGGGAGGCTGACTTTGCACATCACTGCCCCTCGGTTCCGGGCGAGCATCTGAGCTGTGTCTGTCTGTCCACCTTTGCGCCCACAGACCCTCAACATCGTGACGCCCCACGTCCGGCCCGAGGACTGCAGCATCGGGCTCCTGCCTCGGAACCATGATAAGAACCGGAGCATGGATGTCCTGCCTCTGGACCGCTGCCTGCCCTTCCTCATCTCGGTGGACGGAGAATCCAGCAACTACATCAACGCGGCGCTGATGGACGTAAGCTGAGCCTCCGGGGCGCGCTCCTGCTGGCCTCCAGGGGAAAGCCTCCCCCCAGGTGGAGGTGGCTGGACCCAGGGCCCTGGCCACCCTCCCCGGGCATTCTCTCCTTGCGTTTGATCTTGGTGGCCCCAAGGACCTTTGCTCCCCCGAAGGCTCTTGTCCAAACCCATGTGTAAGCTGTGCTCTTGCTCTTTTGCTCCCATAAAGAGTCTGGAAAGAACTGACCAAAAGCTTGAAGTGGCTCCCACGACGCCACAGCCTGCCTAGTCCCCCTCCTGCTGCCGACAGGCTGACTCTCCACCCTGAGTTCAGTGCTGGAAACATTGGACGTGCCGGGCCTTTGGGCCCTGGGAGCACAAGGCGGTGAAGACCTAGGTTCTGCCCTGCAGGAGCGCCCAGGCAGGTTCCCAGACCACTCCTGTGCAGAGGCAAGAATGAGGGTGGCACCTCATAGGCGCGCAGTCAGTGCGGTGGGAGGCAGCAAAGGGAGCATGGAGGGGGCATGACTAGTCTGATAGGGGCCCTGTCTCCTGCTTTCTCAGCGTTGGGTGCCCAGGAAGGGTACCCCACCCCGACCTGGTTTGGGACTAGGGTTATGCCCCTGTCCCAATGGGTTCAAGCTCCTGACTCGCATGGTCTCCCCAGGGCCCTCCAGCTACTTGCAGTTATTGTCCCTGCACTCTGGGAGGTAGGTGTTTGCAGTAGGAAGGAACCAGAATCATCCCGTCTCATCCTTGCACTTTCCGGCAAAGGAAATGGCAGCCGTGGAGGGAAAGAGACTTGCTGAAAGGCACCCAGAGAGCCATGCAAAGCCAGAGCCCAGGACTCCTGGCTCACACTCTAGGATCCATTTACTGAGCCTCCCCACCATTTACTCAGTCCAGTAAGACTCAGCCATCTTGCCTCCCAACGCTCAGGATTGAGATAACTGTTGCCCGATGGAGGACGCACCCTTCCAGGCGCCCTTCCCCCCATGTCTGAGGTCACGTCCATCCAGCCCAGGTCAACCTCCGATCTCACCCAGAACAGGCAGGAACAGGAGGCACTATCTCCTGGGCCGAGACCAGTGACTTCGCTGACCCCTGAGCCTCCTGAAACTTTCTCTCCAAGGGTCTTAGGTGCTGGAGGAAGGGATATGACAAGAGGTCCATGCCTATCCCCATTCGGTAGGGACCGGCCCTGGCCTCAGCCCAGCGGGTGCCCACATCCTCCACAGAAACCCTGGGTCCAGAAGCAGGGAGGGTCTGGTCAGAGCAAATGGCTGGATGTGGAGGGAAGGCCAGTGGCTTTAGCTTAGAGCAGTGGTTCTCAACCTTGGCTGCACATTAGAATCACCTGGGAATCATTTTTAAAATCCTGATTCCTGGGCCCCATCCTCCGGAAATTCTGTTTCTTTGTTATGGGGTGGGGCCACAACACTAGTAACAA
>NW_005362842.1:2273976-2346621 GCF_000412655.1 Myotis brandtii
TCTTCCACAAAATACCGACTTCTGCGCATGGGCCACGAAGTTTCAATCGCACTGTACGTGCGCGCCCGCACGTGGTATTTTGTGGAAGAGCCACACTCAAGGGGCCAAAGAGCCGCATGTGGCTTGCGAGCCTCGGTTTGGCCGACCACGGGCTTAGAGCATTCCAAAGTCAAGGTGTGTGCATATGTACATATGTATATATGTTTGTGTGTGTGTGTGTGTGTGTTAAAATGTGGAGCCTGGGGGTGCACTTGCACTTCCAATTTCTCCTAGATTTGTCTTCCACTTGTCATGGCTGCCTCTCCCTGCCTGCCTCATCCAAGCAAGGATCAAACATGCTCCTGGCCTCCACTTAGTAGGTTAGACGCTGCCTGGAGTCACAGGCCTTCTGCCAAGCCGGCTCTGAGGCTGATCGTATTCTCTTCGTCCACAGGGCAGTTCTCCGGTGAGCCATCACTGGGGCCTTCGCCTTTCTTACAAAAAAAGAAAAAGAAAAGGTCCTTATCTGTATTCCAGCTCAGTCTGTGCTTTATCTGGTAACCATAGCAGCTTCGCTCCCAGCAGAAAAATATGAAGTCCTCTGGGTTAATTTTTAATGTTTCCCTGGTAAAGGATGATGTTATCCATGAAATGGATTGCTGGCCGATCCCTGAAACCCGGCAGGAGCACGGATCTCGAACATATTTTCAGATAAGGCTTTGTTGGGCGTGCTGGCCTAATAGAGCATTTATCACAGAGACGGGGAAAGGGAAGAAAACTAACATTCACCGAGTGCTGGGCACACGTCGGGCCCTGGACTTACACCGTCTCGCTCCTCATTTGCCTATTATTATCCCCATTTTCCGGATGGGCCCTGAGTGTCAGGGTATTTCCATGACTCTTTCCAGGTCAACTAGCTAAGAAACGATGGAGTCAGAATCTGAACCAAGTTTTTTACTCTGAAAGCCTGGATTCTTTTCCATGGCTGCCAATGGCCCAAAGACATGCTGTCTGCAGCTACAGTGTAGCTTTGGGGGAAACTATTTTGCCCTCTCAGACCTTCCTCTGGCCATACCACTGACCAGGAAGAGGCCCTTAGAAGACAGGACCCCCTTAGTGCACAGGTGGCATCCACAATTACACGGCTTCTTCTTCTTCTTCTTTTTTGCTGCAAGCACACTGAGAGAGCACAGAATGCACAGGTGCTTTGGGTAATCTCGTTGGCAGGGTCTTCACCTGGTTGGGATAGTTTTTTTTTGCCTCAAGCACACTGAGAGAGCACAGAATGGACAGGAGTAATCTCGTTGGCAGGGTCTTCACCTGGTTGGGATAGGCGAGCTCCTCTCCTCTCCCCACCTTCCTGCTGACTCCTGACTCCACTGAAAACAACTGGGACTCCAACAAGAACCAGCTCCCAGGAGAACTCGTTGCAAACATGGGTTATTTCTCAGTTTTCACAGACCACTGGTGAGGCAGAGAAGCTCCCAATCTTTCCAAGCACCTTCTCTCAGGGGACTGTAATAAATAGGGCCCCGTCGAAGCTTCAGGAGTAGTCCAGACTCACCTAGGCCATGTCCTCTGGGCCTCAGTTTCCCCATCTGAGTATGGGGCTGAATTTGTTTGCTAGACTGGTATTGGGTTTCAGTGTGCCAACACAATATCCCACAATGCCCGTGCCAAGGTTGAAGAACCAAGTCAGGAGTGTGTCTGCCCTGACAGCGGGCTCACAGCTTGGTTCTTGTTTGCTGGTCTTTCACAGGCAAATCTCACTCAATATGTAGGACATCATCCATTTGGAGTTATGATTCCCATTTTCTAGATGAAGAACCCAAGATTTGGAGAGCTCTAATAACTTGCCAGTGCTTAGCATCAAAAAATGTCACTTTGCAAATGATGCCTGAATGAATGAATGCATGGATAATTGAATGCATGGATGGATGCATGGATGAGTGGATGCATGGATGAATGCATGGATGCATGGATGCATGGATGCGTGAATGCATGGATGAATGCATGGCTGGATGGATGCATAGATGGGTGAATACATAGATGAATGAATGCATGGATTAGTGAATGATGGGTGAATGCATGGATGAATGGATAGATGGATGGATGACATAATGTACAAGCGGCAAAGCTGGGTTTGAAATCAGGTCTGCCTGATTTTAAAACATGGGAACCTTTCCCTGCTCCACTGGACACTCTAGTGCCCATCTTCCAACGGCCCAGCTCAGCCCTCCTTCCAGCCTTTGGCAGGATGAGCCTCCTGCAATAGAAGCCCCTTCAGGATGCTCTCTGCCATGGGCTGAGCCAACTCCTCCTACAGGACTGTGGGCAAGGGACACAGATATCCCACTTATCCCAAGAGGAACCTTGGCCAGCAGAGAAGCAAATCTGCATCCAGAACCTTTCATTTCGGAGTAAAATGATGATTATTTGCTGAGCTCCAAGACACAAATAATTTATTTGGATAATCCCCACCCGAGTGACACTTTCCTAATGAAATGTCCTATTTTGGAGAATGAGTTCATTATGAGACGCCCCTTTGCTGCCAGGGCACCCAGAGATCACAGAATGGCCAGGTGCCTTGTGTAACCTATTTGCAGGCTCGGGGCCTCTGGCACCATCTGGGCCTCATCAGCATTAGAACATCGCTGATGGACGTAATTTATGAAGCCTGTGTCGTTCCTTTTCAGAGCCACAAGCAGCCCGCGGCCTTCGTGGTCACGCAGCACCCTCTACCCAACACCGTGGCGGACTTCTGGAGGCTGGTGTTCGACTATAACTGCTCCTCCGTGGTGATGCTGAATGAGATGGACACCGCCCAGGTAGGAGGAGGCCCGGCACTGCCCTAGGTGCTCAGGTGCGTCAGGGCAGCCGTGCCCTAGAGTTGGAGGGAGAGTCCTGAGATCCAGCAGAGGGGCCTCTGCCCCACCAAGCTGCTGTCTGATGGGCACGGGGGCTGTGAGCACCAAGCAAGCCCACTCCTCTTCTGCAGGGCACCTCCTGGCAGGCCCTGCACCACAGGACCCTCCATATCCCAGCATTGACTCCCACTTGTGCGGGCTTTGTCTGGCCCCGCACCGCCCAGCCTGACTGTGCTCCATTCCCCAGGCACTAGTTAGGGCCTTGTTCTGAGTCATGCAGAGCTCACAGAAGAGACTGCTGCGCACCCCCACTCCCCGCCCCCAGCTCTGAGGGTCTCCAGCCCTGCAGAAGGAGACTGCCGCGCCCCCCGCCCCCAGCTCTGAGGGTCTCCAGCCCTGCAGAATATCCTGGCCACAACCCCACCCTGCCCCCTCCACAACGCAGCCTGCGGGACAGCCTGGGGCTTGCACCTTGGACCCTTTGCCCACTGACCACCAAACCGAGCCCAGGCTTTGTCACAGGTGGCCCTCATGTCCAGCAGGCTTCATGCCTTGCCCCTCTGAGTCTGAGGGCTCCAAGCATCATGTGCCTACAGCACCTCTCTGTGCTCACGAGACAGCTTCCAGAACCCACATCCCATGGCAGGGCAGCCACTCCTGGGTAGAGGAGGGGAGACTGGCCACCTCCTCTGGGGTTTTCAAAAGCAGTCCTTTCACTTCCTGAAGGAAACTCGCAGTAACGCAGTGCACCTGCGTGGGAGCGCGGGCCTGTGTGGGAATGAAATAAAGCTGGTCCGAGCTGTGGTCTCAGCCTCACAGTCTGGCTACAGAGACAGATGAGCAAATTGTCCCACCACACGGGGCAGCGCTATAATAGAGGTCAGCGGCGAGTGCTGTGTGCGCGGGGAACGGGGAGCAATTAATTCTGCCCACAGGGTGAGGGAAGGCTTCAAAAGGAAGGTGACTGTGGCCTTGAAGGCAGCAGAGATGCGGCGTGTGGGGGATGAAGTCACTGGGAAAGGACATTCCAGGCAGAAGGAACAGCTGGGGCCAAGGCAGGGTGGGGTGAATGTGGGCAGGCTTGTCCACAGAGCACCTCACAGCTCCTTGTGCAGTGTGGCTGGGCCCCAGGGTGTGTCAGCAGGAGAAGGTGGTGACGCTAGAAAGCACCAGGGCCCAGCTTGCAGAGGGCTGCCCACCCAGTAAGGAGCTTGGGCCTTGGCCTGCAGCAAGGTAAGTGGTGGTTGTTTTAAATACTTTTATTTTGTATGCAACAGAATCCTTTCTTCAAATTAGAAGTTTCCATGCAAGCCCAATATCTGAAGGAGGTATGATTGAGACCTGCTAGCATTGAAGTGGGGGCAGGGGGCCTAGAGCTTCACCCACCTGGTCTTTTAGCTCCTCCAGATGCCTCTCAGAGAGTCACCTAATCTGGGTACCTTTGTGGAACCCCTGGGGTTCCTAGGAACACAGGATTGAAAATACTGTACAGGGAGGAGAGATGTTGAGAGATTGTGCAGTGGTGTGACAGAGTTCCTGTTAGAAAGCTGAGTCTGGGAACCAGTGAAGAGAAAAAAACAAGGAAAAATCTGGAAACTGGGAGATTGGGGCAGAGGGTGTTGCCAATGTGCAGAATTAAAGGGATTATCTGGCTGAGCAGGTGACCAGGAGGTGGGAGAACAGAGGTTGGATGTGGAAACACTGCCAAAGCTGAAGTGCCCAGGTTTGGGGACCAGGTGGATGTGGAAGTGAATGAGAAGAAGTCATGGACAGGGTTCCAGTATGGGTCATCAGGTGTCTGGGGATGTGACTGGCCCCAGTGGGGAAGGCAGGGGAGGAGCTGGGGAGGGAGCAGGAAGGTTGGGGAGGCCAAGAGAGGCGCAGGTTACAGAAGGGAATGGAGTGTGACTTGGGTGTGCATGTGAGAGACATTCCGGACAGATTCCGCTTGTTCATTCGACCTTGTTGGCCAAGTATCTGTTGTTTGCCCGACGCTGTTCTGGGTGCTGGAATGCATCAGTGAGCGAGACATAGGAAGAAAGCAGAAAACTCCCATCTCTCGTGCAACTTCTGTTCATTTTCTTTTAATGGAATTTTTTAAATTTTATTGTTGACAGTATTACCGATGTCTCCCATTTTCTCCCTTTTTGCCCCCCTCACCCAACCCCTGCCCCACCCCAGGCCTTCCCCATGCTATTCTGTGTCCATAGGTTATGCATGTATGTTCTTTGGTTAATCTCTTCCTGTACTCTCCTCCAACCCCCCTCCCCCCCTCCCCCCCCCACACACACACACTGAGACTGTTATTCTGTTTCCTACTTCCATACTTCTGGCCCTATTTTGTTCACCAGTTTATTTTGTTCTTTAGATTCTACTTATAAGTGAGATCATGTGATATTTGTCTTTCTCTAACTGCCTTACTTTGCTTAGCATAATACTCTCCAGGTCCCTCCATGCTGTCTCAAAGGGTAAGAGATCCTTCTCTTTTACAGCCACGTAGTATTCCGTTGTGTAAATGGACCACAGCTTTTTTTTATCCACTCTTCTACTGATGGGCACTTGGGTTGTTTCAAGATCATGGCTATTGTAAATAATGCTGCTATAAACATAGGGGTGCATATATTCTTTCTGGTTGGTACTTTGGGATTCTTAGGATATAGTCCCAGAAGTGGGATCACTGGGTCAAATGGCAGTTACATTTTTAATTTTTTGACGCAATTCCATGCTATTTTCCACAGTGACTATACCCACCAACAGTGTACTAGGGTTCCCTTTTCTACACATCCTCTCCAGTACTTGTTTGATTTATTGATGGTAGCCATTCTGGCAGGTGTGAGATGATACCTAATTGTCATTGTAATTTGCATCTCTCTGATGATTGGTGATTTTGAGCCTTTTTCATGTATCTATTGGCCATCTGTATGTCCTCTTTGAAAAAGTGTCTATTCAGGTCCTTTGCCCATTTTTTAATTGGATTGTTTGCCTTCCTAATGTTGAGGTGTATGAATTCTTTGTATATTTTGGAAATTAAACTCTTACCAGATGCATCATTGGCAAATATGTTTTCCCATACAGTAGGCTCCCTTTTCATTTTGTTGATGGATTCTTTTGCTGTGCAGAAGCTTTTTAGTTTGATGTAGTCCCATTTGTTAATTTTCCCCTTTGTTTCCCTTGCCCTAGGTAATGTATTGGTGAAAATACTGCTATGAGAGATGTCTGAGATTTTATTGCCTTGTAGGATTTTTATGGTTTCATGACTTACATTTAAGTCTTTTATCCATTTTGAGTTTATTTTTGTGTAGCATGTAAATTGCTGGACTAGTTTCATTTTTTTTTTTTTTTGCATATACCTGTTCAATTTCCCCAACACTATTTATTGAAGAGACGATCTTTACTCCATTGTATGCTTTTACCACCTTTGTCAAATAGTAATTGGCCATATTGGCATGGGTCAATTTCTGAGCTCTCTGTTCTGTTCCATAGGCCTATAGGCCTGTTCTTGGGCCAGTACCAGGCTGTTTTGATTACAATAGTTTTGTAGTATAGTTTGATATCTGGTATTGTGATTCCTCCAACTTTATTCTTCTTTCTCAGTATTTCTGCAGCTATCCTGGGTCTCTTTTGGTTTTATACAAATTTTTGGAATATTTGATGTAGATCTGTGAAATATTCATGCAACTTCTGTTCTAAAGAAGGGGAGACAATAAACAGCACACACTCTATAGTGTCCTTAATTGCATGTTAGAAGGTACATGGATGGGAAAAGAAAAATGAGAGGGTGATGAAGATTGGAAGGCTAGTTTGAAGCACAGGATGCAGCTGTGATAGAGTGACCAAGGTGCACCCTATGGAGAAGTTCATTCGAGGGGAGGTTTGGAGGAGTGAGAGAACGAGCCACATGAGCATCTCAGGAAGAGCATTCCAGGCTGAAGGCCAGCCCACACCAAGGCCTATGGTGGGCATGGCCTGGCCCATTTGAGGAACAGTTTGGAGGCCACTGAGACTGGAGCAGAGTGAGTGTGGGCACAGCGGCAGCAGGTGACACAGAGACACAGCAGAACCAGGTCACGGAAGGCCTGGGGAGGCTCCTAGGGAGAATTTTGGGTTTTACTTGGAGAGAAATGAGGAGCCACTGACAGGTTTTGCAGAAAGGAGTGACTTGAAAAAGTAACTCAACATTTTTTAAAAAGCAACCCTCTGGCTGCTGTGTTGAGAATAGACTGTTGGTGTGGGGAGGGGGAGGGTGGCTGCTAAGAGTGGAAGCAGAGAGAACAGAGAGGGACTTTGGCAATAGTTCAGGTGACAGGAGATGGTGGCCTCAACCTACGTGGTAGCAATGGAGTGGGTTCTAGGCATATAAGATCCAACAAAATATGAAAGTTGAGAGAAAAATGGATGACTCCAAGGTTTGGGCCCAAACAACAGGTGGTTGGAATTTGAGATAACCATGAAATTAAACCAATTTCCATAAAACAAAGACCCTTTCAGAGTTCCAGAGTCAGAAGGTATCACCGCCAGGTTCCTTTGCCTGAAAAAGTAAAACAGTGAGTGAATGCTGCTCCATGAGCCCATGAGCAGAGTAGAGCCAGTGAAAGCCTGTGTACCGTTCCCTTTTCCCAACATCCATTGTGTGTGTGTGTGTGTGTGTGTGTGTGTGTGTGTGTGTGTTTATTGTTGTTGTTTTATCTTTATTGTTGGAAGTATTACAGATGTCTCATTTTCCCCATTGACCCCCTACACAAGTGATGGTGAACCTTATCAAAAAATTCTATATGTGACACGGCACCAGAGTTAAGTTAGGGTTTTTCAAAATGCTGACACGCCGAGCTCAAAAGGTTCGCCATCACTGCCTACACCTACACCCTACACTCTACACCTGCTGCCCCCCAGGTCTTCACCACACTATTATCTGTGTCCATGGGTTATGCATATATACATATAAGTTCTTTGATTAATCTCTTCCCACCGACCCACGCCCACCTTCCCTTTGAGATTCTACAGTCTGTTCCATGCTTCTATGTCTCTAGATCTATTTTTTACAAAACCAGAGCTCAGGCACAGAGGAGGATTTTTGAAGAGCCTCACTTTGGGACACATAGAGAAGCAAAGGTCAAGGTCATTGGCTGTAGCTTCCCCTTTCAGGGCGGGCCCTGGATGAATGAAGATCTTTCAGCCCCAGATGTTGATACAGCCTTTGAGGACTGATTCTCTAAATGCAAGCAATCAGGCTCAGACGTTCCCCGAGGTTGGCTGCCATACGCAGCTGGCAAGCATCCCCTGAAATTGGTAGATGAATAGAGCACTTACTGATATAAATATCACCACCACAACAGCTGGGCACCTTGCGAAAATAAACAATGACACAGCGTGAGCATCAGAAAAGCTGCCCTCAGCACCTGGAGGGGTGTTCTTTGAAGTGGCACTAGCATTTATCTGCCAGGGTGCCTGTGCCAAGGCAGCCTGTAGCTTCAGCCATCACAGCAACACCGACAGGGCAGCCCCAGGTCCCAGGCACATCAGATTGCTCCCAAGAGGACCAATGCCACATCCTGTGGTTTGGGGGCTATGGGGGCTCATGTTGGTGGTGTATCTATAAGTTGCAGCAAATAAAGTTGAGAACTGGATGAGAGATCTGAGTGCTTTACTGTCTTGCACTACTGGCCAGATCTGTCTGCCTCTGCTTAGAATCCAATATTACTTCATTCAATCATCCATCCCCAGCCACAGCTACTCTTCCGTTCTCCACAGTGGCTGCCATTCAAAGATAATTATGAATAGGTGGGGCTCAAGATAAAGACTCTCAAAGCAACTACATTCAACCTTAGAGGCTTTTCTAGCTCTGTGGGACTCCAAAGGCCTGTGGCCAGATTAGTGGGGCAAAATCCCAGAACCACAACATCCAGTAAATGACACTGTGGTTTCTGATGGGTATACCAGAAAGAACATTTTCAGTCACCCCCAATAGCATTGACAAGAGCTTGTCCATCTTTAATGGTTAGACCAGAGTTGTGGGGGAAGGGGTTAGAAACAGAAGGAAGCCCTCTTCATGGCCATGCCACACCCACCACATTGTTTAGAAAGCTCAGGAGACCCTCTGTGACTGCTCTGGGGTGTGGCTGTGTGGTGGGCGGAATCATGCCCCCCAAAAGATGTCCACATCCTAATCCCATTAATGTGTTATCTTACATGATAAAAGGGACTTAGCAGATGTGATGAAGTTAGGCATCTTGAAATGTGTAGATTGTTCTGGGTTATCCAGGATCTTTATAAGTGGAAGGAGGAGGATCAGAGTATGTCTATTTCTTTCACCAGGCAGGGGAAATTTGTCATTATTTTTTCAAATAGGTTTTCAATTTCTAGCTCCCTCTTTTCCTCCTGGCACCTCTACGATGTGAATGTTGGCATACCTAAAGTTGTCCCAGAGGTTTCTTATACTGTCTTCATAATTTTGGATTCTTTTTTCTTTTTGCTGTTCTGATTGGGTGTTTTTGCTTCCTCATATTCCAAATTGCTGATTTTATTCTCAGTGTCCTCTACTCTACTGTTGATTCCCTATAAATTATTCTTCATATCAGTTAATGCATCTTTCATTTCTGACTGGTTGTGTTTTATGGTTCCCAAGTCCTTTTTCATGCTGTGGAAGTTCTCACTAAGTCCCTTGAGCATCCTTATAACCATTGTTTTGAACTTTGTATCTGGTAGTTTGCCTGCTTCCATTTCATTTAGTTCTTTTTCTGGAGATTTCTCCAGTTTTCATGTGTGACATGTTTCTTTGCCTCCACATTTTGGCTGCTTTCTGGTGTTTGTGCCTATGTATTAGATAGAACTTCTGTGTCTCCAGGACTTAGTAGAGTGGCCTTGTGTAGTAGGTGTAAGTCTCAGTGGCACAGCATCCCTAGTCACCTGAGCTGGGCACTCCAGGTGCACCCCTGTGTGGGTTGTGTGCACTGTCCTGTTGTAGTTGAGCCTTGATGGCTATTGGTGTTGCTGGGAAGGATTGATCCCCAGGCCAATGGGCTGGGAGGGCCAGCTGCAACTACAGTGAAAGACCTGATGTGCAGGTGTCGACCCTATGGAGCAGGACTTGCTTCAGTGGGGCTTTGGTGCTCACCGAGTCCGCTCCTTGAGTGTGTCACTTGTGGATGTGGTAGGACTGTAATCTGGTGTGGTCTGAAGCTGACCACCAGGTGCACTAGCTCTGCGGCCTCCCGAGATGTACCCTGCCTGTACCCTGTTGGAGGCCACCTGGCATAATACTGAGGGATCTGCAGATGGCTGCTACATGTATTGGGCTTGGAGGTACCCAGAAGAGGCCAAGCTGTGAACCAAGGCTGGCTGCTGCTAGTGCCAGGCCTGGGGTCACTTAACAAGAGGTACAGAGCACACTGAGGCTAGCAGCCGCTTGAGAGATTTTAGGAAAGTCCGAAGCATGTATGGAAAAGCCACTGGAAAGGGCTTGGATGAGCCCAAAAATTGGGTGGGGCAGGGTCTCAGGGAATCACCGGGGTGGAGCAAACTGTGAACCAGGTTGATGGATACTCAGATATGGCATCTGCCAGGCAGCTCTGTGATGGGGAGGTCTCAGCATAGGAACAGTGACCTCTGCCAGCACTTCTGTGTGGGAGAAAGCTGCCCCCAGCTCTTGCCCTGAAGCCAGACAATTCAGTTCCTCCCCGTATGTCCCTGTTTCCTTTCAAGCTGCTGCCCCAGCACTGGAGCTCAGAGGAAGGGAGTCGAGTAAGTCCGTGTGCAGGCCCTTTAAGAGGTGTCACTCAGCTACAACCCCTGCTGGTTTTTACAGCCTGAATTTATAAAGACGTCTCTTCCCAGCACTGGAAGCCTGGGATGAGGGGTCTGGTGTGGGGCTGGAGCCCCTCACTTCTCAGGGGTACCTCCACAGCCAAGGTATCCCTCCAGATTAAAATAGGCCACACATGGGTGTGGGACCCGCCCGTTCAGCACCTCCACCTCTCCTACAGGCTCGATGTGGCTTCTTCTTTAATTCCCTAGTTGTAGGACTTCCATTCAGCCAGATTTCAGGTGGTTCTGAATGATGGGTGTTCTGAAGATTAGTTGTATTTTTTATGTGGTTATGGGAGGATTCTCGTACCTTGTTTACCTACACCTCCATCTTGACTAGAAGCCAAAAATTGATCCATTCTTAAGTTGCATAACTCAGTTGTCTCTCTCCTACCTGTTTCTAACATGCCCTGGCCTTTGCCTTCCACCCACCCTTTTCCTGGAAATGCACGCTGATGCAGCTGTCATAAGTCAGTTTCCACCCCTGATGGAGACTGTACTGTTCACCCGCCGGACCATGGAGAGGCTGCATGGAGGAGGGGTGTGCGGATCACTATGATTATGGCCCATGTGCCTCTCTCTGTCCCTTGCTTTGTGTCCACTGCTTCACGCACCATCTGTCTTCCTTAACTGGCCACAGTATTAAAACCAATTATGTGATTTGGACTCTTTATCAAATCTATTTAAAGGAATTTTATAATCATGAACCTGAATTTTAAAATCAATTCAGGTGGGTCTTTTCTGTTTTTCTCTTAAAAATACTAATTCACTTCATCTTGGGTGGCTTGGGCCTGGTTCCCCCCACCCCACCCCACCCACCCTGCTCTGTGGATTACAGGGACCTTGACAAGTAAGTCTTTAATTTCTGAAGTTGTATATTCCTTGGCTTTTCCATTTTGTCAAAGTATTATTTAATTAACAAAAGGCATACTAAGGTGTACAGAAATATGCTTTAAAGTTGTTTATTCCCCAAATAGGACATATGCTGGTTTCCATTCAATGCATCGGGGCACATTTATATCAGTGACTAACAAGCTTTCTGATTCCATCAGCGAAAAACAGATGATGTTTAACAGTGGAGCTGCCTTTGTGTTTGTTATTGTTCGAGTATGAACTTGCTCTTTGCACGGCTCACACAGCCATGGAGACCGTGTGGAACAATATATGGCAGCTGTTCCCGGCCATCCACACAGGCGTCATGACTTCCGCTTGGTTTAACTTGTTCTGACAATAAATAACAAGAGCTGCTCTGCTTTGCTGGAGGAAGCCTGGCCGTTTCTAACCAGCAGCCGAGCTGGGCCGGCTGCCCTCAGGTGTGGTGCTGGCAGGCCTGCATGTCTGAAGTGAGGAAGCGCTCAGACAGGCAGCACCACCCTCCCCCGTGCTGGGTAAGGAGGGAGATACTGGAGTAAAAGGTGGAAAAAGGCTGTTGGTCCACACTCTAGGCCAGTGGTTGGCAAACTGCGGCTCGGCAAACCGCAGCTCACGAGCCACATGCGGCTCTTTGGCCCCTTAAGTGTGCCTCTTCCACAAAATACCGACTTCTGCGCAAGGGCCATGAAGTTTCAATTATTTTCGTTGCTACTTCATAACTGTAATGTTGCTACTGTTATGAATCGTAATGTAAATATCCGATATGCAGATGGTCTTAGGCGACCCCTGTGAAAGGGTCGTTCGACCGCCAAAGGGTTCGTGACCCACAGGTTGAGAACCGCTGTTTTAGAGGGTCAAGTGGGCTTTTGAATCCCATTTCCAGGGTCCCCATCCCCAAGATTTCTATAAAATGCTGATGCTCATGTGCTCATGGTCTGGCCCTCAGACCACATACATGTTTCTGCTTTGTTTCTTTGTCACCCAGGGATAAAGCTTAGTTCCTCGCTGGTTTCCACAGGAAATCAATACATATTGAGCACTGTGCACGTTATTATAAATTTGCTGAATATTTAGGTTAGGAGGGGGGTCACATGACACATCGATTCACTTCCGTTTTACTGGTTCCACTGCATCCCAACCTCCCTCTCCCATCTCCTGGGTCCCCCTCCAGAACATTCCACAGGTCTCTCTCCTTTGACATGCAGAACAGTGTCCAGTCCCCAGTGCTCCCCCAAGCTGGTTGATCAGGAATTTTCACAAGGGCAGTCCTTTGGGTATTATCTTAAAGAGAAATTTTCATAAGAGCTACTAAGTGGAGGGAGAAAAAAAAAACACTTCACTTTATCCATCTTGTTTGAGGGGCACTCCCCCAAATTGCCTAGTAATTATAGCTCACATTTACTGAGTGCTCACTACTTACAGACCCCAGTGCTAAGCAGACACATTCAGATCCACAGCCACTCATAACTCGGAGAAGCTAAACGATTTGGCCAAGTCACTCAGCTAGAAAGTGGCAGGGCTGGGATTTGAACCCAGGGAGCCCTTTTGCTACACTGCCTACGTGGCCAGAAAGGCCGCGCCCACCAAGGCACAACCCCAGCGGCTGGAGGCCAGGACAGCCTTGAGCTAAACCATAGAGGACATTTCTTGTTGATGAGAATCATTTCTGAGCCCCAGAGGGTCACTGGGAACACTCGGCTCCCGCCCCTTCCTTCTGTCCCCGTGGCTAGATTATGTGTGGCATCCTGAGCTGTGGGAGACCCTGATGATCCTTGGCAGCTCAAACGCCACGTCACCCACACTGTTGCTGCCGCCATCTCACAAGTGAGGGAACTCAAGTGAAAGGATGGCTCTGATTTAGGATTAAGACCCCACACACTTCCCCAGCCCTCTGGGCATTACGGGAGAATGACCCGGAAAATCAAATGCAGGGAAGTGTCCCAAATGTAGGAGTCTTGTTTGAGGCATAGTAGAACCTATTAGCTTGAGAAATTGGTCTGGAAATCTTATTAAAAGAGACAAATAATTCCACATTCTCTCCAGACTGAAAATATTGGGGGTAACTGACTTTCCCTGATGCCTCGGACCCCTGTACCTGATGTCGGGATCACGGTCAACTTCTGGCAAGGCCAAATTCAATGCAAATGATAAAGGCAATTAGTTTTTTAATGGGCAGTTCTGATGAGCTCTGATTTCTCTGGCCAGTCACAGACTTATCAGTGCTGGTCCCTCACCACTGGGAAGGGTGCAAGGCAGGAGAGCCAATGGCAAAGAGAAATGAAGGTCAAATTGTGGATCTGTCATAACCGCCCAGCTCAGCAGATGACTGTCCAGCCACAGGGCCCCTGTGACAGCCACCCACACACATGCTCGGTTAACCCCAGTGGAGATGCCAGGAAAGCAACCACCATTCGTTAGGTCTTTGCTATTTGAGACAGGTGATAAGAAGAATCCTTCAGCTTTAAATGTGAGGCATTATCATAATTGTTATTTTTGTGGAGCGCTGATAGGTTCAATAATACTGTGAATCGCTGGGATTCAGTGGGTGCTTATGCCATGCCTGTTTGTTCACATGCGCCATCTCCTTTATTCCCAGAACAAGCTGACAGTGTAGGGGTCGGCCAACTTTCTCTGTGAAGGACAAGATAGGAAATATTTTAGGTTTTGCAGGCTATGTGGTCTGCTCAGCTCTACCATTGTAGCTCGAAAGCAACCACAGACAATACTACATAAACAAAGAAGTACAGCGGTATTTCAATAAAACTTTACTTACAGAATCAGTGCCGGCCAGGTGTGGCCTATCCTGTGACCAATATTATCCCTGAGCCGGAATTTGGGTTGCACAGCTAGGATGTTTGGAGATGTGTGCTTTCTCTCTCCTTCATCCTCCCTCCTCCTGGCTTTTCCATTCTGGTTCCAGTTCTGGAGAGAGAAAGAATAGAGAAAATGCCCTTTTGCATGTGACTGCTCTCTCTCCACAAAGGGACATCGATCCCTTTCATGAAAATCCTGCATCCGTGGTAGCTGTGAGGAGGCCACTGGGTTGCTGTTTGCAAACTGGCGTAGGCTGTGGCAGACCAAGTGGCCTCAGAGGCCTCGGTGGGTCTTGTGAATCTCGGCTCCATCCTCTGGGCAACCCCCAGGTGGAGGGTCCATGCTGGAGTGGCCCCTGACAAGCATACAGCCTCAACTTGGCTCTTTTCCGTGCCCAATGCTGAGGCCTATAGACCTGGACAGCGTCCACCCCCATGATCCTTGGGAAGCAGGAATTTGAGGAAGCACATTTGCCCCTCTGAGCCACATCCCCTGCCAACTACCTCAATGTTCTTTCTCCAACTGAAGTCATCTGGTGGCTCAACAGATAGAGAAGAATGAAGTGTCTGTCTTCTTTCTTCATGAGACTATAAACCTAAGGAATCACTTGTGATCTTAGGCCATGGGTTCTCAATCTCTGCACTATTGATATTGGGGGCCAGAGTCCTGGGTGGGGGAAAGGTATACCCTCATTGGAGGATATTGAACAGCATCCTGGCCTCCACTCACTAGATACCCATAGAAACCCCCAGGTGTGACCATCAGCGATGTCTCCAGACATTGACAAATGTCCCCTGGGTGACAAAACCACCTCTGGCTGAGACACCGTCTTAGGTTGAGGGGCCACCGTTGCCTTTGCTCTCAGCTGTAGGATCTGATTCACAATTCCAGAAAAATAGGAAAGATCACAGACAAGACTTCTCAACACCATGCTGCATCACCTTTTGTAAGGTAAGCATAGTTATCCCCATTTTACATATTAGAAAACTGAGGCCTGGGTCACACAGCTAGTAAGGAGCAGAGCCTGGATTTGCACCCAAGCATGTCTGATGCCAAAGCTTATATATATTCTAAAGTGTTCATGATCTGATCATGAAATGATTGTAAAGGTTTTCCTGGAATGGGGAAGTGTTTGCCGTGGTTCACATTAGTGAAAAGAAAACTAGAGGTTATACCTGCCCTTCCCTTGGAGTGTTCTACCTAAGTCTGACAGCAGCGCTTCGAGGTAAATACCATTCTCCCCATTTTACAGATGAGGAAAGTGAGGCCCAGCAAGTCTAACAAATGGTGTGAAATCATCACAGCAAAGTGTTTCTGTGTTCAGAGCTTCGACTTTTCAACAACACCCCCCAAAATGGGTGGCTGCTCCCCAACAGGGAAGCGGAGTCTAATTTCCTACATGACACGCTGCATCTCTAGCCAGTGTGTTCTGCCTACGATAAGAAAGGCTTAGTGATACATGAGACTAACGCCCTCCCACCCGGCCTCTTCCTGTGGCCTCTTTCCCAGCTCTGTATGCAGTACTGGCCTGAGAAGACCTCCGGGTGCTACGGGCCCATCCAAGTGGAGTTCGTCTCCGCAGACATCGACGAGGACATCATCCACAGAATATTCCGCATCTGCAACATGGCTCGGGTAAGTGTGCGGCCACCATTGCATCCCCCACCGCACACACACACAAATAGATGGAGCCTGTGGGAGAGGAACCTGCCGCTAATGAGTGTCCGGGCTGAGCTCTTGGATCATTTCGTCCTTGGGGAAGCGATGCCTCTGCCGATTCCAGCTCCAGCTCCAGCTCCAGCCCCAGCCATGGTTCCAACACAGGTTCGCACAGGGCGACATCCCGCCTGCCATCTGCCTGTTTCCTGACACACTTGCTGCCATGTAGACAACACTTAGAAATTAGCACTTTCCCGCTGCGTCGCGCTGTTTTGGCAGTAGATGCAGCCTTTGATTGGATCCAGTAAGCTTTGGGCTAGACCCTGGGAACCACACCAAAATGAAGAAGAGCCGCTTCCAAGAGGAAACTCACTGGCTGGGAGGAGGAGTATGTGTGGAAAGGAGCAGCTTAGTAACCTACGGAATGGTGGCTAACTAAAGTGACATGGGCCTTTATTGGGGCCCAGGGTGAACAGAACTCAGCCCCTGCCTTCGGAGTTCACTATCTAATGCAGTGATGGCGAACCTTTTGAGCTCGGCGTGTCAGCATTTTGAAAAACCTTAACTTAACTCTGGTGCCGTGTCACTTATAGAAATTTTTTGATATTTGCAACCATAGTAAAACAAAGATTTATATTTTTGATATTTTATATATTTAAATGCCATTTAACAAAGAAAAATCAACCAAAAAAATGAGTTCGCGTGTCACCTCTGACACGCGTGTCATAGGTTCACCATCACTGATCTAGTGGGAAAGTGAGATATATTCTGGCACATGAACCTCAGGGAAAGGGCAGGCTTTTCCTGAGGAATGGAATGTTTGAATTGGGTTTTGAAGACTGAGTAGGAGTTTGCCAGGTTGAGAAGGGGTTCAGGGCAGTCATGGCAGGAGAATCAGTGTGCACAAAAGTGTAGAGATGAGTAAAGAGAGAGTCTGTGACTCTCCCCGTGATGACATGGCTGAGACCTCATTTAGTCTGTCCTCCACCCAATGCTGCAACAGCCCTAACAGCCTCTCTGTTCTCAGCCTCAGGATGGGTATCGTATAGTCCAGCACCTCCAGTACATTGGCTGGCCCGCCTACCGGGACACGCCCCCCTCTAAGCGCTCTCTGCTCAAAGTGGTCCGGCGGCTGGAGAAGTGGCAGGAGCAGTACGACGGGCGGGAGGGACGCACCGTGGTCCACTGCCTGTGAGTACTGTACTAGGGAGGCATCTCCAGGGCCACAGGGTGGTGGGCGATAGGACGGCCTTGAGGATGCTGGCCACAAACACTAGTCCTAGGCACGCCTGGCTGCACCACATCTCAACATCCCTGAAAGGCCAATGGGAGTGTATTCAAATAATCTCAACCCTTCAATGGACTGGGGTTGCCCTGAACTAATGTTATGTGACATATTTACTGATGCAAAACCTGGTAGCCTTTCCCCAAACATGGAGTGTGGTCAGACCATGCCCCTATGCTCCCAGGAGGCAGGGAAGTCCCACCCTCCAGCAGGAAGCAGGATGTGGCCTGCCAGTCACAAGAAGGCTCAGGATGAAGAGGGTTCCATCAACTAAACCCTCTTCTATTATTTCCTGAAGAAGAAAAGGAGGAAAGGGGAATGGGTTAAGTGAGCTCAATGCCAGGCAGTTAAAATGAGTCACCTCATTCCATCTGTGAGGTAGATTTTGTCATGTCACAGTGAGAAGACTGAGGCACAGGCGGTGAGGCATCAGGCAGTTAAGAGAGGAGCTTTGATTAGAATCCACTGGCCTCCAGGCTAATGTGCCATCCATTAACCCACACTCCCACTCTGAGTAAACCAAGGGGTTCATCCACTGTGTCTGCAACACTTTTCCCAGGGCACCGTGGGCTCAGGTCGGCTGTGTTCATACTTCCATTACTGAGGTGAAATGGAACCTTCACCTCCTGTCTTAGGACAGGCATAGCTGGGGGCACAGGGGTTCCAGGTCAAACAGACCCTGATGTCATCACGCAGGGTGGAGGTCAGGTCCCTTAGAGGACTGTGGCTGACAAGCTGTCTTCAAGGAAATCACTTAATTTTATGAGCCTTAGTTTACTCATCTGTCTAATGGGTACATTGAATTAGGTCATTGTAAGGCTCTGTGACATATTTAGAAAGTAAACGCAATTTATCTGCCAACATACAAATCTGCAATATCATGGTAGCAAATATGCAAATGCCTGTGTCCAAGTCCACCATAGGAGTATAAAGAGAAGGATCCTAGAGACCTCGGACCCAAAACAAACCGGGAGTGATGACAGCTCGTGTGGAACATTTGATTCACAACCATTCCCTTTGCTTCTTAGAACCTTAAAGTCATTGGGGAGACATGACTGAGAGGGCCCCCTCTTTAAAAAGGTGTGTTAAGGAAGATTGGGCCAGAGACTTCCCCTTTTCAGAATAAGTATTTGTGGAGTTAGTGGAGGCATTAATAACACCTACTGACCTCAGAATTGTCTTTTCAAAACCAGCTTATTCTCTTTCTAAAAGGAGGTGCACACGCATGTCAGAAAAGTCACAGAGCTTAAAGCGAAGTTCAACACACACAGCTCAAGGGCCATCACCAGTAGCAATCCCCCTTCCCAAGGGATGCCCACTGTAGTCCAGGAAGATGCCATGAGGTGTTGCATGTCTCATTGGTGGGTGACATCAGCCAGGCTGAGCTGGCTCTGCCCACATCCCAGAAACTGGCAGCTGGTTCCCTGCCAGCTAACCCTGCTCCCTTCAGTTCCCTCCCCCACACTCAGGTGGCTCTCCTTCAGCCCAGAGCCACACCCATCTCACCAGGGTCTCATTCCACTGGCCCGAGATGCCTCTTCCTCTTGGGCTCTGCTGTTCTTGCTCCAGAAAATACTGAACCCTCCCTCCTGGGGGTCCCTCCCTCCTCTTTCCTGTGATTGGTTTTTATCCCTCTCTTCCCTGTCCAAGGTGACCAGCAGTTTGAACCAAAGGAAAGCGCAGGGGTGTCCTTCTATCAGCAGGGACCTTGGCACCCCTGGGAGCCACCGTCACCAAAACAGACACTGAAATGTAGGCGCTGGCTAGTGAATGAGGGCAATTGTCTGTACTTGAAGCATCTGGTCGTTGGATGTCCTATAGATAAAACATCTGGGAGATCAAGTGCCTTAGTTTCATCCAGATGTTCCTTAGACACAGACCATTACATGAAATCATTAGTTACTCTTGGCAACACGCCCAGGAGTTCCGAATCAGGCAGATTCCAAAAGGGACTCTCTGTAAAGAGTTGAGATGTCTCCATGAAGATGGCATATGGAGGCTCAGAAAGAAGGAGTGGCAGGGAGCTGGCCCTGCCAAGGGCTATCTCTACTCTCCAGAGCTGTAGGGTCTTGCTTACCCAGGTGTATAAATAGAGACTTATCACTTCAGGATACAGTATCTCAGACCCAGCCTGGCCCCCACCCAAACACCTGGGCTGGCTGTCCCTAGTGGGTGGGAAAACTAGGCGGGAAATCATACACAACCTTCAGCTGTCTTCACTGGATGAGTGGGTGGACCCAGAGCATCCCTTTGGACAAGGATGCAGGCACATGAATAAAGATACCATGAGGCCTGAAGGTTGGCGTCGGTGTGCCATGGTGACTATAACCTGCTCACAGAACCAAGGAAACATCAAGCTAACGGAACTCTCCCGGGTCCTCTAGTCCAACCCCTCCATTACATGAATGGGAAACTTGGAGCTCAGACAAGGAGTGACTTGCCCAAGGTCACAGCAGGTTCGGGGCACGCGGACCCTGACACGTGGCTCGGGTTAGGGCTTTCGCCAGTGCCTTACCTTGCCTTGGCCAAGGTAGCCACTCCCCCATGCCAGTGGGGCACCCAGGACTCTGGCTCACCCTTCCCTCTGTGTTTAGAAATGGGGGAGGCCGCAGCGGGACCTTCTGTGCCATCTGCAGCGTGTGTGAGATGATCCAGCAGCAGAACATCATTGACGTGTTCCACATCGTGAAAACGCTGAGGAACAACAAGTCCAACATGGTGGAGACCCTGGTGAGTGTCCCGAGAACTGTTCCCCTCCAGGCAGGGCGTGACGCTAGTTCCCTGTGCCAGAAGAAACCAGCGTCAAATAGTAAAACACTCGGTGACTTAGCACCTACAATCGACATCCTTTGCTTCCAGTCTCACCAACTTCTCTTTCCTGCAGGGCAACCCACATATTAACCCTGATACACCCCACTGTTTTACTCTCTGCCCGTTCTTTAGGGAAGTACCACTAACCCAGGCTTAGGGGAAGGGCTTCTGGATTGTAGAGTGTGGATTATGTTTTGGATCCAGTTCCATCCCAGTCTAATTGACTTAGGCTAATTTTATGAATACGGTATTGGGAGAGGACACTGGAGAAAGGGATGGAAAGAGACTGGGCAGATAGAGCCCCCAATGAGAAGACCTGGTGCAATGATGGGGACAGACCACACTGTGAGTCTTTAACCTACTCTCAGTGGATCCCCCTCAAAGTCTGGTGTGTAGACCAGCAGTAGCATATGGGAGCCTGGTAGAAATGTTGAATCTTGAGTCCCATCCAAGATCAACTGAATCAGAATCTGCACAGATAATTCTGAGCTGTTAGCACAGATGTAGGTAAAGTTCGTTCCAAAATCGTACCTCTAAATGCATTTTCCTTTCCTTTCCCTCTCTCTCCTGCCTTCCCTTCTTCCTGTCTGCCTCTCTCCTCCTCTCAGGAACAGTATAAATTCGTATACGAGGTGGCATTGGAATATTTAAGCTCCTTTTAGCCTGATGGGATGGGGAGCCTGCCGGAGTCCAGAGGCTGCTGCAGTCAAACCCCCTTTTCTGTGAATGGCAGTGACGGGTGAAGAGGCGGCACCTGGCCCAACTCCAAGGAGAAGACTGGTGGTCTCATGCCTGGGGTGGGCCCTGCACCTTCTGAGGGGCTCCTGGAACTGGGAGATAGGCTCTGAAAGGCCCAGGCTTCTCCTGCACCCCCACCGGCCACAGATTCGGACCCACAACAAGGCCCCGGACTTCCCAGTTCCCCGACCTCTTGCTTCTGCGCTTTCCAAGTGTGTGGACCTCATGGCAAGCCAGCTGGGGGTGCTGGGAGATGCAGGCTCGCTGTACCTCCGGGGCCTGCTTCTCCTTGGGAGTGAGGAGATGTGTCTCCGCCTCCACGCTGTGGGGGCAGTGACTTGGCTCTTGGGGTCCCTGCCATGCTGCCCTCTGCAGTCTCCTTCAGTGACCTGGGGCTGTCCCGAGACCACAGCAGAGGCCCCATCCTGCCCCCCTGCCTGCATGGAGCTAGCCCTCCAGCATTCTGTACCCTCCCCAGCCCGGGCCTTGACCCTCTGTCACTCACGCCAGCCTGCTGGGTCCACAGCACTCTTGGATAAAGGTTTTCTTTGCTTTTTTGTCCTCGGTGGGAGGGGGTGGAACTGCAGGGATGGTGGCTGCTCCTCCTTGTCTGTGAAAAGGGACAACTGCCCGGAGGCAGGGCTCGTGCTGACCCTTGGGTGGCGCCCCCTTTGGGAGAGATGACAGGATAAGATTTGATTATTTTCCAAAGCATATATTAAAAGAAACTTTCTTTTGGGTGATGTAAAATCTAAGTCTCTTATGTGAAAAAAAAAAAGGGAGCGGGGCTGGGAAGGAAGTTTGGGTGTGTAGCTACAGGACCAATCTCTCAGGCCTGTCATCAGGCAACATCCTTAAAGGGTCCCACCTGGGACGGCCCAGCCACTGACGAGGCAGAGTCGGCTAGACGGAGGCCGCTCCTCTGGCTTCTGGGCAGCTGAGTCCCAGCTTTCAGCATAATCTTCCTAGGAAACCCCGCTGCTCTCCTGACAAAGGCCACTGTGGACCAGTTATGCTTTGGTTTAAAATGGGCCGAGGGGATCAGGCCTGGGAAACTAGGGTCCTGCCCAAGGATGTGTGAGTCAGTGACAGGGAGCCGGCATCTGCTAGGCATCTCCTGTGTGTCAGGGTGAACCACTCCGTGTGCCATCCCACAATCTTAGGGACACCCCTGCCCCGGGGAGAGCGCGTGCCCTTTCGTTATCTCCATGTTACGTGAGGAAGCCGAGGCATCTTCCTCAGCGGTGAAATTCTGGGCTCCAAAAAGGCGAATAATGGCGATAACACTTATTTTCCATACTTTCTTCATCCTTTCTCAGCCAAGCAATTATTTTATGGAGGGAAAATAGGGCCAGAAACTTCTGGGCAGAGAACTTCACAAATAGAAATTTAATTCTTTCTTTCTGGTGCCAGTTCTTCTGGGAGGCCCAGAATTTCAGCTCTATTTTAGTGCCTCGTTCCTGGCTCCCCAGGAAAAGCTAGTCTCCTGTAATCATTCCTTCGCCAGTGAAAACCATTCCCTGTTCCCTCGGGCAATGCTGTCTGCCGCCAGAGACTCCCTACCTTGTCTCTCGCAGGGGCGTGGGCTCAGGACCTGTCAGCCTTGGGGTTGCCTGGGATGGAGGAAGCTGCATCGTGGAGGCTGCTCTAGCCCCAGACAGGAGGAATCAGCAGCTCCGAGTGCACTGGGGAAACTGAACCACGGTGCAGCGCAGGAGCCACGGAGCAGGGAGCCTGTCTAGGGCTTCCTAGAGGAGGTGACTCCCACCCCAGTTGGGTCTCCACTGCAGGAAATCCAGGCCAAGATCAGCATGGGCAATGGCAAAGAGGTGTGGGAAGTTCTGGGGTGGGGGCAGTATAGGGGGAAGGGCAGCCCACCCAGAGGTCAGGAGAGGAGCCAGGGTCGGGGGTGAATGCTCCGCCAACAGTGCAGCTTCACCTCATGGGCCACAGGGAGCTCGGGGTGACGCGCTCAGCTCAGTGTTGGGGCAGGCGGCCTCTTCCCCTTCATCAGACACTGTGAAAACACTCCCTTCAGCGTGTGCTCTTTACTATCACATCTGTTTGTCCGCTCATTATTTTGTCGCTGGAACAAAATACGCAGGGGATTGTGAGCTTCTGCTTCTGTGAGAAACAGGGTCTCTGCTCTACCAGGGGGCAGGGTGACCCAGCCAGAGCCCACAGATGCTGCTCCCAGTGGCACGGGCTCGGGAGCTGTCTAGAAGTCCGGGGACTTGATCAAGGAAGGGCTGTCACTTTGGAGGTTCAAAAAGAAACCTCTCAAAGCAAAGGAAGAAAAAGGAGCCCCAGGAAGAACTCACTCTTCTCCTTTCATGGGCCCTTCCCCGTGAGCTCGAGCGGGTCCCCGGGCCCCAGCCCCCACTGGTTCTGCTGGCCTCGCCTGGCTCCAGTCCACGGCTCCAGCCGGCGCTCCCCCAGCCTTCAAAGAGCCTACAGCCTAGCAAATCACCCTGTTATATGCTCCTTTCTCAGATCTCGGCTCATCCATACAGAATGAGGGGACTGAGGCTACTAACACAAATCCTGAGATTTATTCTGCTCAGGAAGGGGTAAAACAGCTGGCAGATAAAAAATGGCAGTGGCTTCTATCCTTTCAAATGGTAGGGATTTAAAATGTGACTTCAGGCAGAAGGAAAACTGTAAAAACTCAGGCCACAGTGGGATAACCAAGGGCCAGTGATGGTTGCCGCCGTTCGTCCCTCATTTCCTCACAACCCAGCCACCTCCCAAGATAGCAGGGCAGTGAACGGGTCTTAGGCCAGTTTACAAAGAAGAAACTGAGGCTGGTGAGTGGAGGTGCCTCCCGAAGATCCCACATGGCCAGGGCTTGGGTGAGATGGGGCACCGGTGCCCAAGAAGTTGAGCTTTACCAAACACCGCCTCCCCCAAGGTACCTTCCCACCCCCCACTTACAGGGGGGACTCACCTTGCTCCATGCAGAGGAAAACTGTTTGTGGTCTCTGTGTCTCCACAAGTGGGACCAGCTTCTCATTTCTGGATACCAAAGGGAGTGCCCTCACTTAGCGCAGGGCCTCGTGGTTCTCACCTCCTAGCTATGTACCCTGTTGGGAGAAGAGGAAGGTATGAACGAGGAGCCAGGAAGCATCCCTACCTGCATATGTTTACGATGTCGGTAGCTTTGTCCAGGTGGAGTCCACACGGTTGCTAATGCAAGCAAACCTGAGCACACACTGCACATGAGGGCCTGGGGTCTGGAAGGCTCTTCACTTTACTTAAACCACAATATTTATGGGTTCCTATGACACACAGGACCCTCCCTGCAGGGGGTGCTACCCGGAAGCACTGTTACCATAGTACAGTTCATCCATTGGTGAGGCATGGGTTGTGATAGAAAGAGCTCAGTCTTCGGTTTCCCAGCCCAGCTTCAATCCCCGCCCAGCCATTTCTCGGCTATAGATTGTTGGGCCAACCAGTTAATAGGAAGAGATGTGAAATGAAGAGCCTCGGCCAATAGAAGAGGTAGATTTGGAAAGCTACAGACAGGAAAACAGGAAGGCAAGGCCAGGAAGTTGGGACCTAAAAGGAATACTCAGAACCAAGGATGCATATGGTCCACTGGGTAAGTGGTCGCTTCTATGACACGGCAGGCCAGGGGATGGGGAAGGACCAGCCAGAACCACCTAGAGCAAGGATGTTGCTTTATGTAAGTCTCGGCATCTTAGGGCAAAGATGATAATTTTCCCTCTGGCCAATCATGTTTATTCACACCCGTTCCCGTTGCTGAGCTAGCTCTTGCTGTATGCCCTCACCAGGACCCACACTTCCTCAGCTCTGGGTGAATCTGTTGTGTGCACAGAGGTGTCAGTCTAGTAAGGCTGCTGCAGACAGCAGACGTGAAGGCCAGGGAGGAGCAGCCAGGAGGCACTGCCCAGCCCAGATCCAGAGCCATTAAAGGAGATGGATAATTCTGCACCTCATTGCCTTAGAACAGAACGAAGAAAGCTGCCCTCCCTTAGCCTGTAAATGGTCACTCCTGGGCTGGACAGACAGGCCATCAGCACCACGATGAGGCAGAAGTAATGCCATGGAAAACATGGGTGATTCCAAGGGTTAAATGAACAGGATCCCAAACCATGATGCCAACAGATTATATTGGGCCAACAGACTTAGGAACAAATGGTCGACCCAAGCTGCAGGGCAGTTCTAAAGATGAGACATGATGGCCATTTCATCTCAAAGCCATGACTTGCCTGCCTCGCCATCTAACTAGTCCTGACTTGCCTGCCAATGATGCCAGCTCCAAATCACAGCTGAATAAAACAGGGAAGCGGGCAAAGTAAGTCCAACTAGAGGAGACCAGCTGAGATTCAGCCTTTTCCTAATTCCCATTCAAGGGCTCCATGTTGGAGGTTCTCCCTGTATCCTTATCTAGAGGTGATCAAATGCAGGGCCTTGGCCTCACCTCCCAGAGACCTGCCTTTGAGGTCACACACTGTCTGAACAACAGGGAGAGAAGTCAGTGGCAGAGAATGGAGGGGCTCTAGTCTCCTCTGGCACACATTTCAGAGTCAGGGACATGATCCTGAGAAGCACAGCAGAGATGTCTAAGTCATATTTGCTCATATGAGCAGATTCTCTTCTGGCTCATTAATAACCAGAGATAGACTTCTGCATGGCATTGGCTGGCTATACAACTGTCTTATAGAGACCAAGGTCACCTCTGTGTCACTCCTACCTACCCTGAAGAGGCAGGAAAAGGTCATCAGAGGGGCCACATTCACCCTCTGAAAGCCACCCATGAATGTTAGGTCCCCAAGATGAGCAGTCAGCACACCCACAATGTTAGACCCCAGGCCTGGCATCCTAGTTATCTAAGAGGTTGGGGATACCCATTGGAGCTGATACAAGGGATGTGGGAGGACTCAGGATGGCAGAGGGTCCATAGGGAAGAGCTACTGGAACATCCTTCTGGATCTGGGAGTTGCTTTGGGTGGTGAGAATTGAACCCTGATCCCTGGTTGGAATGTTCAGAGAATGAGGGTCTGGGGACCTTAGAGTGTTGAACAGAAAGGTATTGGTATGAAAGTCTGGAGCTCAGTGTAATTAATGTAACTTATGGATCACTGATGAGTTAGATCCTTAGATTTGGGGGGAGGAAGGGGGATGTGATGTAACCTGCTACAATTGCAAAACTGAAATACACGTACTTCAGCGCCTTTGAGCTTGCAAGTACAAATCAGTGGACCTCTCATATGATGGTTCAACAAACTCTCAGTGCCTACCATGCCCGCATCTCCCCCATGGAAAATTAATGATATAAGATATTTCTTGGGTCAAAGTGCCCAAAGCTGTATGGAGGCTTGGAGGGCAAATTGTTTTCATCCCAGGTCGAATCAGTCTTCTGAAGGGTCAGGCACAATACTAGTGCCCATATCCTCCACTGGTCTGTAGATTGTTAGAAAATTCAAGCACAGTTTGCTAGTCCCAGGTTGCTCCTGCGAGTGGAACTAGGATCAATGGGTGATACTTAGTAGCTATAAGGAACAACTTGCTGTCTGCCAGAGAGGAAAGGCTGTCCATCTCAGCAACGGTCCAGCAGAAGCCAGGCATCTCTTTAAAGGGAAGCAGGAACATTGCTGTAAGGGCCTTTAAGTTGCTTCCCCTCAGGAGGGTGAGAGCTTATGGAGCTGGGATCATGTTTGAACTCTTTCATTCCTGCAGAGCACAAAGCCAAGCAGGTTGTGCTTGGTTTATGCAGGTTGAAGATCCCCTCTCCTACCCGAATCTCCCCACCATGCAGGCCCAGATGCTGCTCTGGCACCAGATCTAGGGCTCATCCAGGCTGGTTATCACCAAATAGCCCAGAAAGAACAGCTGCTTTTGTATAGAGCCAATGCCCAAGATCCCTGACTAGACCAGCCATAAGGTGAACAAGGCTGTCAGTGGGAGCCAGAACCAGTCAAGGTCCAAGCAGGACCCAGAACAGGATTTTGCTTACCACATACATTATCTCCAGAGGTTAATTCTACCCCCATGCCCCACTCCCCACTCCAGGCCTGTTGGAGTAGACTGCAAAGCAAAAGCACAGTGACTGTTGATACACAATTATAACCATCCCTACTATTATCCATCTCATTGCCAGGTGTACCCTGGGCTAGGCCAGACTAATCCAGGCTAACCTATATTGGCAATCAGACTCAAAGCACTTTTCTACCTTCTCTTTCCACCCTATATCCTACTACCCAATGAAAGGCAAAGGGTCAGGCTTCTTCTACCATTGCCTTGACTACTGGACACCATCATAGCCCTCTCAGAGCATCATGGGGTTCCCACTCAACTCCATGGAGACTGGCATTTTCACATCCACTAGGCACATGCCACTGAGTGAGACCGAAGTCTCCACGGTGTTAGCAGCCTCCTCCATGAACCCCGATGGCCTGCACTTGTACAGTTTGGGTGTTTGATAAATAAAGCACGTATGAGAAGAGAAAACAAAATAAATCAACTTTTTTAAAAGCCAGCACTGTGCTGTCAATGTTCTTCTTTTTTTTTTCCTTTTTTCTTTCCAATTCTAGCTTAAAAAAGCAGAAGTAAATAATGTCAGGTCAATGAATATCAGATATATTTTTTGACGTACATTACAGTGAAGTGTAATCTTTTTACACCTGCAAGTCCATCTTATTTATTCTTGTAAATGTTCCCTGACAATGTTTGTAATATGGCTGTGTTGAAAATCTATACAATAATTTTTTTTCCTTTTTCTTTCCAATTCTAGCTTAAAAAAGCAGAAGTAAATAATGTCAGGTCAATGAATATCAGATATATTTTTTGACGTACATTACAGTGAAGTGTAATCTTTTTACACCTGCAAGTCCATCTTATTTATTCTTGTAAATGTTCCCTGACAATGTTTGTAATATGGCTGTGTTGAAAATCTATACAATAAAGCTGTGACCCTGAGATTCATGTTTTCCTAAGATATTCGCTCTGGTGTCTTCCTGACGTTGGGTCGGGGTCAGGTAGAGATGAGTCAAAGAAGAAAGAGGAGAAAAACCTATTATCAGCTAGATTTCATTATATTTATGTTCACTTAATCCTTATATCTCTGACACCGGAAATAGTATCCCCTCTTTGCAGATGAGAAAGCTGAAGTTCATAAATATTAGGGGATTTTATGTGATTACACATTACACTATAACAGGGTTGGGTCTAAAACAGTTTTTCTCAAGTGTGGTCCATAGAACACTCAGGAAGTTTGTTAAACACACATATGTTTAAGTCCTGACAGAATCACAATGTCAGGATCTGCATATAACATATCATCCCAAAACTCAGTGACTTGAAACCGCAGTCCTTTAGGGAGGCCAGCTGGGGCTTGACTGATCTAGGCTGAGCTCAGCTGTTCTCAGCTGGCCTGCTCATGTGTGAATTATGGGCTCTATCTACTCCAGGCCAGGCTTGCCTGGGACACCTGGGCTGGTACAGCTCTGTACCAGGTGTCTCATCCTCCTCCTGGGCCAGCAAGCCAGCCTAGGCAACTGCTTCTCATGGTGATAGCAGGAGCATGAGAGAGAAAGTCCAATCATGTAAGTTATTCTGAGTCATGTTGGCAACATCCCATTGGACAAAGCTACTTGCATGACAATACTCAAAATCACGGAGCAGGGAAATACACTCCACCCCTTGACATAGAGACCCTGCTTCTCAATGTTCCAATAAATGCTGTGATTAGGTACCAAACTAATGGTGCCAGGTGCAGCCTTTAACCCTCTCATCTCAGAGTGGTCCATAGATTACCTATGCCAGTTCACCTGAGAAACTTCCAAATATGCAGAGTCTGATTCAGTAGATCCAGGAGGGTCCCAGGAATCCACATGCATACCCAGTGCCCAGGTGATAGTTAACACAACTATTTTAGACCCAACCCTTTTATAGTGCAATGTGTAGTCACATAAAATCCCTTAATATTTATGAACTTCAACTTTCTCATCTGCAAAGTGATGCAAGCACTATTCTAACTGTTGGTGCTGTTTGTTATAGAGAGGAAGATAGGGCCTGAGGTGACAAGGAGACAAACCAGTTCCCTAACTAAGGTATGAGGCTGCCAATCTCTGAGTTGAATGCACATGCTCTACTTTCCAAATGAGCAGGAGAAACAGCCAGAACCAACTCCTGAGAGTACCGTGGTTCCCTAGTTCTAAGTATGAGCTAGAAGCATGAGCCACAGGGCTGGGCCCAGGGTTCACTTTGTTCTCACGCAGCCTTGGGAACGCTGGCAGGGTTCTGCAACCTAAGGGACCTGGGTGTAGTGCCCAGCAGACCCCCGTAAGCCACAGAACCTGGGAACACGTGCTTCCCAGCTTGGGTCCTGAGTAGGGAACCTGGAGGCCAGCCAGCCAGTAATCCTCGTCCCTTTGTCCCTAGTTTTGTTAATCTCACTTATTCTGCCCACTGTATTTATTCTTTTTTGCCAGAAATGTCACAGTTGACTTTGGGAAAATAAAATATTTTGAAAGGTTAACACTTTACATATCTCCTAATAACAAATTTACTGTGGGGCCTATCATTTTCCCCCAAATGGAAATATCTTTTAGAGTTATTATAAAAATAGCATTTACTCACTTGAAAACCTCAATTCAAAATTGTTTGAGGCATAAGATGAAAGTAACCACTTCTCAAAGGTACTTACTAATATTTTTATGCCATTCCAGACCTTTCTACACAGATACCTACACACACACACACACACACACACACACACCCACACGCACACATTCTGAGACAAGCTTCTTTCCACTTAACACCATGCCATGGTCATATTTCCATGGAAATATGCTTAAATATCCCTTATCTGTCTTGACAACTCCCCAGTACTCCTGAGCCTGGCTGACCTGGTTTGGGTGCGTCCAGACTCAGGTGCTCTCACAGCGATGCCTCTGGGCCAGCATGCACAGTGAGGGATGCCACCCCTGTGTGCCCTGACCTGGACACTGACCAGAGTGGCACAATTCCCTTTACGTCAGACTGGAGCCAGGTGTAGGTTTGCAGAATCTGGGATATTTTGCAGCCTAAGCACCACCCTGCTCTCCACTCGGAGTGCCTGCAGGCTAGAGGCTGCTGTTCCAGACAGTCACCGCCTATCTCAGTTGATGGTTGAATGTGGAGCCTTGGCTTTAAGAGCCAACTGAGCCAGGAGGAAAGTTACCACCTCCTTCTGAATGACGAGGACCTGGTGGCTCTATGTGCCTAGAGAGAAGGTGAAGCCATCCCTCTATAAGTCATAGGGTGAGCAGGGCAGGACCAAGAAGCCATCCTTGTGATCATGACTGACTCCATCTCACCCCCGTCTCCTCTACTATATCTACAATGCAGAGTAAAAGCTGGGAATTCTGCCGCCAGGCCCGAGAGGAGTTTCCTCTGGTTAAAAGACACAGCAGCTAAAATGAGAATCACCAGGGGTTGATGCTGAATCATGCTTTGCTAGATCATGTAAAGGGGCCTCCAAGAAAATGAAGCATTTCAACCCTCCAGATGGTCTGCACTCACTCAGAAAACTGGTCAATCGTCCATTGCCAGCTCCTGGGAGAGGAAATGACATTAAGAAGAACCTCTGTGGGAGGGAGAACGGCAGGGAGAACCTTATAGAAATGCATGCTGAGGATATTAGCTTTCATGCCCCCATCTGATCGCCCCCGGAAGGAGCACACTGTCAGTGGAATGTGTACAAGACCAGGTGAAATAGATGCGTATCGTATCACTGAATATTCTCAGCCTCCCCTCTTCTCCACAGCTGTGCTCACCATGTCCAAGCAGACTTCTTCAGGTTTCCCGCAGGGACAGCCATGGTGCCTCCGCTCAAACAGGCACGCTGCACCTCTCTTCCTGCCCCAAGGTTCCTGATGCTGTGCTGAGATGCCCACAGGATCCCACTCATATGTGTGTCACCAAGGAATCCGGGGCGTTAAGCCCCCATGGGGCAACTTCTGACCAAGGGGAGACTGGAGCCTGCAGACAAATGAAATGCTTCCTCCTTTCTTTCCTCTGAAGGCGATTCTGAGCTATATTTCACATAACTTTTCAAGTGGTTCCAGAGTAAGCAAACAGACTCATAGAAATAGCCAACTCCATAACACAACCTTGTGTTGCCTCTCTCGCCCTCCTGCTCTGATTTACACCCCCACCCCCTTGCTCCCTGGATTTATATTTCCAAATAAAACATTGTCTGAGGCTTTGCATTAGGGGGACACCACCTGGGAAACTGGGCTTCAGCTACACACGCTACCCCATCCTCCAGCTGTTAGTCCGAGATGGGACCCTGCCACACACAGTGGGTGGCCAGCTATCCCAGGCTCATCCCAAGGGTCGCGTGTTAATTTGCTACTCAGATTTGGGAGCAGGGGCCCTACCATCTCATATTTTTGCTGAAAATCAAAAGCCTGTCCAGTAAACAGTAAGAGGGACTATCCATGGCCCCACAGGGGGCCCAATTTCACAATTAGCACAACCAACGGGGTACTGGCCAGTGGAATAGGGGAGTTATCTGGATGGGGGATTCAGGCCCACAAAGTCAGGAGCCTGCAGCAATTCTAACTGTGGTCCTGCCCTTGGCAGGACATGTCTCCTGAGGAACCATGTAGGCAGCTAGTTCCCAACGGGACAATGTGCCAGAAAAAGATAGGGGCAGGGGAGTTCCAGCCAACACTTAATGCAGATCCAAACCTCTTCAGGGCTGATGCAGCTTCCTGTGCTGAGAGCCCAGCTCTGGCTAAGTCCCCTGCCCCCACAGACTGTTGGATGTCTGAACTGGCAGAGAAAAATAACACTAAATCTCAGCTTCCTTCCCCTCCTCTCTCTTTCCCTCCACCGTGGCCTGGCAGCTCCCACCTCTGAGCAAGCTCAGAACTTCCCTTGTAAGGATGAACAAATAGGAAAACATCCCCAAGACACATAAAAATATGCAGGAGTTCAAAGCAGAGGTTCACTTTGAGGAATGAGAAAAAGTGCCTGCCCATGAACTCAAGTCCCTGCCAGGAAAAGGAACACGTTCTACAACAAACACAAATGAAGAAAAACGCTAGGTTTGATAACTGAATCCAAGAACCTTCTTTGTTGTTGTATTCAACAAAACAAATTACTGACAACTCTAATCAAGATAAAGCACAAATACCCAAAATTAGGAAATTGAAAAGAGATTTAATAGTGATTGAGGAAATTACACAGCATTTTAAAAGGATTATTATGAATAACTCTGGCTAGTATATTTTAAAATCTTGATCAAGTAGATAATTTTGGAAATTTATGAATATTACCAAAATTGTTTTTTAAAAATACAAGACCCAAGTGGACCAATTATCAGAGAAGAAAAATTTAAGTTGTTAATTCTCCTAAAAGATACAAGAACAGATAGTTTTATGAGTGAACTTGATCAAACTCTCAAACAAACAAAAATTTTTTATGCTGTACATACTATTCCAGAACAATGAAAACAAGGAAAAGCTTCCCAATCGAGCTAAAATAGCACAGATACCCAATCTAAAAGAGTAAACACACACATACACCTCTAAAGCCTCTAGACCAGTCACATTTAGTAAAGATTTTTACTAAATATTATTTCTTATTACATTTAGCTGCTTTTTAAGAATACTAAGCCATGTCCAAGAAGCCCGTATGTCAGGAATTCTAGAAGAGCTCAACATTAGGAAGTCTATAGGAAAAAGGATAGAGACATCGTATCTTCTTAATAACTACTGAAAAAGCACTGGACAAAATTTAATATCAATCTCTGATTAAATATAATAGCATCAGTGAGCTAGTAAAATACTTTATTAGCACAAGAGTTAAAATAATGAGTAGCAAGCATTACCATCTACTTCTCTGTCCATCCAGGCTAAAGGGGTTGTCTGACAAGTCCTGGCCAGTAAGCTTGAGCAGAAATGATGGCATCAATCCTATGCTGCAATGATTAATTGCTGCATATTTCAATGCTGAAACTCTACAGCATGTTCTTCCCGTTTCATCAATCAAGGAGGTCTGTGTTTCAGATGGCACAGCGACGGGATAGGGAAGCCCCGTCAGCCTGGGTCACTGAACCCCCACATGGAGAACAGTCGCTCCTGGGAGTTGCCTGGACCTCCATAACTTTGGGGTACTTGGCCACTGAGCATTTGAAGTTCTACATTACTGCAGAATGCCTAATATATACAGTCAATGTATTAAATAATAAAGAAAATTTTGTGTGTTTCCATTAAAATAAATGCTTACATCATTGCTATTATTATTATTGGCTAATGCTAATCCAACTAGTATAATTAGACAAGAAAAAGACTACTGTATGGTTACTATTGCTGGATAACAAATTAGTCCAAACAACCATTTGAATTTTGATCATGACTTTGTGGATCAGGAGTTCAGGGAGGGGTTATCTGGCCAGTTCTTGCGTGGGCCTGTCCTGTGGTTAGAGTCAGATGTGGGCTTGGGTTATGGTCACCTTTAAGCCCTCGTTGGGCCGGATGTCGCAGATGGCTCATGCACATGGCTGCTGTTGATGCTGGCTATTAGCTGGGAGGTCGGCGGGGCTATCAACTAAGGTCTACACGTGATCTCTGAGTCAGACTCATCACTTGGCCCCTGCCTTTGCCCAGAGTGAGTGTCCCAAGAGATTCTGGCAGAAATGGAGCAGCCTTTTTGGACTTGGCCTCCTATGTTACAAAGGGTCATTTCTGTTGAATTCTACTGGTTGTGACGTCAGCTCTGATTCAGAAGGGGAGGACATAGACTCATTCTCTATAAAAAAAAAAGTGTCAAAGAATCTGTAGACAATAATTGAAACTACATAGTACCAATGTAGGAATGCAATCTGATCAATTCCTTGGGATTTCTTGTCACACTAGATATTAGGGACAAGTTTCACATTTGTCAAGATAACAATTCGAATAAAACTGGTTTGATGTTATTAAGCACCATTGAACAAAGGCAAGAGAAAATGACAGGGACAACTTCTTTCTTACAAGTCACCAAAGCAGAGTTGTTGTTTCTTTTTTCTTTTCTTTTCTTTCTTTTTTTTTTTTGTCTTTTGGATTTAGTTCAATTCAATTCATTTTATTGTTCCCAGTACATCCATTTATGTTACTTTCTAAGACCTAAGAAGTTCATATTATTCCTTTGCTTAATTTTTAATTACACAAATACATCCACCTGGTAAAATGATCAGAATATTACTAATACAGTTAGGCCCTTTTTGGCCACCAACCCAATCCCCAGCCCCTCCCTAATAGAAAATGAAAAGTCTTTGGTCCATCTTACTACTCCAGATCCTCTCACTTCTCTAAGCAACCATGAGGACAAACGGGTTCCAAGGCATTACTCCAAGGATTACAATCTAGGAAAAGAAATGGCTTTACCTGGTTAAGAAGATGGAAGCAAGCAGAGAGGGACCAACTTTAACAGGTTGACCCCAGCTGAAATAATGGGCAAAGCTGCCCCCAAGATTTATGCCATATCCCACCTTTCAGCTCCATCAGGTTCTGTGCAAAAATAAGAAGCTAGGTGAGGAATTTTCCTCAGAGGGGAATACATCTGTTTCTCTGAGAGCGGGCTAGGAGAGCAATCAGCCATCACTAATGGCTCCAAGTAGGGCCCCAGGGACACCCAGATGGTTGTGGCATCCAGTTCCCCAGAGATGACTGATGCTGCCCAGGGTATGGAACAGGTGCTAGCTGAAAGAGCCTCAGAGAGGTGCCACATGTCCACACAGACTGTGGTGCCTTCAGAGTGAAGTGTGCTAAGGCAGCTCATGTCCTACTTGGCACAACCTGAAAGGTAAAGTGTCCTGGTCACAGGAGACAGAGAGGCACATATGCAGAAAGAAAACTGCTGGCCAGTTTTCCTTTTCCTATGCCACTGGAGGGAGAAAAATATCTGAAGCCATGGGTATGATGAGATAAATATTCTAAATTCCAGGTCCCTTGGGGAAAAAAAATAAGCTTAAAACCTACATTTTAAGCCAACACACTGGGATTTATGCCTTTATCATCCCAACCAGTAAGTGCAGGAGAGATGCCTGGTCTCTGTGGAGAGGGCTCCACTGCTCACAGGGGCTGAAGAAGCAGGCCTGTTACTCTAAAGTCTCACCTCCCTGAGAAGCAGCTCCCCTTGACTCTCAGGAGCCCCCCTCAACCAATGCAAAGTCATGCGTCGCTTACCAGTTCCTGAAGCAGGTTAAGGAGCTTGTAGGGTTTTTAAGATTGGAGTGAGGATTGCTGGAGCGTCAGCCAACATAGAAAATTCCCAGGAACAGTGGTGTAGGCATAGGCGAGAGGAGGACCTGTGAGTCCAGGCACTCCTTCAAGACAAGGAAGCAGGGAGAGGCCTCTGTCTGGGGTAGGGCAAGAGATCAGTGATGAGATCCGGGGTTGACTTTTGTGTGAAAGAAATACCATTCCCAGAGGTCATGGGGACGGAGGAGGATTAAATGTGCATGATGTTGGGCACACTGTCATGGTTTCCACTCTGTAAGCTGATGAAATCCCTCTGCAGAGACACCCCCACAGCCCTGCAGGCTGCCTAGAAAGGCATCAACCAACCGTTGGAGAGATTGATGTGGAGCAGAGACTCCCAGCCCTCACTCCCCCTGATGCCCCAAGAGCTTCCCCAGGATCCGGACCCCTACTCTGCAGGGGGAAAGCTTCCATTCTTTTCAGATTTTAGAATTCTCAGCCAGCCCACATGGCGCTATATGTTCTGACAAACGCAGTTGACCTCCCAGCTGACTCCATTCAAAAACTCAGAGAGTATGCTCCTCTTTGCAGGCTGCTGCTTAGCACTTCCCACAGAGGGAAGGGAGGAAAGGGCCTGGCCCCTGAGGCCTCCTCAGGCCTGCCAGGTGGGAGGTGATAGCTCAGGAGGCTTGGGGGCAAATACCACCTCCTGGTATTTGCAGGAAAGCTCAGCCCCCTCTGCTCTTTCCCAACACTGGGCTGGTGTACCCTCCTGAATAGGACCTCTGTGAGCCCCCCACCCCACTGGGTTGTGCTTGCTACTGGCATGGTTTGTTTGTCTTCAAAAGGCAAAGTCACAAGCGTCAGAAACCGTGGATTTAAAACCATACAGCGGCTCGCATCAGGCCTAGAGGAAATGTCAGTGGCAACACCTTTCCAACAACTGAAGCATGCAACCAGAGGTGAAGACTCAAAGCCCCGGGAGGCCAAACCATGGATCCCACATGCATCCCAGGTGAGGTTTTTGAATGAACCAGACGACTGATCCAGAAGTGGCTACAGAAGCAGCTGGAGTGGGAAGAATGTCAGCCTCTACACTTCCCAGAGATCAATAGGGTTTCTCCCTTCTACTGCTCCTGCCAAACTCCTTCCTCACGGTGGCTATAAAGACAATGCAAAATTAATAGAACACATAAAAGAATAAGAAGTGATATCATTTTAAACTGAGAGTATAGTAAGAAATAACAAACAGAAATAAAATACAAGATTCCAGTAAGAAGATTAAACTATCAGCACATAAAAAATGAGGCTTCTTTAAAAATAACATTTATGATGAACCTGGAGATTATTATGCTAAGTGAAATAAACCAGTCAGAGAAAGATAAATATTCACATGATCTCACTTATATGTGGAATCTAATGAATAAAATAAACTGACAAACAAAATAGGCCCAGAGGTATAGATACATGGAACAGACTGACAAATTTCCGAGGGGAGGAGGATGGGGGAGATGGGAAGAGATTAACCAAAGAATACCTATGCATATATGCATAGCCCATGGACACAGACAACAGTGTGGGGAAGGCCTGGGTGGAGGGGGGGAAAGAGGGACACCTATAATACTGACAACAATAAATAAATAAACTAGAGCTATAGAAAAATTGATATTTAAAAAAACAGTATTTTATATTTAACAAAACTGATATATACTGCCAGAGACAGTGACATTCACAAAATAATCCTGCCTTTCAGGGGAGATAACGCACGTCACTTCCGGTATGTGCTATGTGCGAGATTCTGGAAACCACATGTTAAAGTGTTCCACAGGGCGAAGGGAATCTGGACCTCTAAGTCCAATACAAGGGCTCTGGAGAGTTACCCAATTCCCATCAGACTCAGCGTGACTGGAAGACAAAATGCAGGTGCTTATATAACTCATATGCTACTCCTGATAATCTTGTAATATAGGCAACCTCTATCATTCCCATTAAGAGGAAAGAGGCAGAGAAAGGTGTTTTTCAGGTCTCATATTTGGTGAGCAGCAGACCAACGATTCAAACTTAGGCAGTCCATGTTCTTAACCACTATGCCAGGCTGGCTCCCACTCACAGAGGCATCTTAGAGGAAAATGCAAAGAACTTCACGGCCACATACCTTCTTCTCTAGAAGGCATCAACCAACCGTCCCGCCCTGGGGATGTTGAAACAGGGCGGACTAGGGGAGTGAGGAGGCAGGGCAGCTCTGAAAAGGCAAGCTGGGTGTTAAGTCCTTTCTTCCCACTCCCATGGGATACACCTGCTACCCATCATGTGATAAAACAGAGGGAGCTTGGACCATAGAGGTCAATTCTAAACTCCAGCCTTTCCTGGGTGGCCATCCCTTTGTGAATAAAAACCCTCACAGTCAGGGGCCAGGAAACCTGAATTCAGGATCCACGTCTGCCAGGAAAACATTCTGTGACTTGCACAATTGCCCAGCGTCTCCTGGGACCTCAGGTGCTAGAGCTGAAATTTGGGGATAATTATTTCCATCTCACTGGGTTGTGGAAAGTTCAAACCAAACAATACAGGTCATGGTGCTCCGGAAATCTGCAAATGCTTTGCCACTGTACATGGTGACTTTAGTAGCCCATCAGAATGGAGGAGGCAGGAAGAGCCCTCCAGGTCACATTCCCATTTTATGTATGGGGAAACTGAGGTCTCAGTGGGTTGTCCAAGAATTAGAAGAATTACTGGAATTATGGATGTTATATCATTAAATAATAATAATAAGAAGAAGAATATGTAAGTGAAAAAAACCAGGACTAGGCCCCTGGGCCTCTAGCTGCCCAGTCATCACTGGTCATTATTTGAAAGCTCCAGCTCCTTTCTTTGTGCAGCCCAGGCTGCAGCTCTGAGGCCAAGGCAGCAGAGAGAGGAGGGGAGACGCTGAGTCCGCCTGTGGCGGTCGCTGGGTCTCCTTTTCCTCATCACCTCCTTAATGCTGCTGGAATGATGATGTCTAATCATGTAGAACTGTCATTTCTGTAGGTCAGAAATGGCCAGGTACCACAATTTCATATGATTCAACCTCATAAAACATGGTGCTGCGTGTCAGGTACCCCATGTTTCTCCCCATCCTTGGACCTGACCCTGATGCTTGGCCCACCTTCACACATCTCACACCCTTTTCCTCTTAGGGTGACCATCTCCCATGAGGCTCCTCATTCTTTATGCAGAGACTCCTGCTGACAAATCTCCAGACCTGCTTAGATACACATCAACACCGTCAGCCCACAGGCCCTCAGACAGAGCACCTTCCTACCCTCCTTTCATCTTGCTGCCTCCGCCCGTAGCGGAGCAGTGGGAGGGACAGATAACGCAGTGAGGTTGATTGCAGGGTGTGGGAGGGGACTGTGGAGAGGGGCCACTTCTGTGAGGAAGGCAGAGCAGGGGGCAGCCCTGCGTAGAGGAAAGACCCAGCAAGTCAGGAATCCAGGCTCTGCCACTGTGTGGCCTGGGTCAGCTTCATCTCCTTCTCTGGTCCTCAGCGTCCTCACCCAGAAACAAGGCTATTGAACGAGATCAGCAGTTCCCACTCCTCCCTGTGCAACAGTCACCTGGGAAGCTCTTGTGGAATGCAGATGCCCAGGCCCCTCCAACGATTCATTTGTAATCAGTCTGGGCATCAGTATCTTTTAAACCCTCACTAGGCAATCTTCCTATTGTAGCCGGGTTGAAAACCACGTGACTGGATGACCCAAAGGCCCTCTGACTTACATTTACGGAACCTCTGAAGATGTATGTGGATCCCTGTGAGCCGCCGGGGCTGAGGAAGGGACAGGAGCTCCTGGAAACGGTCCCGAGGTCTCCTTAGACTTTGAGGGCAGGTCTGCAAGCCCCAGTTCCCGCCTCCCGCCGCGAGATGGATGCCTGGGCTCTACCAGGACCCAGTCGGAAGGCCATTTCGTTTGGAGAAAGATTTCCTCTAGGTGCCTCTCAGAAGCCTCCTTCGCTGATAGGGGGAATGGAGGCTTTTCATTTTAATTAGCAAATTCTTGTCGCTGCTGCTGGAAATGAGCCTCTGTTCCCATTTCCTTTCCAGACTCTGTCAGCCAAGATGATGAGAAAAGGGCGCGGGAAGGTGACTGGGGAGCTGTTATCTGTTGCAATTTCTGGGCTGGTGCGGGGCTCAGAAGACATGAGGGCAGCTGAGATGGCAAGGAAGCAAATCATACACTTAAGGAAATGGCTCATGGTTTCGGGAAAGTGACTCGGGTTCAGGCCTCTTTGTGGGATGCCCACCTGTGTGCTCTGGGGAAGGCTGTTAGGCCCACCCAGGCTCCAGGGGCCCCGTGGATGGACATGTCACATCTTGAATTAAGAGAAGCTCCTTGAGGAGAAAACACACACACACACACACACACACACACTTTTAACAAAAATCCTATAGCTGGAAAAGAATGAAAAATAGCATTATCTGACGCATATTTTGTAAGCCCGTGACCTCTCCGAGCTAGAAAGATGCTCATTGGTCATCCAGCTGGTACCTGATGGTTTGGAGACTGGCGTCTTCCTGCGGTACCACAGATCACAGAAGCCCCCGACCTCGGTGCTCAGTGGGAGGGGAGGACGTCCATGTGACAGCTCATGGAAGCGGCACGCTTTCTAGACCCAGCCCTAGCATCTCTTTTATGAGTGTTCCTCGTTGTTCAACTTTTATCCAAAACTGAGAGAAATCCTGTCCAAGGTGAGGACTATAAAAAGGTGGGGCGATTAGGAGAAATGTCCGTAAACAGTTAGCCATATCAGTAAAAGAAAGGAGTATTTGCAGATGACTTCAAGTTCATGTAGTCAAATCCAAGTCCGGGAAAGGAAGGTGAGGCAGCTTCAAACCCCACAAGATGTGGCCCCCTCTCCATGGTCCCCTCCCAAACCCGGCAATCAACCACACTGGGTTATCTGTCCCTCCCACATGCACCTTCCTGGCACCCCACCTCCCATCCTCCCAGCTCTGCCCGAGTACCCTCTGAGTCAGGTCCTTCCCTGTCCTCTCCTTCTTTCTCCGGGTGCCCAGTCACCTGGCCAAGCAGGACAGCAGAAGCCCCCGACCTCGGTGCTCAGTGGGAGGGGAGGACGTCCATGTGACAGCTCATGGAAGCGGCACGCTTTCTAGACCCAGCCCTAGCATCTCTTTTATGAGTGTTCCTCATTGTTCAACTTTTATCCAAAACTGAGAGAAATCCTGACCAAGGTGAGGACTATAAAAATGTGGAAAGATTAGGAGAAATGTCCTTCAACAGTTAGCCATATCAGTAAAAGGAAGGAATATTTGCAGATGACTTCGAGTTCATGTAATCAAATCCAAGTCCGGGAAAGGAAGGTGAGGCAGCTGCAAACCCAAGATGTGGCCCCCTCTCCATGGTCCCCTCCCAAACCCGGCAATCAACCACACTGGGTCATCTGTCCCTCCCACATGCACCTTCCTGGCACCACACTTCACATCCACCCCGCTCTGCCCGAGTACCCTCTGAGTCAGGTCCTTCCCTGTCCTCTCCTTCTTTCTCCGGGTGCCCAGTCACCTGGCCAAGCAGGACAGTACTGCAAGGCTCAAGCCCGCTCACTCTTCCTGTATTTATTGAATACCCACTCATGGTAAACAAAATGGTCATGGATGGCCCCATCTTCATGGTGTGAGGGAGGCAGATACACAATGAAATGGTCGCACAAGTGCATGTAAAACCATCGTAGGGCGAGTGTTGGAAAGAGACATGAGAGTACATGGGGAAGACTAGGTCTGGTGGGCAGGTCTAGGAAGGCTTCCCAGAGGAAGGGATGAGGGAGTGAGACTTACTAGCTGGAGGGAGATGAGGATGGATGGGGAGAGGTCATTGTAAGGTCCAGGGGAACTTTGTCAGGATGTCTGCTGCTCTTCCCTGTGCCAAGCATCATGGAGGGGGACCACATGTCTTGCTTTGCCTAGGACGGTCCCAGTTTATGCTTGTTGCCCAGGGTTTAGCATATCCCAGAGGTATCCCAATTTGAATGATTCATTGTATGGTCACCCAATCAGTGATGCTCTTATCACACTTTGTCACTGACTCCATGTCCTTGTCTGCCATACAAAGTCATGCACATGCACATACACACACCGCATACACTCACATCACACAGGATTCTGTGCATCGTTCTTGTGGCACAGAATCTGGTCCTTATTCATCCTTTCATGCCCACATATAGCACAGCACTAGCGTACTGGTATATGCATACGGTAGGTGTTTGGCCAGTGTTTTTTGAATGAGTGAATAAATAATGCAGGCATTGAAAAGCCTCTAAAGAGCCTCAGACTTCTCAAGCCTTCCATCTCACCTCAGTTGTCTATTTCTCATGCCCCCATGAGACTCCAAAGCATATTCGGTGCACATTTTGAGTTTGCCCAAGACCAAGGAATCCGAAATATATGTTTTCCACCGCCTGACTTGGCCTCGGAAGTTGATAAAAGCATAATCTCATTAGAGGCTATTTGAATAGAAATTATAGGCTTGTTCTCCAAGTATGGACTTGAGAACACTTCATAAGACAATTACTGCTAAATATGTAAAGGGAAATGCCCTCATTGGCTCCTGAAAACCCATCTCCAGTCAAATCAACCTAAATTCCTCTCAATACAATGAGAACTTCAATAAGGATGAGAGAAACAAGCTTCTAAGAACACCAAGACCTCAAAGGGACGACAGATGCACTAGAGGACGAGAGGGGGACAAGGAGGGCGGAATGTTCTGGAAGGCAGCATAAAGCATATGGAGAATGCGCGAGCATGCACACACACTGACACACTCACACACACACACACACACACACACACACACACACACACACACACGCTTTGACCAAGAACAGTCAGCTACCTTTCCACAGAGAATAAACATGGGCAAACATGGATCAAGATTTACTCTCCCACTTCTCTGCCCTTTCTGTTCCACCGAGGACCAAGAAGAGACACGTGCCCTGGACCAGTTTAGCTTCCAGGCCTTCACCAACAGTACCTCCTGCTCCACATGCTCTTTTCTTCTTTTTGCACCTCTTTTTCTCTTATTCCTTTATGATGCTTTCCCATTTCCCCCAGCCCCCAGCAGTCATCCCGTTCTCTAAGCCCTGGCACTGTATCCAGGAATCACACAAGAAACACAGGTGGCCCGGGGAACACAAGAGTGAGTGACCATGCTTGTCAGGCCAGGCTGCACCGCCCACCACCAGGGGCGCCACTCACATTGTGGTTTATGTAAATGATACTCTTCAAACCAAACACTCTGCTAATCTGGCTGCCTACACTCTGGCAACTGTCCCCTCTCTCTCTTGCCTCCTCCCCTGACTTAGAATTTTAAAGACAGGAATCCAGTTTCTCTGATATCCTCACGCCTAGCTCTTGACACAGTCGGCAAAAGACTAAGTCATCACAAGAATGAATACATCTAAAACAACCATGGGAAGAGGCTCTTAATCGATCTGAAGGAAGAAGATAACACAAAAATTGGGAGAAAACTTTCCAAGGTTTTAAGTGCCATTTGGATATGTCCTTTTATTTGTTTCATGGAAAAAAAATAAGAGGTGGCCAGAAGGTGGTAATGCTGGAGGCTCACCTGGACATACACGTAAGCGCACCTTCTCACTGAAATACTCAGGAAAAGCAATGAACGCATGTGGACAAATGCTTCTTTAAAACAACTCCTCTTCCACAGGGTGGGTCTTTTGGAGAGACAGACCACACCATTTCTCCAGGCGACAGGTCTCTGTCAGTCTATGTCCCTCGCTGCCCAGTTGTCCACAAGAAGCATGACATGGTCATTGCCTTGAAGGGCACCTCTTCTGCATCTCTTACCTACCTCTCCTCAGGTGAATGCACTTGGACACTGGTGAAGAGCTGAGTAGGTCTTCTCTGAATGGGCAAACATGCTTATTCCCCATGCAAAGAGGGAATGAATGTGGGTGGACCCCTTATAAACCAACCCCAGCATCTCCACAGGCACCATCAGAGACATGGAAGATTCCGGAGAGCACAGCTTAAAGACAACTCCTCAGAACAACCCCTGGGGACCCCTCTAGCTCCGACATTCTGTGAGTTTAACACGGAAAAATATTCAGCTAAAATCACTGGCATAGTTAGGCGGTACATTAGCAATTCCTTTTTATGAAATTACTGTCTCTCTACAGTGCAAAACATCTTTCTGCTTTGGAACTCCAATTTATTCTTAAGATGGACTGATCTTTAAATCTTACGGTGCCTCTCACCCCCAAACAAGTTCTACAAAAAGGGGTCTTTCTGATCAGACTATGTGCCTCCTGCCCTCACCCCAATGAGCAGGGAATACTATAATGAGAACATAAGAAGATGCTCTAAACTCCTAGTAAGTCCCTTCCCCACCTTGTTCAAGGTCAGGGGGCCCTGGTGTCTGGGAATGGATCTATCATGATTGGTATTAATGTTGTGCGTCATGAGAAAGACTACCCAGCAAGTCCACCCATATTTAAGGCCTCTTTTGGCAATGAAGTTCAAAGAAATAGACTTATGTGGTTTAGTGACTTTCACCGTGTTTCTTGATCAGAGACTGAACTCTGACCCTGGGCCTCAGACTGACTCCTGATGCAGCCCAGACTCTTGCCCCAAATTGATCCCTAACTCTGATAAAAGACTGACCCCTCTTCCTCACTGGCCACATGAATCACAGTAATGTGAAGACAAAGATAATGTTTGACTCAGCTCTATTCCTGGATGCCAAAACAGTAGCTGGCTCCAAATAAGTGCTCTGGAGATCCAGAATGCAACCTCGGTATTCAGTGCAACTTCACTTCTTGCTTCCCTCATCAGAAGGAGGTGTTCCACCAGTCCCCATAAAGGCCTGACACCCACCCTCACTGCTGGTCTCAGCCTTCCCTTGCCCCTCAGCACTCTCCCTGGGGGACCTGCCTGTGTTTTGCAAGTGTCTGTTGTCACAATACCCCACTGATAGAGGCTGAAGACCAGACAAAGCAAGATAAGAATAATGCTCATAATTCTTTTCCTTCCCTGCCTCACTTCCCTATTTCTCTATAGTGCTTTCCGAGATCACCATTCAAATAACCACTGTACCCATTCACTGTCCGAGAGCCTGCTCCAGCAGACACCCAGCTAAGACAGTGGGACTGCCCAGGTACAGACCACCAAAATGAATCTGCTGACCCACCTGCTGTTTTTAGGGCTCGGGGAAGAATTGGGCCCACTTTTGGTACACTGGCCAGAGTGAGTGACAAGTGGTGTTTCAGACTATCACTGGGGGCTGGTCTCCTTGGTGGTGCTGAGATAGGATCAGAGCACCTCTCAGCATCCTGTAGCTAATCTCTAAGCCTCTCCTGTGCAATGCATTTGCAGCAGCTACTGGAGCTCTCTCTCCCACTCCGTTCTCAGCAGGTGGCCCTGATGCAGGCTTTTCTCTCCCTGGTTGAGCTGATGTTTCTCCACAGGGAATGCTATTTTCATACATTTGTGTTTTGGGATCACACACAGTTCCTGGCACTATTTTGTGTCAGTAATAGCAGCTGGCCCCCCTCAGGGGCATAGTGACTCAATCATGGGCACAGCAGCCCCTGCCACTGCTCCTCTAGACCTGCTGAGTGAGCAGGGACCTTCTCCATCCCTCACTCTCCTCCACAACTCGGGACATGAGCCGTTCCTGCTGCAGACAGTATTCCTGTGGCTTGTCCAGAATAAGGGGTGTGAACATCCCTTGGAGTTAGACTCCTATTCTAAGTTTACCAGAAGCCGATGCATACACGGAATGCCAACATTTAAATTCATGTGGGAAGTGCAATGGCAAAATCAGCCATTATCTATCCATAGAGAATCTGCACAGGAGAACAATTCATTACCAGACAGCTGTCATGGGACCATGGGCGCAGTGCAAACGGAGCTGGGTTTGTGATCAAGATGTGTGACAAGCTGGAAGCAGAGGGTCAGATGGTCTGTTTCCCAAGGAGGTGCTTATCTGCTATCTCCAGAGCAGACAAGCAGACAAGCATTCTGACAGCCCGGTAGCAGTCCCCCGGGGCTGGTGGGGGAGGAACGCATCCTCAGCTAACTTGGCCCCCGGGCCCCTGTTTGCTAGGATGGGACTGTTCCCAGCCGCCCTCTCCCACCCAATTAATGACAGTTTCCTTAGACATGGCAGCATCACCCATTGGGCTATAGCAAAGATCTTGTCCCACTTCTGGTCTAAATGTCATTATGTATTTAAGACAACCTCACAAATACTCGCAGGCTCTCTTGATGGGGACAAGTTACTTTTTCACAATAAGCCTCCATTTTTCATGTGAGAATTAACTCACATGCAGCGCAGTGCCTGACTCACAGATGGGTACGCCAGGTAAATGGCAGCTGGCAATGCTATGTGATTCTTGAGTGACGGTATCAGAAATCCCAGCTCATCTCGCAGAAGGGTGCGTCCTAGCTGTCATGGTTGCCCCAGAGGAAATGAGTCCCTCAGGCACGTTTCTATGGCTACAGGCAGAGCCAGGAATCCCAGGTGTACCACCCACCACCAGCAACTGCCCCCACCCCCACTCCCAACACACCCACCCACTTTCAAGTGACAACTTTTCCAATGTGCACATAACCAGAAGTGCTCTTCCTCGGCCTAACAAAACAAATTGATCAAGAGTCAATACAGGTCCTAATTACAGGCTCTGCCCTGGAAGATTGATGGTGGGAGATGAAAAGGGAAGAACAGGCCCTTGATGGGCACCTGTAATGAGGTGTCACTGGTCCCCACTGTAAGTCCTTTATAAGCACGGCCTCATGATTGCGTCTGTCAGCATCCCACCAGAGCTTAATGAGCTACTCCTTTCTGCCCCGAGGTTAATGTCAGAAGCTGATCATGTTTTCTGCTGCTAGAGTTACTGCCTGATGGCTGGTGAGTTTCATCTGCAAATGTCCCCGTTCACTCAGGAAATGCATTTTCCCAAAACTCCTGGTGGGGGTATGCATTGATTTTCCCATCTGAGCCTCTTGACCTGCAGAAAGTACCATTGCTAACTTCCCCGTGGCAGCCTCTTCCCTTGGCTCGGGTGGACAGAGAAGAGTGCCAGCCAGGCCTGGAGTTTGGGACCTGGAGTGAGTGGTTAGGAAGGGAGACTTGGCATCTGACTATTCAGGTTTGAATCCTGGCTCTACTATGCACAAGCTATGTCACCTCTCTAAGTCTCAGGCTCCTCATCTGTAAATTGGGAGCAATAATAAATAAAAGGGCACCTTTACACCTGGAGCAGTACTGAGTGCTGTGTGTCCCCACACTGGCTCTATCAGCTGAAGCTGATAAACAGCCACGGACTTGGAGTGACCAGGACAGGACCCCCTGCAGAGAGCTAAGTGAAGACTCTTTCTTGACCAATACACAGTGAGACATTTAACCAGCCACGTTCGCCATCGAATCCAGGATGCAAACTACAGTTCTTAATTAGCATAACCACAAGGAACCTTCCTTTCCTAGCACATAAAATTCCTCAACATTGTCCCTTCAGGGAGGCACTTGGTGAATTTTCTCCCCAGCATGTCTTCCCTTGGCTGGTAAATAAGTAAACTCAGTGATCACTCTTCCACTCTCCATGGTGGTCTTTGTCTTTCCTTTAACTGCACCTCTTTCATTAACAGCACTCTCTCTAGTAGGCAGAATAATGCCACCCCCCAAAGATGTTCATGTCCTATTCCTCAGGATCTGTGAATACGTCAGGTTACCTAGCAAAGGAGAACTAAGGTTGCAAATGGAATTAAGCTTGCTCATCAGCGGACCTTAAGATACAGAGTGGCATGGATGATCCAGATGGACCCAGTGTAATTATAACATCTTTAAAAGGAAAAGAGGGAGGCAGGAGAGAACAGAGAGATGGCAGCAGGAGGAAGACTCAGCTGGCACTGCAGGCTTTGAAGATGAAATGAACCACAAGCCGAGAGACGCAGGAAGCTGAAAAAGCAAGGAAATGGATTCTCTCCTAGAGCTTCCAGAAAGAAGAGAGCCCTCCAAACACTGTAAATTTAGCCCCGTGAGCTCCAGTCTGACTTCTGACCTCCAGAACTGTAGAATAATAGGTTTGTGCTATTTTAACCCACCATGTTTGTGGCGATTTATCACAGCAACCTTAGAGGAGGAACACAAGTATCTCCCTCGTTGAGTTTTTGGTGAGTTCTTGCAGGTAAAGTGCTTAGATCCATGTCTGGAAAATCATAAGTATTCAATTACTATTATTTTGACTATTTTAATGTTGTTAATGTCTTCACTATAAAACGTATTGCTGCCTCTATCCTTTGGCCATTCCCACAACTCCACTCCAGCCAATGGAGTAGGAGGAGGGAGAATTGACCTTCCCTGAGCACTGTCTATGACCAGGCATGGTGCTGGGCACTGTGTTCAGCACTTGACACGCGCCTCTTCAATGAATGAGTGTCTGGAACTACCTTCTCTAGAAAATGAGACCAAGTCTGAGCTGGAATGTGTGTAGGATTCCAGTTACAAATCATCAGCCATTTGGGGCATTTGAACAATTGTCATCAGTCACCATCATCCAACCCTTTTCCAAACACGGCAGGTGGCACTGTTCTGTGTGGCATTTTCACATCATCATCTGCTATGGGAACTAAGCTGTCCTCAGAGCCCAAGCTGAGCAGCCTCTGTCTCATCCAGGCTCCCGAGCTCTTAGCTTGTCCCCCCTCTCAGAACCAACGACACCTGCTGCCCTTATTGGCCTGCCTCCTCATTTGAATGTGACCTCCTCAAGGAATGCGACTGCCTAGTTCTGGCATGTGGGTCTCAGAAAGTCATTGTTACATGGAAGAGGGGTGAGATTACAAATCATTGGTATTTGTTCCTTTAAAAAGCAGTTGCTCTCCACAGCAATGTTTAGATTAATAGGTTGGGCCTTTCAAATGCCAGGTCAGGACCAGGGTGAGGCAAGAGAAGCACCTAGAGTGTAAAATTTAAGGAGGCACTCACTCTCTGTGGCTAACCCTGTACTTGCACAAACCCATGAGTGAGCACTTCCTTAAATTTTACATCATAGGTATCCCAGCTGTGTCCACTGCAGTCAGATATTATTTCAGCAGCAACCATTACTGGAGCTTGAAGCAAATCTCATTAAATGTCTTAATGGAAAATAAATCAATTGTCCAACATTCAACTGAAAGATGATGAATTTAGCTTGTGTGTGGTGAGGATAATAATGCTAGGTTATGCTGTAATAACAAATTAATCCTGAAATTTCAGGGCTTAACATAGCAGGAGTTTATTTCTCACTCACAGTCCATGTCCACAGCGGCTCTGTGAGAAGGCTCTATTCCACACAGCCACTCAAGGAGCCAAGATGACAGAAAGGGAAAAGAAGAAAACGAGAACCACCCCTGTTCTTCTATAGTTTTCCCTAGAAGTAACACAATTTGTTTCTACTTACAGCCCATTAGCTACACATCAGTGCATGTCTCACCTAACTGCAAGGAACTGGGAGATGGACTCTTCCTATGTGTCCAGCAGGAGGGAGAGGAGGAACAAAGATTGTCTACTTGAAAAATATAATTAAGATCCTTGCCTGAATGGAGCTTACAACCTAGGGCTGTGATTCCCAAACTTCAAGATGCAAAAGCATTCATGGGGCCTTTGCTAAAAATTCAGATTCCTCATCCCTACCTTCCAAGGCTCTGATTTGGTAGGTCTTGGGAAATCCCGGGCATTTATTCTTTTGCACATTCCCCAGGTAATTTAGATGCAGGTGGTATGTGGAGTCCAGTCTGAGAAGCGATGTCTAGGGACTGGGTCCAGTCAGACACTAGCTGGGCCCTGCCAGTTGACCATGAGAGTAAATAATAATAGTAATACTATTAACACAAATAAAAGTAGCCAACACTTAGTAGGCCTACTATGTGCAGGTCTTATTTAACAACTCATCTATCCCCACAACAATTTGTGACTTTATTATGTCAATAATAAAGTCTATGGCTATATTATTGTCCCCATTATATGAGAAAGAGTCCAGAAAGAGGGCTTGGTCAAGGTCACACAGCCTGCAGTAATAGAGCCACAGTTTGAATATAGGCAATGTGTCTTCAAAGTCTGTGTTCTAAACCACTGCCCCCTAATATATGCAAAAGTGCTTTATTAAATAAATGTGAAAGTATTAAACAATGAAATGTATCACTAGGCTCCTGGATGTCTAGACAAGAGATATTAAAACAGAAGAAAGCAAAACCAACCCAAGCACTACGGACTTTCTGGGAGGTGAAGAGCATTATGACTTAAAGATACTCCCACTTAACCTGGGACCTTCCCCTGTTGGGCAGGAATGTTCACCCATCATTTCAGCCTTGTTTCATGGTAACAACTGCTGTTTCGGACACTTCTCTTTAGCAGAAAAAAAAATTCATCAAGCCTTAGGAACTGCTATGAACCAGATCAACCATCATTTATACCCAGAAAGTCACAGAACGGGGCAGAGGAGACAGAACAGGAGCACAGAGGGTCAGTACCGGGTGGGGCTTTCTCAGCACCCAGATTCCATGAACATGTAGACAGTCTCAGTTAAAGGGGAAACTTACACAGACCAATAGAGAGGTCACCAGAAGATGCCAAAGGGTCTAAGGATTGAGTATGAGAAGCTGAGCACAGGCAGGAACATGAGCACCAGCCGGAGTCAGACCGAATCCTCAGAGCACCATCCCCTGGAAGCCCTAACCCAGGCTTTGCCTGGCTTCTGTCACATGGCACTGGAAACACCTCCTCCAGCTGACTTTGGGCCCAAAGATCAGAGCAACTGAGGCTTTGCCGGCACCATAGCGAAGATAAGGCCCCTGGAGGCATTAAAAAATGTGTGCCAACAACTCTGCCCCTGGAGATGGCATGGGGACATCCCCAGCCGTGTGGGAGGAAGGCTCTCCTGGCTTCTGAGTCTGCATTTTGTCTGTGCTGATGTATTTATGTCAGATCTTGATCAACACACTTTCCTACGCTTCAGTCCGTTTTCCTTCCCAACACACTAAATACATGTTTATTGCAAAAAAAAACGGAATTCTGAATTTACACTGCTTTGCACTCATTTCTTAAAATATCTTGCTGAGGTTTCAATGTGACCAGGAAGCCAGCCCCGCTTCATTCCAGTCTGAGAGAAACAAGTGGGGTTCCTCCGAGCACCCTCAGGGACTCTTAGCTCTCCACAGTCATCTCCTGACGGGGTCGCTCCTTCGTGCCCAGTAAATGTGAGGACCACACAGAAAACCAAGAGGGGCCTCTGTTCAACTTGATACAAATTCAGATCAGCAGACCCCAGGCCAGCCGCCCTGACTGGCAAAGACCCCAGCAGGCCCCTCAGCCCCCGTGTATGTGACTCCAGGACCAAGGTGACCTGTGGGATCCCCCGAGGCTGCCGGTGTGAGCGAAGGAGGGCCGGGGGGTCAGGCAGGAGCCATGCGTGTGCCCTCCTCATGCCCCCTGTGGCTCCCTCACTCCTCTCCCCCACTTTCCACTGCTGAAGCGTCGGGTGGGGATGCCTCTCCTGGACCCGGAAGCTCTCCATGTTTCCTAAGCTGACTCACCTTCCTGCTCCCACGTGTCTAACTCACCTGCCTCATTTGCCCTCCTGTGGATGCCCTTCCACCCCTATTCCACTTTACCCACCTTTCCAGGCCCCGCTCAAACCCCATCTTCTCCACAGCTCCCTCCCACATCCCCCAAGTTGGACCCACTCTTGCATTTCTACATCACGCCTGGTACTCCTGTCAGGATTCTTAACAATCTGAGGTATAACTTGGACTCATTTCCTTTTCATATGCTTGTAAGGGCAAATGTATTCCAATCCAGTTTCCCTGACATAGGAGCTGTGTGGCCTGGGGAAAGCCTCTTTACCTCTCTGAGCCTCTCTCTCTATTTATAACATGAAGACTATACGGTCTATCTTCCAAATTGCTGGGGAGATGAAAGCAGGTCAGATTTACAACTCACCTCCCACAGTGCCTGGCACACTGACTGTCAGAGAAGTACTATGCTGTAGGGTGTAAGAGGATGGGCTCTGGGCTAGACTATCTGGAGTAATTAACTTTCTACTTGTGTGACCTTGGACAAGCTACACATCCTTTCTGTGCCTGAGCTTCCTGCTCTTAAAATGAGAATAAGAATAGCTCCAGTGGGCTTGAGCCCCAGTCACCGCCCCCCCCCCACCAGTAGCAGTTCATCCTGTTAGCCCCTCCCACATAAACTACTTACACCCAAACCCTTGTCTCAAGGTCAACTTTGCGGGGCGGGGGGAGGCGGGGGGGAGGCACACAAGCCAAGACAGGAGGCAAATGAGTGAAGTGTCCACTGTAACCAGTGTGGCCAGTGCTATGACGGCGCATGGAACTAAGGGCAGGCACCACTCCAACTGAAGGGCTGCATACAAACAACCAGCTCTGGGAGCTCCCACTAGGGAATGGCTACAGCATCCCCAAGCCCCATCAATGTTTACTGAGTGCCTATTTGGTACCAGGCACTAAGCCAGGTGCTCGCAATACCACCCAGCTCCTACCCTCCAGAACTCGCCAACCTGGGGCCAGTGGCAAATACTTATAGCTCCATGTGCTCGGGGCAGCAGCAGGGATCTGCTCCGGGACTGAGATAAGGAACTGAGGGTAGATGCCAGTCAACAAGGAACGGAGGCCATGAGTCCAATGGTCTTCACAAGAGTGAATCCTGCCAACAAATATGAGCTGGGAAGCAGGTCCTGAGTCCTTCAGATGGGACCACAGCCTTGGCCAACTGACTACAGCCTGGGAGAGGCCCTAAAACAAAGGACCCTGTTGGGTTGTGCCCAGATTCCTGACCCACAGAAACTAGGAGACAATAAAGATGTGTTGTTTTAAGCTGCTGGGGTTGGGGGTAAATCGTTATGCAGCAACAGAGAACTAGAACACCTAGTATATTGATTCTTAGGCCCATGTAGACATAGACAGCTCTTTTGGTTGCTACTGATAATAATGTGCTGGGACCATAATTAGGACTCTGAGTCATAATTAATACACATAATTATTCTACAGTCAGCAACAGGGAAAAAGCAAGACAACGAAAATGAATCTGAATGGGAAATAACCTTCCGACGCATCACAAATAATAGTAAGCGATATTCCTGGTAAGTGCATCCTGTGCAGGGATACTCCCAGGCATGGCATCTTGTTTAATCAACACCACAACCTGTGGTGTTGGCACTGATCCAATCCCTGCTTTACAGATGAATAAATTGAGACTCGGAGAGGTAAAGTCATGTATCTGAGCCCACAAAGACAGTGCTGAAAACCAGGATTTTAACCCAGGCCTCTGGCTTCAGAACCTCCCTTCTTAACCACTGCATTATAACCCTTACTAGGCTGCAAAAGGGGTGGGAGCCTTTTACAGTCCGAGAGGGAGGGCCAGGGTCCAGCCCAGACTCCGTTTTCCACATCCATGATATGAAGTCTGGCAGTTTCACAAGGAGCCCCCAGAAGCTGTGGGTGGAGCACAATATCAATAAGTCTTCAGTGAGCCCCCTAATCATGCAATAAGCAGCATGCATCCCATTTTATTTTAACATTAAGGACAATAGAGAATGATTAGAAGAGGAATAAAATAAAAGCCCCTGAGGCAAAGAGAACTGTAGCCTTGAAATCAATGGCAGTGAAAGCTGCTGAATTTATAGTCTTAAAGGGTCCACTATTCCAAGGATTTTTCAGACTCTGGCTTTCCCATACCTCCTCGTTCAGATAACCCACCCAAATCTCTGGAGAGTGATTCTATTGGGGAATCTGCTTCTGTAACCAAAACTCCTTACTTCTCTGGCCTCGTCTCCCACTGTGGCCCCACCAGACCTACAGATACCCTCTATTTTCTAGCCAGGTCAAACTTTGACTATTTCCTCTAGCCTCTGTGACTGTTGCACTGTTTGGAATACCCCTCTGCATTTGGCAAACATCTGTTATTTTAACTATCAGTTTGATTATAACTCCCTCTCTAAAGCTAGTCTGGAAAAGTTTTTGTGTTATCATGCATTAATTATCTATTGCTGTGTAACGAGCTACCCCAAATGTAGCAACTTAAAATAACAAGTATTTATTATCCCACAGTTTCTGGGAGCAGCTTAACTGGATGCTTCTGGCTAAAGGTCTTTCTTCAGGCTACAGTCAAGGTGTCGGTAGGGTCTGCTGACATCTCAAAGCTCAATGGGACTGAAAGAGCCACTTCCGGGCTCACGCATGTGGTTGCTGATAGGCTTCATTTCCTCATGGGTCACACAGGGTGGGCCTCAGTTCCTCACCACTCCTTGGGGACATAGGACTGCTCACAATGTGGGAGCTTGTTTCCCTTGATGTAAGAGATACAGACAGACAGACAGACAGACACAGAGAGAGAGAGAGAGTTGTCACGTGTCACAGTCCTTTTATAACCCAATCTCAGAAGTGGCATCCTGTCACTAACTACTGCCATATTCCGTTCATTAGAAGCACGACTGTAAATCCAGCCCATTCTCAAAAAGAGGGGATCACACAAGGATGTGAATACCAAGAAATGGGGAAATCACGGGAGCTTGCCTATGACATAATCACTTCTCATGACTAAGGCATTATACTTTTTTATTTATCCATCTCCCTCCCCCACCAGACTGTGAGTACCTTAAGGACAGGACTACATCTTTTTAGATACTTTCCCAATGCTGACACATGCTAGGAGCTAGACTGGAGTGAGTAGCTCTGTCCCTTTCCTGCATATTGAGCTGCTGGCCTGGGCCCTGCACCAGCTTGGGGCTCTATGGCGTGTTAACTATCATGAGGAATGACAGCCTCTCTGATGATGGAAAAACAAACTTATTCCAAGGAGACACACCTAAGAACTCCCTCCTCTGTCTGTTCTCTTCCAGGTGACTGAGTGGAAAGACAACCCTGCCCAGGTGTGTTTTAGGATGACCATTATTTTCCTGGCCAGATTGCTCAGCCCCACCTCATGGCCCTTCCTATGAAGATCCTGTCCCCTCTTTCTGCCTTTATCTTTCCTCTTGAGTCTGTGTCTCTTTCTCCTTTCTCTCTCTCTCTCTCTCTCTCTCTCTCTCTCTCTCTGCCCTAGGCCTACTTTGCTGAGTCAAATTCCAGTTTGAAGAAAAGCCAGGACATTCTGTCCCTCAGTGTAGTGGTGACATACATGGACTATGAAAGCAGATTGCTTGGATTAAAATACTGAATCTGCAGATGTGTGACCTTGGGCAAGTTATTTAATTTCTGTTATTCATTTTCCTCATCTGTAAAATCATGGTAATAATAGTGTTCATATCTCATAGTATTGAGAAGATTATGAAATACTTAGAATACTGTCAGACACAGTGTTATAAAGATGCTTGCTAAATGAATGCATGATCCTGTCAAAGGTTGTGCCAGAATACAATTAATAATCACTATCTCTTATCCTTATATAGTGCCAAATTGTTTCCAAAATGCTTTCAGATACTCTCCCTTCTTTGTAACAATACAATGAGGTAGTATTTATTATTATCCAATTTTGCAGATAATTGAAGCATAAAGAGGTTAAATGTCTTGTCCAAGGTCACACAGAGCATTAGTGACAGAGCGGGGAGTAGACGCAGGCTCCCAGACCCCAATTACTCTCCACCATGCAGAAAAACCCATCCTCCTCCATGCCCGTGCCTGGCACCATTCTCAAGTCACTGCATTGCTTAGTCTCTCAAAAGGATAAATCAACAATTAAGTGAGCTGCATGAGGTCCCTGTTGATACAGTCAGCTCACAGCAATATCTTTTTCAGTATGTTGTTTAGTCACAGAAATCTCAAGCTGCCTGTGAGAGCTGGGTGGGCATGCAGGAGATTCTCTGCCATCGTGGACTGGCTCAGACATGGGGCCCCGAAGGTGCTATGAAGGTGCAGATTGGATCATATCTGCCCATCATGAAAAAACCCTTTGCTGTCATTACACATTAAGTTCCTGTATCTTCCTTTTCATGATGGCTCTACTGAGAAATGTGGTCCAGTTGGATTGTCATCTGTAAAATGAGGAGCTGGACCTTGCTCCCACCTTGAGGGAAATCTTGTTACTTTTTTAATGGTTTTCTTAAATTTATTTATTTTTTTCAAACATAACACAGGGAAGGTGTTAACACTGGAGTAATAGCTCAATGGAATGAGTATTCCAGACTTGGGGAGGGCTGAGGAGGGAGATATTCAGACCCTTCACCAGAATCCCACCACCTGCTCATCGTGGATGATGATGCGCTTGGCGGCTGTGGTTAGACACCAGCCTGGTGGATCTTTTTTCTACACTGAATCCCACTGAGTTACCTGGTCTCCTGGGCTGATGAAGAACCATCAGGCAAGGAGCATGGGCATCATCCAGGTGATGTTCTTCAAGCAACTGACCAACCTATCAGGTCGTGCAGCTGCAACAGCCCTGTGGCCTCACAGACTCGCCAAACATTGTAAGTGCTGCCCTTGCCAGAGCGCTGAGCAAGGATCCCTGGGCATCCCACCTCATCTCCAGCCTGCAACTCCGTGTCATCCTGAATTGTTTCTCATCTAACTCTCCATTCCAGCCCCTGACCAGTGCCTGGTGATGACGTGTTCTGAAGATCTGATGAATGATCTTTAACCCTTTGAGTGCCAACCAATAGCCTAGGAACTATGCTAAAATTGCCAAGGCATTTTTGCTGATTTTACAGCAGTTTAGGAAAAAAAATTATGAATCGCAAGTAAATGAAGTTACATATTCAAAAACTTAAGGAAACCTTTACTACATTTGTTTTCATCTTTGACATATATTGTTTGCTGATTGTATTATAAAATACTAGTAGAAAAAAAAACTTGAACAAAACATATAATGTTAAAATAGAGGGACACCCTTCTCCAATATCTTCCACAAAATCGTCATCTTCACAGCAAGAATTGACATATTTAGCAATATCATCATCACTAATAAAAGCAGACTTAGAACTGGACGCCATTTTGAAGCTTTAGGGCTACAAAATCTGAGTAAACTTCATAAAATCGTAGTACCTGTAAAAAATTAGGCAGATAAATGCCAGTGGTCAATTTTAGAACTACAAACATTCGGCATCATAAATAATCTGCACTTAGGTGCCATCTGTCAATAAAGAGTGAACTACTAGCATCTAATAGTGACACTGCAGGAGGAGCGCGATCGCACTCCCCGGCACTCTAGGGGTTAAAGCCCGGCCCAGCTCCAGCATTTAAAAACACTGATAGGAAAGGCAGATGGAAAAATAAAACTATTTAAAAAACACACAATAATTCAATTAGTACAGCTATCTGGGGCCACTCATACAAGGGTGAGCAGGCTTAACTATCTCAGCAGATTCTGCTACCAGTGAGTTCGCTCCTTGGCCAACAACTGCCCATGGTGATGATCCTGAGTCACCCAGAGAGAGTTGAGTCTTGTGGAAGGAAGCATTGCTGGTGCTGCAAGATTAACCATGTTGCTATGGCACCCCCATGTTGGAGAGATGGTCTGTTGAAGACTATATCTGGTGATCAATAAAACCACAATAAATTCAATTCAACTGACATTTTTTATATCTACTGTGCATCACAAACTGTGTGAGTTCTGATTCTCTGAGAAGCAGAAACCAAGATGGGATTAGATTTGCAGGACACTCTTGGGGGAAATGCCTATGAAAGATAAAGGGAGCAAGAGTAGATGGGGAGAGCCCCATACAGAGATGCATAGGGGAAGAGCTCAGACCACATGCACTTCTGAGAGTGTGTAGGTCAGGACAATGGAAAGAACCCTGGCAAAGGTTGCCCCTTCGAGGAGCAAGAATGGTGTGGCTATAGTTCTCCTGAAGTGGTTAACCTTGGGATAGGAGCAGTCCAGGGGAAGCTTGGCCTTAGCCTGAGTGCCAGGGAGAGTCCGAAGGCATAGCAAGGAGGCTGCCAGTCACCCTGAAGGGTGTGGCACATGTCCATGGTGGCCACAGACATGGGGCCCAAAAGGTGCTATGAAGGTGCAGATTGGATCATATCTGCCCATCATGAAAAAACCCTTTGCTGTCATTACATATTAACTTCCAGGGGTATAGACCTGGAAGTTAGTAGAAGATCGTTATTTTCCTTTGAAGAACTTTCTCTTACAAGAAGATCATGAAGAATAAAAACTATATGAGAAGGGTTACTCATAGCAGAAAAGAATGAGACATTAACTTATTTGATGATGCCTCAGAGAAGTGAGCAGAGAGGGCATGACACTGATCAGTGTTGAGGCATCCTGGCTAGAATGAGGTGGCGGGAGCCAGATGACTATATGGACTGCCCTACGGGAAAGAACAGATTTTAAGAATCAAACTGCCTCAATCTGTGAAAAGGGAGCCTCAAAGGGGTCCTAAAATCACAGGGCACAAAGGAAGAACAGAAGGTGGAAATGAACTTGCTCATCAAATCCCACAACCAAGGAACAAGAAGAGAGTATTTTAGAGCAGATGAAAAAAAAAAGCCTGCTCTACACTAAGGGTTGTCACGTTCTATAGCTAATCAGAAGGATCTGAAGATTCTACAGCAGTGCCCCAGTTAGCTGACCCTACCTTTTCCATAAGACAGGATGTACTTTTAAGGAAAACTAAAAAGAAAAAGGAAAAGAAAGCATACTGGAGAAATCTTTCTGAAATGAATGGACTAATACCCTGCTGTCCTAAGCACCATTTAAATTCTTCCAGGTGACTTGGATGTGCTTGCTATGAGTCTGAATGACTATGCTCAGATATATCCGATAAAGTGTGGAGAAGTATTTGCTCCTATACCAAATGGCTCCAAATTCTTCACTTCTGAAATTGCCTTGTCACCTTCTCCCTCCACTATCAAGTAACCAGCAAATCCTTCTTCCTGCTTTCACAGAATTTGCTTATAGGAAATGTAGACACACTATCCTTTCTAACTCCTCTGGGGTGGAAAACCTGATAACCATTCTATTGGAAAGATATTTAGTATGAGAGTAAGGATGCTCAGAATGAAGAACTAAGGTTCTCTTCTATGAGTAAGGTGACTGAGCCATTAGGAGCCCATGAATTTGCTGACATCTATTTTTGCTACAAACATGAGTTTATTTGTGTGTTCTGATGACGGAGGAAGGGGTATTTCTTCCTTGGTTCTGAGATGTATTCTAGATAACTCGGATTGCTTGGCTAGTAACTGCTGGATAAATGAGATCCTAGATGACCTCACCATTCGGGACAGTTAAGGGAAATTAGGATATTTAGACCTTTGTTGTCCCATGAATATTCTGGGCTCCCCGCTTGCAATAGATTATGATTTGAAGTCAACTTTTCCAATGTTTATACTCATGAGTTTTTCTCCCTTGGGTGAAAAGTGTGCATTTGTAACTAATATTTCTTACGTCTCTTCTAACCACGTTCAGAGACTGACAGGTAAAACCTGGCTTTGTTTCTACTCATAGTTTGTGTTCAGTCAGCCCCTTGCTGAACGGAGCTCAGTGGAGCAGGACAGTCGTGGCCTGGACAGGATCTCTGGTGTGTGGGCTTACCATGAAGATCCTGGAAGCACTGCTGCCCACCCTCCCAAGGATATCGGTGTGTGGAAGAGGGTGAGTGAGCAACGATTGCTGGAGTTCCAATGGTGTGCCAGGCACTGAACTAGATGTCTTAACATCCACTACTTCATAGGGTGGCTGAGTGGACATGGAAACATGACCCATATATATGCTGTCTACAAGGACCCACCATGACTTCAATTTAAAGATGAGTAACCGGGAGCTCAGAGAAATTAGTGCAATTGCCCAGAGGCCATGAGCTGAAGCTAGAATCCACATTTCTTATTTCTAGTCTGATGCTCTTTCCTTTATATGCAACATCCTAAGGAGCCTGGGAATCCCCCGTGGAAGCAGACTGGTGGGGGAGAGTGGGGAAGAGTACTAGCAGTTCCCCTGTCATTGTCATCCACACACATCATGTGACCTCATGCCTCCCTGGATCCCCAGTGGTCAGCTCTGAGTCCTGCTCCTCATCAGCCTCCGTGGCTCCAGCTCTCCACACTTGTTCTGTTGGAAGAGCATCACGTGTCTCCCTCTAATTCAGCAACTCAAAACCAGACCCCTCTCTACTTGGGCTTTCTCATTTCACCCCATCATTCCCAGCTTACCCTTTCTGACCCAAGCAAGAAAACCTATTCTCAACCGTTCAGATGGTGAGTACTTCTGCTTCTTTCTATACCTTCCCTTTGAGCATGCATCCTTCTCCGGAAGAATACAAATCTCTCGCTTCTCTGTCCATCTGAGCTCCTCCCCTCCTTCAAATCCCTACTCCAACTCACCTTCTCTGGGAACAACTGGTTAAATTCAGCTCCTTGGCATGTGGAAAAAACACAGATGCTGAAGTCAGGAAGAACTGGGTTCGAATCCTAATGTGAACCCACCATGACTTCAATTTAAAGATGAGTAACCGGGAGCTCAGAGAAATTAGTGCAATTGCCCAGAGGCCATGAGCTGAAGCTAGAATCCACATTTCTTATTTCTAGTCTGATGCCCTTTCCTTTACATGCAACATCCTAAGGAGCCTGGGAATCCCGTCTCCCCCGTGGAAGCAGACTGGTGGGGGAGAGTGGGGAAGAGTACTAGCAGTTCCCCTGTCATTGTCATCCACACACATCATGTGACCTCATGCCTCCCTGGATCCCCAGTGGTCAGCTCTGAGTCCTGCTCCTCATCAGCCTCCGTGGCTCCAGCTCTCCACACTTGTTCTGTTGGAAGAGCATCACGTGTCTCCCTCTAATTCAGCAACTCAAAACCAGACCCCTCTCTACTTGGGCTTTCTCATTTCCCCCCATCATTTCCAGCTTACCCTTTCTTACCCAAGCAAGAAAACCTATTCTCAACCCTTCAGATGGTGAGTACTTCTGCTTCTTTCTACACCTTCCCTTTGAGCATGCATTCGTCTCAAGAAGAATACATGTCTCTCGCTTCTCTGTCCATCTGAGCTCCTCCCCTCCTTCAAATCCCTACTCCAACTCACCTTCTCTGGGAACAACTGGTTAAATTCAGCTCCTTGGCATGTGGAAAAAACACAGATGCTGAAGTCAGGAAGAACTGGGTTCGAATCCTAATGTGACCAACAACTAGCTGTCTGAGAGGTGAACCACCTTTTTTAACCTTTTAAAAACTTAATCCTTAGCTGTAAAACCAAGATTTAAACACCTACACTTTGCCCAGCCATGGCAGAGGCATGGAGTATGGTCTGGTTGAGTGCTTGCCCTCAGGAATCAAAGTGCAAGAGCTGAATCCAGGTGATATCACCTTAAGGCAATATGGAGTTTCTCTAAAGCCTCAATGTGCTCATCTGCAAAGTGGCCTGACAGTTGCACCTACAGAGTTGTGAGGACTGCAAAATAAGATCATAGATATAAACCTCTAGCAGAGTATCTGCACATTGTAATTGCTCAACAAATGTTAGTTAGTAGTAGCAGTAGCATCTACCTGGCCAGGTGAATGTGAAAACAACATGAGAAATGAGAAAGCTGAGGCTGGCTTGTATTGGCTTGCGAGGCTCCGTTATTTAATGTTGGGAGCTTTGAAACAGTTTGATGACAAGTTAGCAGCTTGAAATCAGCCCCCCCCATCATTTCCAGCTTACCCTTTCTTACCCAAGCAAGAAAACCTATTCTCAACCCTTCAGATGGTGAGTACTTCTGCTTCTTTCTACACCTTCCCTTTGAGCATGCATTCGTCTCAAGAAGAATACATGTCTCTCGCTTCTCTGTCCATCTGAGCTCCTCCCCTCCTTCAAATCCCTACTCCAACTCACCTTCTCTGGGAACAACTGGTTAAATTCAGCTCCTTGGCATGTGGAAAAAACACAGATGCTGAAGTCAGGAAGAACTGGGTTCGAATCCTAATGTGACCAACAACTAGCTGTCTGAGAGGTGAACCACCTTTTTTAACCTTTTAAAAACTTAATCCTTAGCTGTAAAACCAAGATTTAAACACCTACACTTTGCCCAGCCATGGCAGAGGCATGGAGTATGGTCTGGTTGAGTGCTTGCCCTCAGGAATCAAAGTGCAAGAGCTGAATCCAGGTGATATCACCTTAAGGCAATATGGAGTTTCTCTAAAGCCTCAATGTGCTCATCTGCAAAGTGGCCTGACAGTTGCACCTACAGAGTTGTGAGGACTGCAAAATAAGATCATAGATATAAACCTCTAGCAGAGTATCTGCACATTGTAATTGCTCAAACAAATGTTAGTAGTAGCAGTAGCATCTACCTGGCCAGGTGAATATGAAAACAACATGAGAAATGAGAAAGCTGAGGCTGGCTTGTGTTGGCTTGCGAGGCTCCATTATTTAATGTTGGGAGCTTTGAAACAGTTTAATGACAAGTTAGCAGCTTGAAATCAGCCATGATGTGTTTCGCTACAAAACTCAACAAATGCCACATAAAGCTGAGGGAGGAGTATATGATTTTTCTCATTAATCACCTAGGACTCTGTGGAGAACACAAGTTCTTATTTTGAATGTGCTTCTGAAGGCATTTCCAACATCCCTGGTCTGGTCCCAAAATACCACATGTTCCCTTAGAATGTGAGCACTTCCCAGGCTTGGATTGTGGCTAAGATGCAAAGGGTAAGCCTGGGGGAAGATGGGAGGGGGAGATGAAGGTGCACAGGCCAGTTGCAACGAGGGACACCTGTGGAACAGGGTGTCTTTGGCCCCACAGTTGGTTAGGGGCCGCGCCTGAGAAGAGAGGTCTCCTTGTTGAAAGGACAGAGCTGGGGCTTCCTCCTCAGCCGTGCAGAGGAGAGGCCTCTGGTGAATGCCCTCAGGAGGAGAGCTGAGGAGCAAAGTCCACCCCATGAGGTGGCAACATGACCCTCAAGCCCTCAGGGAGATGGCCTGCTCCTCTGGCCCCAACAAGCCTCTGGCCACTGCTCCCTGGCGCCATCTCTAGGGAGGGTGTCCTTCAAAGGGCGGGGTTTTCCTTCTCCTTTCTGCCAATATCTTTGGCATCTCCTCCTTCCTTTGTCCTTGCTCACCTCGTCCCAGCCACATACCTGGCTTACAGAAGCAGACACCATAAGTGCCCCCCAACAGTACCTCGGCACACCTGAGATGCTGCCTCAGGGCAGGCTGGAAGTGACAGCTCCTACCTCCCACCCCCAGGTGCAGCCTTCAACCAGGGACTGATGGCGGTTGATGGATAAACACCCCAGCTCCTCTGCCCCTCAGTTAAAATAACAGAGGAATGTTGGACACTCTCTCCCAGAAGTTTCCTGAAAAACTGAGTCCCAGTTGCCCACAGTAGTAACTGGCTCCACGTCTTGCCTTTTTGGCTTTTTTCTTTCCTTTCCCCCACTCATGAACTGGTGCTCCCTGGGATCACCACCAGCACTCACTTTCTTATCCCAGGGTCATTTTCTAGGGTATCCAATCCAGGACATCCCGTTATGGCCACCTACTTTGTGCCAAGCTCTCTGCCAAGTAACTAATAACACAAAGAAGGAGTGGGCCTAGAAGGCCCAGCATGCTCTGGCTCCTGCCTACCTTTATTGTCTCACCTCCCATTGTTCCCACACTCACTTTTCCTCAGCCACATGAGCGCCTCTGCAGTTCCTCCGATATGCCAAACTCTTTCTAGCCGCAGGCCCTTTGCAAATGATCTTTGCTTGGAACACCCTATCCTATCTCTTTGCCAAGATGACTTTTCAGCCTTCCGGTCTTACCTTAAGCTTCACATTTCCAGAGAAGTCTTTTCAAATCTCCTTACCTAAGTAGCTAACCCCCATTATTCCATCTTAATATTGTATTCATTTGCTCATTTAATAGAATTCATTAAAACTGATAATTATGAGCTTCATTGCCAACTTACTTCTCTAATAACTTCTTTTCTAGACTGGGCAGGGATGATATCTGCCTTATTTACTCTTATATCACTAGTGCCATTCAGAGAACCATGCACACAGTAGGCACTTGATATATATTTGTTGGACCAATGAATGGATGAAGCTCATAGCTGACCTTCCAATATCCCTGGTTGTACAAACTACTCCTACCTTGCCCTCGCCAAATACTCGCATGCATGATTGCAAACTTCTTAGGTATATTGCTATATGTTTTCCTCCCCCAAAGAACTATGATTCAATTCATCAAACTGAATCCATCCTATTTGTTGAGAGGAGAAATGGAAGGAAAAAGATGAATCATTCAGAAGTCCACAGGCCTGCATCTTCCTTTAGTCTCATTCTATGCTCACGGAACAGGAAATGTCTTCTGGTGCCCAGTTGCATCATCTGTACAATGAGCACAGTAATTCTGCCTCGATAGTGCGGAGCAAATGGTGTGTGTAAAAGGGGCTTACAAACTGCAAAGCGCCTCACAAAAGTCTTACTGAATTCCCTTGTGAGGTGTGAATTGCCACAGTAATCCCTTGCTTTCAACATGGCCAATAGCAAAATGTTTTAAGCCCTGAGAGTTTGCTTACAGTTACTAACAGTTCCCATGTATTTCACGTTCCCCAGTGCACTTGAGGCAGAAAGCCAGAACAGAAACTTCCTGAATCCAATGGGGCCTGTTGAACAGCAGTCTAATTGCCTGCAACTGGATTCACTATGCCAGGTTCCTGGTCTGTTGTTTCAGGATGCTGGACAGCTCCAGGACTCACAGCAGAGCCTAGATGGGGCCCCACAGAAGCATCACCATCCATAGGGTGGTGATGAGATCCAGGGGGAGCCTTGCTTTATAGGATCTGTCGGTGGAAGGTCATTATAGTGAGGGCAGGGGTAGCAGAGATGGTGGTTGACCTTGGTTTTGTATGCAATGAATCCAAGAAAGTCCAAGGTTTGAATGAGGTGGAAAGAGTGGGAGATGATGTATGAATGGAAGTTCCATCAACATGGGATGAACATAGTCTATCTAACTGACTATTAACAGGGAGAGAACAAATATAGATGGACCAGAGCTACACCAGCCAACCCCACAGACTTGCAATGAAAAACAAAGCCATCCCAGGCAAGTTCAGCTTGAACAAGTCAAGCTCCAGCCAATCCACCGACATGTAAGGGCTAATAAACTATTGTTTTAAGACACTGAGTTATGGGGTGGTTTGTTACACAGCAATAGCTAACAGATGCAACAGCCAATAATACCTACCTCTCAAGTTAGTCATACAAATTGCATTAGAAAATATATGTGTCTGACAAATGAGAAGGCAATGAACGGAAGCTCTTTCTTCCTCTACTGCTAATGTGAAGTTTGTCTGGTGGCTGCTGCTAGTGTCTACATTATCCTGATGTTCCCAGCTTTTGCTTCTCAGACATCCTCAACGACTTTGAGAAGAATGTTTTCCTTCCCTATTTCATTTGCCTGGTGCCAATTAAATCAAATGTATGGAATTTACTCTGGTTGGTAATTATCCTGGGAAATTTATTTTAGACTGTTTAAGAAGCAACTTCACTCTCCTTCTCCACCTCCCCAAATTTGCTTGCTTTTTGGGCAGAATTATGACTCTAAAGTCTCCGTTGCAAGGGAAAGAAGTTATTGCATTATTTATTTCTTTGTATTTGTATTTATCAGGCAGGTAAGGGATTTCAGGCTATTCAAATCCCTTATTAGAGCAGAGGAAAGTGTCATGGATTTAGTCTCTGGGGCTGTTACTGCTTCACTATGACCAACTTCAAACTGAAGTTAATTATGTCACTAAGCCCTGAGTGGTCCCTACAAGGCTACATGGCTCATTAGTTTATTTTTATATGTTTATTCTTTCATTTTCTCTGCTGTTGGAGATAGTGATAACAAACATGAGCTCTGGAGGTAGATTGCTGGGTTTCATCAACTGTCTCTGCCCATTGCCAGATGTGTGATCTTGGGTAAGGTACTTAACCCCTAGGAGACTCGGTTTCCTTGTCTATAAAATGAGAATACTAATAGCGGTCCCCTCACAAAGCTCTGAAGTCCAAATGAGACGGGACATGTAAAGATGTAAAGTATTCAACACAGGACCAGGCTCAATAAAGGCTGACTCCACATGGCTTGAGGGCTTCCAGTGGGCTCTGCTCTGCCCTGGGGGTACAGGAATGAGCAAGATATTGCCCATGCCTTGGAGAGAGCACAGTTCCATGACAGGCACAGAGAAGTGAGTCAGGCTAAAGAAAGAGTGCTGTGGGGGCAAAGGGAGCCCACCCAACCCTACTTGGGAAGTGAGAAGTCAGGAGTGCTTCCTGAAGGAGGTGACATTGAAATTGAGTTTTGCAGGATGGTCTGGTTTTTAGCCTTCTTTTATATGTCCTGACCCCTGCCCAGAGCCCCAGAGCCCTGAGTGCTTCCACATGTCCCAGATGGAATGAGAGAAGCACAGAAGAGCCTAGAAAGAAAGACAATCAACTCACATTCATTAAACCCCTAAGATAAGTCGCACATTTTCACATCACTTGTCTTGATCTTCACAAATCTGAAAAGTACCTTTATGAATTTCATTTCACATGTGAGGAAATTGAACCTCAAAGAGGTTGACTTACCAGGAGTCAGAAAACAAATAAACAGCTGATCGAAGGTTCAAACTCAAATTTCTCAACTCTAGGCCAGTTCTATCTTTGTTGTGTCCTATAGAACATTCTGGAAAAAAAGAGAGAGAGAGAGAGAGAGAACCACTTATTGGGTCACTAAAGAAGAAAAGACTAGATCTCCCAATGCATTTCCTCTTGTATTTTCTGCAATGATTAATATCTAATCATTAAGTTAATCAACATCAAAAATCAGAATTAAAGCTTTAACATTCCCAGAGATTATAGTAGCAACTCCCTTTATCAAGGGTTCCCAATTCCCTCATCTCCCCCCCCCCCAAAAAAAGAACCTTCTGGAATCCCATACAGAATTTAGGGCTGTTATTGTTTGAGTTCCAATTTCTTTGTAACTCCGAGGATATGAAAATATGAACTCTTCATTTCCTCTGCCTTCAAATTCAGAACAGAAAACACAAGTACAAAAAAATACAGCAGGGAGGTAAATATATTTAGTTTTCAAATGATGGCAAATTAAGAGGAAAGAAGTGAAACAGAAAGGAAAATGTGCAGGGCAAAAAACAAAACAAAAACAACAACAGTGAGAAAGAGGCTGAGAGGTAGAGGAGAGAAGAAGCAGAGAGGCAGGCTGGCCCGGGGTGAAAAAGAAGAGACCCAGAGAGAAGGGAAAGAGGGGAGAGTGGGAGGATACAGAGGGTGGTGAGAAAGAAAAAGGGAGACAAAACGCTGGGCCGCTGGGCGAGGAGAAAGGCTCAGCAAGCTGTGATACAGTTCAGGTGTGGAGCTGCACTTAGCTCTGGCTTTCAAAGGCTTTCTTTCACCTGTTCCCTCCCCCTCTGACACACCACGCGCCAAACAGCATTACTTCAGTGCTTTATCCCTCTGTCTATAAAGGACCTCTACACAGCAGTACATCTTACAAGAAAGAAAACCATTCTCAGGACAAAGGTAAACACACTCTGAGAACTGGGTGACATAAAACACTGAGCCAGAGTGTCCCCGTTTGCTAATCTGGGTTGTTATTAGAAAATAATTTCACCGCATATTCGAGATACTTCCAGGAAGACCTAGTCACTGACCCAGCTCCCTGGGGGCCGTTTTAAGCTCGATGGCATTGAAAACAATCCCGACAAAATCAGTTCTTAGGTCAAAGAGAGACTGAAGTGAAGCAGAGCTGAAACCAATTGATTTTCCTGAAGTCCCGCAGGTTTTCCCGGTGAAGGGAGGTAGCCGGTCAGACTGGCTGATGGAACTGCAGCTCGATGCTGACTTTCTCTTTAGGCATTTTTTCCCCTGCAGCTTGGGCTCCTGCAGCCCCCTGTGACATAAGCAGAAGGAACTGCTGGAGACCAGGGAAGATAAATAAATCTTGTCTGACACCTCAGACTGTGGTCTGGGTGGCTGCTGGGCTCAACTGGCCCCAACCAGTTCTGGATCCTTCTTACGCAAAGGGCCAGCTTGAGAGAAGTTTCCTTGTCCTTCCACTCCTCCTCCAAGCCCTGAGGCAGTCCATCAAGGCTAGCCTGAGTCGCTGAGAAGAGAGGACCAGAGCCCTGGACAGGTAGCTCAGTTGGTTAGAGCCGTGGTCGGCAAACTGCGGCTTGCGAGCCACATGCGGCTCTTTGGCCCCTTGAGTGTGGCTCTTCCTAAGCCTTAGGAGTCCCCTAATTAAGTTAATAACAATGTACCTACCTATATAGTTTAAGTTTAAAAAATTTGGCTCTCAAAAGAAATTTCAATCATTGTACTGTTGATATTTGGCTCTGTTGACTAATGAGTTTGCCGACCACTGCCCTAGTGGTTTATAGGGAAGGGACTGATGGTTCCCTGGGAAGTGTAAAGTTGCACTTCCTGGTGAAGTGCCCAGATGACGATGATTACCATGTCTGCCCCCCACGTTGCTCCTTTTCTATTAGTAACATTAGCTAGCTAATTACAAGGGTAACAACCTTTCTGTGTACAGGATGATGCTCCAACCAACTGAGCCACACCAGCCAGGGCCTTTTTGCTTTCTTGATAGTATCCTTTGAGGCACAAAAGTTCTTAATTTTCATTAAGTCTAATTGGTGGCAAAAGTGTGGAATCCTCCTCACTGCCCAGAGACCCTCCCTGACCTGGGTCAGGAGATCGTGGATGCATGGTAACTCCGAACCCCAGGACCACCAATGGCTAGGGTGTGGTCACAGCTGAAAAAACCATCATGCCCCTTCACCCCTTCATTTTGTTACCAAAACAAGCAAACTTATCAAACAAGCAATATATCAAGACAATATCATAAAACTATTCCAAAATGCATAAAATAAAAAGTGAAAGCCCCCTTATTATCCACCACTCCCATCCTTTTCTTCTCCCCAGAAGTAATTATTAAGAGTCTGGTGTGCAGCCTTCTAGACCTTTTCCCATGCATTTGCCTATGTGTCTATGTACATATCAAGAGTTTCCGGATCCTTTTATTTAGGTAAATAGGACTATACTATATATACAATTCTGTCACTTGTCTTTGGTATTCAACAATGCATCTTTCCTCATTTTCTCATATTTTCACATCAGTACACAGAGTTCCTCTTCATTATCTTCATTTGCTACAACAGTTTGATAATCAGCTGCTTTCCAATTTTTCACTATTACGAGCAATGTTGCAATAAATATGCCTAGTACACACATCTCCGAACAGCACTCCAGTATTTCTGAACAATAGACAGATACCTGGAAGGCTGAGGCGATTTTCCAAATAGGGAAACTGAGGCACAGAGCGAGCGGGGAAGAGTTCCTTGAGGTTACATAAAACATTAGTAGCAGAACTGAGAGGAGTCATCTGGGAGCCAAGTGCCAGGCCAGATTCCCCCGTTACACCAACCGCATTGGGACTGTCAACTTGGACGTGCTCTATCTAATGCAAAGGCGGTGGGATTTCAGACTCCGCACTGAGGGGACAGGAACAAACGTTCAAAGGCAAAGGAGCGTGTGGCAGTCCCAGCATCAAGGAAAAGGGTGGGGTGGCCAGAGGTAGCCAGCTGAGCACAGCAGAAGGAGCACTGAGCTTAGAGTTAAAATCCTTCAACTCCCATCCCGACCCTCCACCTGTGTCATTTCATGTGCCTAAGCCTCTGTTTCCTCCACTATGAAACAGACTTTATTCCCCCTTCCAGGTTTCTTGTGAGGGCTCAGCAAAGTGGTCTACAGACACCATGGTAACAGTTCCCTCTGCTTGTGTTCTCCCTGTGTGCCAGGGACTCTGCCAAGTGCTTTGCCTGGATCATGTTATCTGACACTCACTACTCGAGAGGTCAGTCCCACTGTTGTCCCCATTTAACAGATGAGGAAACTGAAGCACAGAGAGTGAGTCCTTGCCCAAGGACCCCCAGCTCGAAAAGGCCAGGCCCAGGAGCTGACGCCAGGCAGCCTGGCTCCAGAGCTCAGATTCCTGGCACACGGAGCTTATGGGTGTCCCAGCATGGGCATGAAGTCCCCCGGACAGGGCAGGACATGGCTCTAAAGGCACAAGGGCCCATATTAGGAATGTGCTAGACCCGGAACACTGCCGAGTGCTGATGCTCAGCCTCTGAGGTTCTGCAGCCCGGCCCCCTTGCCGTGGGCCTCTCACTATTGCTGGTCCACACCATAATTAACCTGCCCCACTGGGGCCTCCAGTACCTGGGGCTAGCAGGACCCTAATGGAAGCATGCTGACCATAATTGCCTCCATCCATCACCCCGGCCCATGGAAGGGGACAGAGCCTGGCTGGAGATTTAAACAAGCTGTTTCTCTGCAGAAACCAAGTCCAGTGACACAGCCTGTTTGCTGGGAGTTTGAACAGGCAATGCAGACCAAAGGGCCGGGCAGGCTTTCCCATCCCAGAAGAAAGAGAGAGAGAAGGATGGAGGGGAGGAGGGAGAGAAGCAAAGACACAGAGAAAAAAAGATGAGGAAAGCAGAGATAAAGAAAGATGGTGAGCTTGGTAGAAGAGAGAGAAAGGCAATGTGCCAGGAAAATGTTTCTCAAACTGAACTCCCTGAACCCCTTAGAGATAGACATAGACATATAGAGATAAAGATAGGAACAGAGATGGAGATGGAGATGATAGAAATGTATGTATGTATGTGTGTATTTACATAAGTTTATGTTTGCCTATCTATAATAATAAAAGCATAATATGCTAATTAGACCAGATGGCCAAACAGTGGAACAACCTTCCAGACAACCTTCCAGATGAAGCCAGGGCTGCAAGGGCCAAGGTAGTTGCCACAGCTGCGAGGGCCGAGCCCCTTGCATGAATTTCGTGCATCGGGCCTCTAGTATATTATATGCATGTTTGTATATATAAATATACACACGCATTTTGATGTGTTTTCATTTTGATGATACTTTTACTACTTCTGATTGTAAGATACTCAGACAGAGTGGTTATCTGTGCAGCCTGGGAAGTGTACTTAGAGGAAGTGACATCTGAGCTGGGCTTTGAAGAATGAAGAGAAGTTTGCCAGGTCAACAGGAAGGGAGTTGGCATTCCAAGGACTCGGGAAGTGGTCCCTGAGACAGGAGCAGCCAGGTGGGCTTGGGAATGGCTGCATATTGACAGTAAGAGGAGGTTGGTGGGAGACAAGGCCAAGGAGGTCAGCAGGAGCCAGGACCAGGAGCTCCAGCTTTGTTCCCAGGCCCAGGACGTGCTCCAAGACCACATCAGCAGGTAGGGGGGTTCCCATGGCAGACCAAAGGCAAGGCATTCAGGGGGGAGTAGAATTTCTTTTGGAAGTTTCTGTCACTGTAGACAAGAGCTAGGTTGTACAATTTTTATTTTACCCAGAATACACGGGTATCCTCTCTTCCTACCCCATGTCACCCCTGCCGCCCACGCATGCTCAGCTGTGGAAGTCTGATGAGACAGTCACTTACACTGTATTCACTGTATTTAGAGACAAAGGCAGTTTGGCCTTTGAAACAAATGTGGGGAAGACACTGCTGTATTTTACCAAGGCTCATGTTTTTCTCTTCTTTCTGAGGATAAGTCACATTGCATTTCTCAGCTCCCCTTGTAACTGAGTGTAGTACATGTAGACACTCTCCATGCGTGGCCCAATCCCCTTGGGTTCTGTGTACTATTTCTGCATGTCCATCCTCCTGTTTTGGAGAGCTCTGATTCCAAGGCTTTAACCTGCAACTTTTCTGGGAGCCTGTCCTTGGCTAATGGAGCCCTGTAGAGGCAAAGAGCCAGGAATGGCCAGGAGTTCACATGCCCCTGGGCAGCCCTCTGCCCGAGTTTGAAAGTCTAGAGCCCTCAGTTGAGGTGAGACGTACTCAAAGGTGTAATTCATGCTCCAGAGCTCCCCACAGGATCACGCCAACTTCAGGGACTCGGTCTGAAATTACCCCCTTCCTCGCTCTCTTCCCCTTCCCCGCCCTGCCTGCTTCTTCATGGTTTCTCCTGGGAGCACCACCTACATAAATCACCTGCACATTAGTCGGTGGCTCAGGACCTGCTTCTGGGAACCATGTGACTGAGTGCCAGCCAGTGGAATGTGGGCAGAAGTACCCCTTCCCGGCCTCGCATAATAGCCCACTCATGCCTGCTGTCTTTTCCCTTCTGGCTAATAGGAAGAGACGGGTTTCTCCTGGGAGCACCTCCTACATAAATCACCTGCACAGTAGTCGGTGGCTCAGGACCTGCTTCTGGGGAACCATGTGACTGAGTGCCAGCCAGTGGAATGTGGGCAGAAGTACCCCTTCCCGGCCTCGCATAATAGCCCACTCATGCCTGCTGTCTTTTCCCTTCTGGCTAATAGGAAGAGAAATGACCCAGAGGGTCACCTTGGAAGACACTTATTGATGATGGCAGACCTCCAACAGCCAGGACCCTGAATTACCACAAGGAAGAGAAATATGTGCCAACCAGGAACACTGCACTGGGAGGTGCGGGAGGCAGGAAGTTTCCGTGCTGAGCCGCTGAAACATTTGTATTTATTTGTAGTGGCAGCCAGAATCCCCACCCGACATAGAGAGGGACTTTACTCTAGCCCTCAGTGAAGCCTAGACTAGATGAAAGGCAAGAGTTGAGGAAAACATTTACATCCCCCAGGTTGGGTCCTCAGGGAGCCCCTGAAAGCTGGGCATTCGGGCCAGGACATCTGGACAAAATGACAGGATTCAAGGCCTCTTCCATCAGGACCAGAGTTCCCAGAAGACAGCTCTGCAAAGATTCCCAGGGACCTGGGATTCTGCTCAAAGATGACCTTTAACAAAGCAATTCACACAGTGCCCATATCATACAGACAAAAGTATTATGAATACATAATTATTCACTATTGTCCATCCTCCTCTGGATTCCCAGGAAAAAATGATTCTTGCTCTCTGATCTCCATCAGCACCTTTGCTAAAGAAAATCTGGATAATTGGCCAGCAAGAGAAAACATTAATAGAAGTCAGAGAGGGTAAAACAATACACATAGAAAAAGAACCAAGACAGCGGGAAGGTCAGGAAGAGAAACGAAAGCCATGTGAGCTGGGTATTTGTGAGACTTTAAGAGTTAGGAGTTGAATATAAGAGTAAGAAGGAAAGGTTAGCAGGAGCCGCTGCCACCTGGGGAGAGGATGATCATACTAGTAAAGGCAGTGCTCTGAGAGAGGAATTTTTCTGATGTTTTCTCTGAAATAAGGATGACTAAGTATGGACTTGAAAATCTCACAATTAATTTTTGGCTCCTGTACTCTTCCTGACCATGTAACTCCATAAGAAAGTGGTCTATTTGGGAGCCTGAGATATGTTGGGATTATACATCTATGTGCAGGGGTCTCCAAGATTTTGCAGCAGAGTTCAGGACACAGAGTTCATCTCTCCAGTCCCATGATTTAAAACAGCCGAGCCCCAACCCATTTCTTGAATCTCTACTGTGAAAATTAACCACCACCTTGCCCCATCCTATCCTGTGCTTGCATGGCTATTTAGTTTCATTACCTACCAGTCAAGTTAGCTGATAACATGTTTGATTTTTCAACTCCATTGTAAAATCTTTAAGAATAGGCATCATCTGCCAATGTTATCACCGATAAGGGTTTAATCTCCAACATTTACAGGGAACTCATACAACTTAACAAAAGGAAGATAAACA
>NW_005362842.1:2347351-2357542 GCF_000412655.1 Myotis brandtii
GCATATTAGCCTAACCAATGGACACAGACACCAGGGGGGTGAGGGCATGAGTGGGGGGGTGCGGGGACAATGGGGGCATAAGGACACATATGTAATACCTTAATAAAGAAATTTTTTAAAAAAAGAATAGGCATCATCTTTTTATTCTCATAGCATGCACTCAAGAAATGTAAGGATTGCCTGGCCAATGTGGCTCAGTGGTTGAGCGTTGAACCATGCACTAAGAGGTTGCTGGTTTGATTCTGGGTCAGGGCACATGCCCAGGTTGTGGGCTTGATCCCCAGTAGGGGACATGCAGGAGGCAGCCAATCTATGTTTCTCTCTCATTGATGTTTCTATCTTTCTCTCTTTCCCTTCCTCGCTTTCTAAAAGTCAATAAAAACATATTTAAAAAAAATAAATGTAAAGATTTCTGTCTTATTCATCACTTTCTCTCTCCAGCACCTTTAAGTTTATCTGATTAACGGTAGATGCTTGGTAAATGTTTGTTAAATAAGTGAAATAATCAATCATATCCATCAAAATCAAGTTGATAACAATCATAGTCTCCAGGTAAAACAGGTCATCATGTTGCCACATTGATACTCAGGTGTTCCCACTGACATTCATCTTTGCAATCACATTTGCCCTGTGCTTACAGATGGGACCTACCTTAGACACAGCCAACCTCAGCTGAGAAAGACAGAGGGTGGGAAATGAAGCCAGAGCTGAAACACACCTCATCTACTTCCTGGATTGCTGGAAAACCCCCAATTACAAATATCATAAAAGGGTACAAATGCCCTTTGTGCCAAATGAAAATCTAGCATCTGTATTTTTGGTTCACAAAATATATTCTCCTTGCTTTGTGTAAGGGGTAAAACTCCACACTGCGATCATATACAGCACTCCTCTGCTTACCAGCCAGGTGGCTTTGGTCAAGTTATGTCATGTCTCCAAACCTGTTCCCTTGTCTATAAAATGAGCATCACAACACCTACCTTACAGAAAGATTGTAAAGACTAGCAGGCTAATCTGTGTAAACTCCCTACCCTGTGTAGGTTTAGTTCACACAAACACTCCATCCATGCTTTTGTTCTGGCCCTCCGGTCCAGTTTAAGAACCCATTGTGGCCCTCGAGTCAAAAAGTTTGCCCACCCCTGGACTAGGCTGATGGCACACACACACAAACAGAGATAGAAAAAAAGAAAAACCATTCTGATATTTCCTGGCTGATGCCAAGAGGAAAGGGCTATTGGCCTTCGTGTCTTTTAAGTTCATCTACAATAAGCACAGGACCATGAACAAACTCAAGGAGCAAAATTAAGTGTCCTCAGTGACTCACTCCTTCCCGAGTCAGTGGCAAGACGTCGTGTTGACAAGGAGAGAGGGTAGGAAATGGATTCTTTTATGCTGTGAACCTGGTTATCTCTTCAGACAAGGATGAAACGATAGCTCTGTCCATTTATCTTAACAGGACAATTTACCATTGTGACTCAATCTGTAACGGAAGAAAAACACACTATTTTCATTTTTATTTTTCTAAGGAACTGGTGGAAGAATTTATATAGTGAATGAAGGCCAAGGGTGAAATCCCTTTTATGAGAACAGAGAAAGGACCAGACTTCATTTTTGGAAATTTCATTCCAATTGAGATGTTGTTCATAATGCCAGAAAACTTCTAGTTTTAAAATAACCACTCCCCAGGTGTCTATCCACACAGTTCAAACACTATGGCAACAATCTCTTGAGCAATATCCATACACACCCAGGTGATCTTATGCCTGAGTGAAGAATATAATTGTTACTCTGAAAAATATTTGGTGTGTTAAAATTATGTGGTATGTGGAAATACATTATTCTCTCAATGATAATTAAATTTTCATGGGTTTTTTCCTCTCTTTCATAATATTTAAATAGTTTGACTATGAAACTAAACTGCTTAAAAAAGAAAGTTTACTCACAGCGTCCACAGCCCTTCTACAGACTCACATTAAAAGGTCTGAATTCTCTTTCAAAAACTCCGTGTTTATATTAGGAAAGGGGAAAAGGAAGTGCATCAATAAATAATGTAGACCATTGTAATTCAAAATTACTCTTGAATTAAATTATTCGAATTATTTCTAAGGGAAAATAATCCAGGGACCATCATGACCTGGGTAAATTACCTTCAGTATTTAAGTTATTCTGCTAAATCTGGCTCAAATCACTGGCCTTCGAGAGCTTTTTGAAGGAGGCTTTTCAGAATATCAAAATACTCAGAATACTTAACCATATTTTTCCACTGAATTCACAGGCCCACATGATGGAAAAAGTCAATGACGTATTTAGACAACCAAAAATATCTTAGACCTGGAGGAGACCTCATGCTCACCATTTCTATAGAATCTTACAACTTACCAAAAAAAATGTTTGCAAGAATAGTTTATCTTTGATCTCAGCAATCACTGTGTGAAACTCGGTCCCTAACCTCATCTTTTACAGGCTCCATGTCCAGAGCTCCTCTCACCACATCATAGCTAAATCGAGATTCTCTAAGGCAGTGGTTCTCAACCTTCCTAATGCCGCGACCCTTTTATACAGTTCCTCATGTTGTGGTGACCCCCAACCATAAAATTATTTTTGTTGCTACTTCATAACTATAATTTTGCTACTGTTATGAATCCTAATATAAATATCTGATATGCAGGATGTATTTTCATTGTTACAAATTGAACATAATTAAAGCATAGTGATTAATCACAAAAACACTATGTAATTATATATGTGTTTTCCGATGGTCTTAGGCGACCCCCAAAGGGGTCGCGACCCACAGGTTGAGAACCACTGCTCTAAGGACTGGCGCAGGACCAGTGGTCACAAGGAGACAGAAATAATCCTCTTGTTGGTGTGGCCGTGTTCATTTTGTCTTGGCATCTAGCGTCCAGGCATTGCAAAGAGTCAAGGACCCTAGACAAGAAATGAGCTCAGCATCCAGTCCTGTCTCTAATCTGGGCAAGAAGCTGCATAAGCCTAAACCTCAGTTTCCCTATTTTATAGAATTGGTCATTTCTTTATCTCCTTCTCTCTTTCTCTAACTTGACTTTTGAATTCTGATTTTAACAGTTTGTGTTGGAGCGAACTCAGGGGAACAAAAAGATGCTTATGATCTGATCTAATAGCCTGTGACATCTAATGAAGCAAAGGCTAAATCGATGGTGGAAAGCATGACAGTGGAAAAGAAAGGCAGATCTCTACGGGCTGGAGGAGAAAATGAGCAGGATTGAGTGAGCAGTGGGTATTCCAGGAAAAGGAAATGACATGAGCAATTACCTTAGCAACATACCCTGTATTAATGAGGGTCTCAACAGCAAGTCCCAAGAACCTAACTCAAACCAGCTCAAAGGAAAAAGGGGTGGGTGGGGCTTTACTGGAAAGATAGCTGCTGAGACACAGACTTGAAGACACAGGGCAAAGCCAGAAATGGGGACGTGGCCTCCAGAATGTCTGCCTCTGTTTCTCTAGCATGTTTCGTTCAGAAAGGCTCTCTCCATGCAAGAGCTGGGACAGCTGATAGAAGGTCCCACATCACAGTCTCAAAACCTGTGATCTGGGGAAAAGAGGGTGAACCTGCTCTCCAACTTGGGAAAATCTGGAGAGAGATTCTGAAGGTGGGGTTACCTGAGTCTGGGTTACACATCCACCACTGTAGACATGGGGATAAGGGATTATGGGATTCCCCTGGGAACCACATGGACTAAGACAGAAGCAGTTCTCCATAGCAAGCAGGAGATGCCACATCAGGAAAAATGAAAAACAGATTCTAGGCAGGTAAATAGCAGTATCTATATATATAAAAGGCTAAGCGACCGGTGGGCCGACTGGCCAGTAGGTATGACGCGCACTGACCACCAGGGGGCAGACACTCAACGAAGGAGCTGCTGAGCTGTGGTGACTTGGCAGCGGCGGTTCTTGGGTGATGCACCCCAGAACCAGAGAGGAGGGAGCCAGGTGCATCACCCGAGAACCACCCTCTCACAATCCGGGACCCCTTGGGAGATGTCAGAGAGCCAGTTTCGGCCCGATCCCCACAGGCCAGGTGGAGGGACCCCACCTGCCAAAGGGACCCCGCTCACTCCGCAGACACCCTTCAAGCCATGGTGCAGCCCCAGGTGTGGCCGGCCCGGGAGGGACCATGGGAGGTTGGCTCCAGGGTGTGTCTGGCCCATCTCACCCAGTCCCGGCCTGCCAGCCACCTTCTAATTAATTTCCTTTCAATGTACACAAATCCATGCACCAGGCCACTCGACTCATGTAATGCTTCACATCTGTGAATCCCATTTTACTGATGATAAAGCTGAGGCTCTGGCTAAGGAGCCTGCAACAAGGTCACATGTTAGAGTGGCAAAGCCAAACTGAACCCAGATCCATCTGGTCACGTCAACTGCCCAGAGCGGCTGTTATTCTCTTCTTTGATTTAATACATGCGCATATTTTTTAGAATGGGGACAGCATTTTAAAGATTCAGAACAAAATAAAAATGACCATCACAAAGGAATAGTTGCTGTCAAAATTTTGGGTGTGTTTTGTTCAAACTGTTTCTATATATTTATGGTAGATATTTGTGCCATTTATGAATTCATGGTCTTGACTAATCCACAAAATATAACCCAGGGCCATGAATGCAATAAGATCTGCCAAGACCCTCTTTACAGACCAGATCATCCATGCCCTAGCTGCTGCTAAAGGCTCACAGATACCCCCAGCTGAGATGATTGGGAGACTTTACCCCCATCTGAGCCAAAGACAGGTTACAACTGAGTTACAGAAGCTCAGCTCCCCTCCCTCACAGCACAAAAACTCTAGAATCCCATTGATACTCCAGCTTCCTGTGGAATCCGAAGTGAAACTTCAGTTGAAAGGGCATTTTGACTTCTCTCTCCCTGCTGTCCTGCTTTTATGACACCCTTAGAAGTGTCCTTCACTGTTATCATTTGCACAAAAATCCTCATCTCAGGCTCTGCTTGTAAAGAAACCAAGGTAATGCCTGAGAAAGTCTTAACTGTGCTAAGGCATGGGTTCTAATCACCTGTTCTTTGAAGGTGGATGAGACATTTATCTGCCAGCCAAGGCCAGCTGGCCATGCCCAGCTGACCACCAGCATTCACATCTCAACATGGTTTTGTGATTTTTCTGTTCCTTTCCACCACTGCAATAACTCTTATGATGTGCTAAGAGCTGTGTTTCCTGGTTTAAAAGTTGATTGCTTTAAGCATTCTATAGTCTATGTATTTATAGAATCATTGGGCTCTGAAGAAAACATGCATTATTCAGTTAAATTTTAATGCACTTTATGGGAGGAAAGTATGTGCTGGAGTAGAAGTCTTAATTTAAGGATTCATGGAGATTTGGGAGTTACTGATTATCATATTCCCTCCATTCTAAGATATACAATTTAATGTTTTTAAAAATCTTAAAATCAATGAATACATTTAGTGAATGTTTATTCTCCCATTCCACTCCCCTGAAAACGTAAAATTTTTTTTTCCATTCACATGTATTCTGGTATCACCTCATTGAATTCTAAGACATTGCCCTTACTGAATAAAATTTATGATAAAATTAGCTCAAACCTATAAAATTGATGAGAAAAAAATGACATTTTTGTAAGACAGAGTGTTCTCAACCAGTAATATGGTATGCCTCCCCATTTAATCATCTTCATTTATTTCTCCCAATTGATCACTGTCATTTTCTCCATGCATATCCTCTACAATTCTTATTAAAGTTCTTATTTTGTATTTGTATTGCTACTAGAAATCTGAGTTGTTTTCCATTATATTTTCTAAATGATAATGTTAGTCTATATATAAGCTATTTTTACTATTTCATAAATATTTGGTTACCTTTTAGATCTGTCTTATTATCATTTCAGTTGATCATTTGGGATAAGCTATTCAGATAAATGTATCACTTGCAAATAAAGATAATGTCTTTCTTTTTCTATTGCGATACATTTTATTTCTGATGTATGTATTATTACATTGACTAGAATTTCTATAAAATTTTTTAATGGAGACAAAAAGGAAATAATTGGAAATGACTTGGGTATTTCATCACTAAGCATAAAATTCAGTGCTTAATATAGATTTTTTTCAACATGTTACATAAAGTGTGTCTACCCTAAGTAATTAAAGAATCTTCCTCAATAATGGGGTTGAGTATTGTCAACTACAACTTTAGGCATTTATTAAATCAGGCTCAGAATGATGTGCAGAAACTATTTTCACACCTTGGAGTAAGTTGGACTTGGAGTTGAATATCAGCCCTAGTGCTGATCTTGGCTTTGACCAATTTATGTAAACCTCTCCATGCTACAGTTTCTTTAGCTATAAAGCAATAATAACCGTAACTCATAATGTTCTGTGATCACTAATTAATCTAGTGCAAATGGAGTGTCTAACACACTGATGATTCCATGATAGATGCTCAATTACCTGGCATTTCCAAAGTAAATCCTACTTGGTCATGGCATATCATTCACTCAATACAGGAGTAGATTCAATTCGCCATTGTTTTATTTAGAATGGTGGTATCCATCTTTGTCACTGTGTGCCAAATGGAAATTTTTTTTCTTTGTATCACTTGGAAGATAACTATGCCTTAAAAGTTAGAAGGGATACAATTATTTTTATATTGACATATAATATACATGTAGAAAATTGCATGAAGGAATGCATTCATAAATCCAGTAGGACCCAAAGTGCTGGATTGCTTATTTGCAATTTCTGTTCAATGCCATTGGCCATTATGTATTAGACACTCATGATGGGCCAACACTGTGCTAAACATTTCATGGGTATCATTTAATATGATGGTAACAATCAGTCTCCCAATTTTATGGATGAAGAAAACGAGGCTGAAAGAGGAGAGTATCGTGCCAAGGTTACGTAGTAACTGGTAAAAAATGGTAAGGTTGAATCTAAAATAAATTCTCTCACATATTAAGCAATGGTGTCTTCATTGAAATGAGGAAATCTGAATTGATCTAATTCTTTTTTCATTCTTGGTAATTCATGTTTGCTTTCAAAATCATGCAATTCTTACAAAATTTCAAATATATTAGAATTAAGTTGTCTACAATATTTTCTTAGAATATATCATTTCTCCACTATCTACTCAATTCCTTTTTTAGTTCAGTCCTAATTTTATGCATTTGAGCTAGCCTTCTCCCTTTCTAAATTATAATTGCCAGAAGTTTATTTATTCTATTGTAATTTTTAAAAGCCAACTGTTGGATTTATTTATCTTTCCCATTCGCTAATAAATTTCTGATTTTATTATTACTATCTTTATGTGCAATTACTAGTTTCAAATATCTTTATTCTATGCTTCATTCCTTTTAATTCTATCTTGTTTAAATTGAAAATATTGAGACATAACTTCCCTTTGAACACACATTTGGACATTTTCTATATGTTTTTAAATACAGGGTTGTCATTTTCCTAATTTTCAAATAATATGTAACTATTTTTTATATTTTCTTGGACTTAAAAGATATGGAAGATACCTATCAAAGAATTTAACCAGAACCATTTCTGATATTCAGAATGTCAGTTTTCTTTGTAAACTAGTACAGGTTCATTGTGGTCTATGAACAATGAAACATTTTTTCTATCCATTTGCAGAACACAAAATTTAATCCAAATCCATGAAATCAAAAGCATTATTCTTAATCATCCATTTTCTTTTCTATTTTTTGCCAAAGGCCATGTGATGGTTTTCTTGTTTTTATTTTGGTTTTGAGTGTTGGGTTTGGGTTTGTTTGGAGTTTGGGGTTTTTTGTTTGATGTTTGTAGGGCTGTTTGTTCATTGCCCCAACATCTGAAGGATGCCATATGTGCTCATCAACAGAGATTCTGAATCATGGAAAAACAGGCTTAGCAATCTCTGAATATCAGGGTTGTGTGTGTGTGTTTAAAAGGGCTCCCTGAAGGCTCTGATGTGATCTTTTGGACATTTTCAGCCATTCTTATTGAGAATCATTGACATCAATTTAAATTAGTGTTGTAATATTTTTGTGAATTTTACCTTTTATCAATGTAAAATGACTGCCTGTATCTTAATTGAATTTGCCTTGCACTATATATGTTTCCTGATATTAATATTGTCACTCCTATTCTCAGTTTTATTTTCAACATTTTCTTCTCTCTCTCTTTGGTGAAGCTTTCACAAAAACTGTAATTGGCTTCTGGTGCATTTTGAACCAAATCTGAGATGAAATTGTCTTTTACTAAGGAAATTTAACCTAGGTACATTCATTGTCATCGCTCATGTTTGGCCTCATATACAACTGATATATTTGACTTATATCAGTCAAGTAAGCCTTTGACTTAATCGGCTTTGTGTTATAAAACAACCTTCTTTATATTTAATTATGGCCTAATTTTTTAGTTACTTGGTGTATGTCCCTCTCCCAATTTAGTTCCACATTTATGCAGGACAAAAATGGTGTCTTTGCCACCAACTTACACCATACACAAGAATAAACTCAAAATGGATGAAAAACTTAAATGTAAGTTGTGAACCATAAAAATCCTAAAAGAAAACATAAGCGGTAAGATCTCAGACATCTCGTGTAGCAGTATTTTCACCAATACAGCCCCTCGGGCAAGAGAAACAAAGGAAAAAATAAACAAATGGGATTACATCAAACTGAAAAGCTTCCATATAGCAAAAGAAAACACCAACAAAATGAAAAGAGAACCCCACTGTATGAAAACATATTCGCCAATGATACATCTGATAAGGGGTTAATTTCCAAAATATATAAAGAACTCATACAACTCAACACCAGGAAGATACACAATCTAATTTAAAAATGGACAAAGGAACTGAATAGACACTTCTCCAAGACATACAGATGACCAAGAAACATATGAAAAAATGCTCAAAGTCAGTGATCATCTGAGAGATGCAAATTAAAATGATAATGAGTTATCACTTCATGCCGGCCAGAATGGCTACCAATCAATAAATCAACAAACAATCAGTGCTGGTGAGGATGTGGAGAAAAGGGAACCCTAGTACAGTGATGGTGAACCTTTTGAGCTCAAGAGTAAAAACAGAGGAGAGGACAGCACCGTGATGGCGAACCTTTTGAGCTCGGCGTGTCAGCATTTTGCAAAACCCTAACTTAACTCTGGTGCCGTGTCACATATAGAAATTTTTTGATATTTGCAACCATAGTAAAACAAAGACTTATATTTTTGATATTTATTTTATATATTTAAATGCCATTTAACAAAGAAAAATCAACCAAAAAATGAGTTCCCGTGTCACTTCTGACACACGTGTCATAGGTTCCATCACTGCCCTAGTAAAATGCTGGTGGGAATGCGGACTGGAACAGCCAGCATGGAAAACAGTGTGAAGATTTCTTCAAAAAATTAAAAATGTAACTGCCATTTTACCAGGCAATCACACTTCTGGCAATATATCCTAAGACTCCTGAAACACCAATCAGATATAATATATGCACTCCTATGTTCATTGCAGCGTTATTTACAATAGCTAAGATCTAGAAACAGCCCAAGTGCCCATCAGTAGATGAGTGGATAAAAAAGACGTGGTACATTTACACAATGGAATACTATGAAGCCACAAAAAAGAAGGATCTCTTACCCTTTGAGACAATATGATGGACCTGGAGATTATTGTGCTAAACAAAATGAGCCAGTTAGAGAAAGACAGATATATGATCTCATATGTGGAATCTAACGAACAAAATAAACTGATGAACAAAATGGGTCCAGAGACATGGATGCATGAAACAAAATGAAATATCTCAAAGGGGAAGGGGATGGAGGGAATGGGAAAAGATTAACCAAAGAACATATATGCATATAGGCATAGCCATAAACATAGACAATAGTGTAGGGAAGGCCTATGGTAGGGCAGGGGCTGGGTGGAGGCGGGCAAAGGAGGCCATCTGTAATACTGTCAACAATAAAAAAAATAGTGGTGTCTTTGTCATCTCTATACCCACAGTACTGAGTGTTCAATTCCCCCCGAAGGAGAACTAGGTGCTAAGTCAGGGATCCTCAAACTTTTTAAACAGGGGGCCAGTTCACTGTCCCTCAGACCGTTGGAGGGCCAGACTATAGTTTAAAAAAAAAAACTATGAACAAATTCCTATGCACACTGCACATATCTTATTTTGAAGTAAAAAAA
>NW_005362842.1:2357903-2362139 GCF_000412655.1 Myotis brandtii
TTGTTGTTGTTGTTGTTCCTATGTAGCATGAAATGTGGACAGATAAGCTATATTTTAAAAACAGAGCCAAGTGGATGTGACCCCTATGTAGCCTGAAATGTGGACAGACAAGCTATATTTTAAAAACAGAGCCAAGTGGATGTGACCCTTGGCAAATGTTTATTAAATTTACAGAACCCAAGTAAATGATGAAAAGTAATATAACCTTCAATTCTCTCATCTCTCTGTCAGAAACCCCCCTCAAAAAAGCAAATACATTATATAAAAGTTATCATCAACACAACTGCAAAAACAAACAAACAAACTTATGCAGGATTTGAAATTGTACAGGTATGTCCCTTCAAGGCCCACCCCTCACTTGGCTACATCCTTGGACCACTCCATTTCCTGAGCTCAGTTTCCTCAGCTGTAAAATGAGAATAATAATACCTATGTCAACAGGCTCTTTAGGGGCCTGAATCACATATCAGTATCTAACACACCGGAATCCTTCAGCAAATGTTTGTCCTCCCCCTTCGTGCGGCAGCCTAATGAGAGTGAAGGAGGGATGCTTACTTAACAAGGTGGAGGAAAGCAGCGCTGGTGAGCTGATGTGCATCCCTGATTTCATTATGTGCCAGAAGATGAAAATGAACAGTCCTGCGGATTGCGCCCCAGCCCTCGCAGCTGCCTCTCTGCTGAGGAATTTGCGTTCTGCATGATTAGGCCTGAAATGGACAGGAAGCTTTATTGTGCTAGGCTGACGGGGTGTGGAGGAGCAAATTGATAAAGACGCCTGGGTCAGCAGCAAGCTGGGTGGTTCCTGATTTATAGAAACACATCCAGTTCCATTACTCAGCCCCTTCCTTCCTGCTTCCACCCTCTCCCCTCCTACTAGACCCTTCTCTGCCCCTTCTTGCCAACTGGTGACTTATTTATGGGAGGGAAGAGGATTTACTGATAAAGATGAGGCATCAGCCAAGCCCACAGCAAGTAAATTCCCAGAGAAGCAACATCTGGTCATTTGACTTAACACAGCAAACATCTGCTGAACTCTCTCTGCCAGGAGCTGGGATGTCACAGGGGAACGCATAGGTTAGATCCAGTCCCAGAAACTTGGGCACTTAACTCCTCTGAGTCTCAGTGACCTCCTTGGGAAACAGTGGGGATGATGCTAGTTCCTGTCTCACAGACAGTAAATGCTTAATGAAGAGTAGCAATTATTATTAGTGTTATCCACCCAGGTTCCCAGACTCTACACCTTGGCATCTTGCTTAAGAAACCTGACCACACTGAGGTGCAGGATCCCAGGTTTGCAGAAACCACCCACCCCTCTCAGGAAAAATGTGCTAGCTCGCATCTTTTCCAGACTTTTGCTTCAGAGAAGACATGCGGGTGGGAAAGAAAGGACTCTAACATTCACTGAGAAACTCCTTTGAGTCAGGTAACGTGGTAGTCATTTCAGGCTGTTCCATTTAGCAGCCTCCTAGTTGGGCCCCCCTGCCTTCGGTCTCACCCTTTCCTTCCATCATCCACATCAGCCAACATATATTTCTCAAACACAAGTGTGACCTTATTGGGGCTGAAATTTAAATCTTTAAAAGCTTCCCATGAGCTGCCATAGGAAGGTCACAGTCCTTGGGCCGGCAGCTAAGTCTCTTCATGATGTGGCCCAGGTGAACATCTAGCCACTCCTCACTACCAACTCCATAGCCCACCTGGACAGCTTACCTTCCAAGCAATCAACTTTCATATCCCCTGTGCTTTTGTTCATGTAGATTTTCACTGATGTCACCGTGAGAGTACATACTACTTTGGCAAGGACTGGCATCTTTAAGCTACTGACTCTTCCCATCCAGGACAGCAATCTGTCTTCCCATTGATTCTGGCCATTCTTCATGGCCCTCGGTAAAGTTTCATAATTGCCTTCATATCAATCTGGCATTATTTCTAGTTAATCCCAAAGAGTTTAGTTATCTCTTTTGTCACTGCTGCTATTATGAATATGGTCCTTTTATACATTACATTTTCTGATTACACGTTTCTGATCAATAGGAATGCTATTTTCTTTTCATGTTCATCTTGTATCCAGTTACTTTACTGAACTCCCTTATTAGCATCAACTGCTTTTAGCTGAATCTCTTGAATTTTTTTTTTAAACCCAGCCATCTCATCTATAAATCATGACTGTTTTAGTTGAAGCAATTATGGTAAATTTATCATAAGGATATTGAGGCATAAACAAAACCCAAGGGCTCAGAAACAAATAGAATCAGAGTCTCAAATGCCATGAGAATTTTCTCTCCATCTGTCCTTATGAACCTAAATTCAGCAATTTAATGTTAATTAATTTTTGCTTGGATTAAAGTATGCAATCCTTTCCTGTTTTGTTTACTTCAATTAGTTTATACATCAACTCAAAAGATCTTCATGTTATAAAAACACATGTATATATACTTAGCTAAGGATTACTTTTTAAAGACACATTTTTCAAAATAGTCTGAAAATTCAAACAAAACAATTTTTTTCACTCAAAACTATGAGATGAATAGATGATGATACATGTAGCTATAGTCTTGTTTTTCTTTAAATAATAAACAGGAAATTTTGATTTTTCTTTTGTGTACACTTCATAGAGTTTCAACACATGGTATAGATTTGCATAAACACCACCACAGTTAGAATACAGAGTATTTCCAAACAATTCTTTTGTGCTGCCCCTTTTTAGTCAATGCCTCCTCCCCTCCCCAACTGCTGGTAACCCTTGAGATGTTCTCCATCACTATAATTTTGCCTTTTCCAAATGTCATATAAATTGAATACAAATCATGTCATTTTGGATCTTCCTTTCAATATTTGTATTTTTTTTCTTGTCTTACTGCTTTGGCTAGGATGCCATTGGATCCACTCAGTTCATTTGCACCACCCCACCTAGACTTTGAAATTCTAAAGAGTGAGGAAGGGGTCTCTTTCAGCACCTAACCCAATTCTTAGCCAATGCAGGTGCTCACTCTGTGTTTGTTGAGTACTTAAAGGCGTTGTCAATGGATGGGCTTCCTGCAGTGCCACCATGCCAGCTTCCCACAACACCAAAGACCCTTTTCCAAGAAAGGGTAACTTCTGGTGCCAAGCTAGCTCATAGGCCTGGAAAGAAGTCCCCAGGCCCATTTTCATTCATGAACTTGGGAAAAGTTCAAGACACAATGGGAAAATCACACCTATTACATGGGTTCACTGTGCCACATGGAACTTTCAGCCTCTAATTAGAATTAATTAGCCAATGTGTGTTTCAAATTTGGAAGGCATGAATGTCTATGCCCTCATTTGGTTAATTATCATAGAATTCTGTTTCAACCCAGAGACTAGCTCAAAGCACTGAGGCCGCCTTCCCACGTGGGCTCTAGGAGGTAACCAGTATGATGCTGGCTGGCAATCCACAGGGCTCTGTCGTTATGTCAAGATTGGGGGAGAAGAGAACTCATGGCTCTCCAGGGAGTTTTATTAAGGATTCTCTCCCAAGAGGAATTTGAGAAAGAATTCAGGATATTCTGGCCATCCCAAAACAGGAGTTCTAAATTCAAGACGCAAATGGAAATAAAATTAGGAGTGGCTGGTTCTGGAACCAGATGCCCCCATTAAATGGGGCAGCAGGAAAGACACCCAACCACTGCCCATTGGAGAGCTCTCTATCCAAAAGATATGCTCCCTCCTAGACTATGTGAGGTGACTGCTTCTTGTACTGGCCAAACAATGAATGTAACAACCTTCTTGTCTTGAGAAAAAGAGATGCTGTATTTCACAAGAAGGATATACTATGAGAGGACATTACTGGGCTTCATTGCCTAATACATATGCTCATCTGGTGCTGGCCCCCATCATGTGTGGGTTTCTTCCCCTCGTTTCCTAGCCATTAATGGGTCTGGATCCATCCACTTGTCCAGGCCGTGGCCAGAGCAGGGTTCACATCAGTGCTGGCTGGACAGCATGCAGATCTAATTTCCACAGCTGTGGCAAGTCCCACTTCATCATTACTGTCAAGTGCTCGTGCCTCTTGCTCATTGGGTTAGTCAGAGCTGGGAATGCAGATGGTCCCTTAACAAGTATGGTGAGGACCAGTCAACGATTGAGTGATGGCCACAATTTCAGAATCAAGGATTTGCTTCTGCCCTAACCTCAGCACCATCCTTTCTAATAAAGAGGAAATATGCAAATTGACCATCACACCATCACAAAGATGCCCACAGCAGAGGCCGAGTT
>NW_005362842.1:2362889-2385489 GCF_000412655.1 Myotis brandtii
TTTTCTTTCATCTCTGACACTTCTATTATAGAGAAAGGGCAAATAGCAATATTAAAATATTTCATCTAATTAATCCCCTTTTAATGTGCACAAATTTCATGCACTGGGCCACTAGTGGAAAAATAATAAGACATTAACAAGTAAATAAATTTGAAAAGTCAGGTCCTTGCCTTGGCCAGTGTTGCTCAGTGATTAGAGCATCAGCCCACGCACCGAAGTGTCTCGGGTCCAATTCCCAGTCAAGGGTTGCAGGTTCAATCCCCGGCCCGGTCAGATGCATGCTAGAGGCAAGCAATTGAAGTACTGGTATCTCTCTTACATTGACGTTTCCTTTCTTTCTTTCTTTCTTTTCTTTTCTTTCTTTTTTCCTTTTTCTTTCTCTCCCCCCCCTCTCTTTCTCTCCCTCCCTCCCTCCCTTCCTCAACATCCCCCCTCCCTTCTACTTTCTCTGAAAATCAATGGAAAAATATCTTTGGGTGAGGATTAATAACAACAACAAAAAGTAAGTCCTCTATTGACCAGACTTAAATAAGAGTGAACAATAAAAATGGTTGGGGGGAGGGGCTCATTTTTTCTTCTGTCTCAGCAATTCTATACCTTTTGGTCTGGGTCCTTCCTAATCTGGATTGATTCAAATTGGAGCTAAATTTGCAGATATGGGGCCCCAGGGGAAGATTAAAGCATACAGATTAATATGCATTGAAATCATCTGGATGTGGTATTAATAGATCGTGAAGGTAGGTCTGGGGTGGGGTCTGAGGCCTTTGTTTTCTAAAGAGCTCTGAGGGGATGGCATTGCCATAGAACACACCTTGTGTAACAATGTGCATCAGTTTCCTCTTGTTGCTGTAACAAATTACCACACATTTAGTGACTTAAAACAATACGAATTTATTCTCCTAATTTTTGAAGGTCGGAAGTCTGGAAATAGGTCTTATAGGGCTAAAATCAAGGTGTCAACCAGACTCTATTCCTTCTTGAGGTTCCTTGCCTTTTCCAGTTTCTAGAGGCTGCCCCCCAATTCCTTGGCTCATGACCCACTTCCAGCAATGGCAGCACTCCAACGTCTGCTTCCATCATCACATCACCTTCTCTAAATCTGATCCTCTTACCTTCCTCTTATAAAGATCCTTGTGATTATATTGGTCCCATGTGGATAATCCAAGGTAATTTTCTCATCAAAAGATCTTTAACTTAATTACATCTGTAAAGTCCCTTTTGCCAAGTAGGGTAACATATTCACAGACTCTGGGGAGAAGACTAATGGACATCTTGGGGAGAGGGGTGTCATTATTCTGTCTCCTATACATGGGATTAATCAACCTGGAGAAAATGGTAAAGGATATGGGTGGCAATATGGGCAGATAGATGGATTTGGATTTGAGTTCACACATGACTAGAGGCTGCAAAGAGGCATTACTTGGAGGTCCTATTATTTGGGCACATGGGTGGGCAGGCAGTGATAGCTGTTGGGCATCTGGGGAGAAGGTACTGGGGTTCTGGGCTGAAATTAAGACAGGACTTCAGGGACTACAAAGAAGTCCAGGCAGGAGCCCAGAACAGACAAACTCTAGAAGTCATCGGAGGTTAACTTGTCTGCTCCAAGTCCCACTTAACTGAAGACAGGGAATGGAAGAGATTCTTGGCTTCCCTCCCTCGCTCCATAACTCCCAGTGAGACTCGCTTCTCTGGACCTAATTATGACCAGCAAAGAGGGACTGGCTGGCAACGTGTAAGTGACAGGAGCTTGAGGGAAAGTGACCATATCAGCTCAGAGTTCCTACCAACCAAGAAAAGGTTGGACACACACCCTAAAACTTAAAGAGCTTTTCAAAAAGTCCAGGTAAAGATGGGTGCAGGCTGTGACATTCTGGCCATTTGTAGCCCCAGGGGGGGAAGTAGAACATATGCATCAGGGATCTCGGGGGAGGGTGTGAGTTTTTAAAGGTCAGGCAGAGATGAAAACTTGACACATCACCAAGGGGTGCTTGCTGTGAGCGTGACACTGACTGGGAAAAACAGATGAGGAAGCTAAAGCCCCCAAAGAGCTGGGATGGAAAAATGGTTTGTAACAAGACAGGCTTTCACAGTTTGGCTTAAAAGAGTAGGAAGACCAAGCAAGGGAGGAGGTCTGAACTTATGTCTTGTGATAGCTGTGTCCCCCTAAGCCACTCCTGCCCCCAACTACCCTTCTCTACCCTTCTGCAATGAACTCCCCAAGAATGACCCCTATGGGCTCTATCACCACCCTCTTTTGCTCTCTGGTTGTTGGCTGGGCCTGAGCAATGGATGGAGATAGAGGGGTGGGAGTAGAGAAAAGTCAAGGTGTTTATATTCCAGCTCCCTCCCTGCTGGACCCAAGGCCACAGCTCCTGTTAGAGAGCTCTCTCCTAAAGTCACAGCTCTCTCTTGGGTACTGGTAACTGTGCCCACTCCTTATCCGTCAAATCTAGGAATAGCAGTTTCCCACTGTTGGGAAAGACCTTTGATGCTTCACCATCTCCTGGTACTTTCCTCTAACTCGGCCTATCCTTTCTGTAAACTCTCTTTAATTACCCCTCTGGGTGCCCCTCCCTCCACACCCCAGCACAGCACTTCTATCCGGCCTTGTTCCCCTATCCATTAGTCTGCCCTCTTCTCACCCTATGACCACCTCCCATTCTCCTCCTCCAAGGCACTCAACTCTCTGTTTGATGCCCCCACCCTCCACCATTCATACAGTCACTTCTTCAGATGCCATGTGCATGCACTAATATGTCTACAAACTGGGCTCATTAAAAAGGAAACAAGTTATACGCGAAGCTTGAAATATTTCAGCTAAGAACTATATGATTTCACTCATATATGGAATATAAAACTGAAACTTATGAACACAAACAGCAGTGTGATGGTTGCCAGAGGGAGGGGGTGGGGAGAAAAGGGGTCCTAATATGAGGTAACAGGAGAAGATTTGACTTTGGGTGGTGGGAACATGGCCCTATATATGGATTTTGTAAATTAGTAATCCACACATGAAACATATATGTCCATGATGACTAATATCACCCCAATAAAATTTAATTTAAAAAATTAAAAAAGAAAAATATTCCCCCAGTTGGAGGTATTAGCAAAGTCTAACTTCTTTCGGGAAAACTATTTGGTCTGAGGTAGATTCAATCCTTAACATTGTGGGTGGGGTGGGAAGAAGCTCCAGGTCTTGGGGTGGGAGGAGCAAGGGGGGCTCAGATACCCAACCTACATCCTTGATAAAGTATCTACACGGCCTTCCCTAAGACACGTCCCCTTCCTGTGCTGCAGTTTCCTCAACTGTATGATGAAGGGGTTGGATTAAGAGATCACCCAAGGTTCTTCTAATTTTATAATTCTATCCTGCTTTCTCATGTTCTGTTTGGGTCTCTGGGGCACAACTGACTCTAATAATCCATGAGGGAATTATCCTAAAAGAGTCCTAGAACCAACAGTCATGCCAACCACTGGAATGAAGGTTCTGGCTCCAAGTATATATCTCATCATCCCTCCCCTACCACCACCACCACACACACACACACAATAGCTCTTCCTCCTGTATCCACCCAGCAGCCTAAACCAGAAACCTGGGGGTCACCTAGACTCTCAGAGTCCATAGCTAATGAATCACCAAGTCCTGTTCAGTCTCATAATCTCTCACGTCTTAACCTTCTTCTCTAGCCCACTGCCCCTGCCCACTTCAGACCCATATTAGTGCTCTCCAAGATTTTTGGAACTGCCTCCACCTGATTTCTTGACTCTAGTTGCTATACATACCTCCTCCAATACCAGTTAACATAGTTGAAGTCCCCAAAACACAAACTTATGGTCAACACCCTCTACCTTCTCAAGAAACTTCACTCGCTCCCCACTGTTAAGAAAACAAGATCCAAACTTGAAACATGCCTATGTATCTATCAGAGACTCAATATTGATTAATGATGATAATACTGCATCTAACTGCTGGTTTCAGTGCTAGGCTCTGTGCCAGAACATTACATGGAATATCTCAAGTCTCAATTCAGTGATGGCATCCTGGCAGCGATGTTTCCATCCACACCTTGACTTCCAGAAACGGGATATCCTGAATTCTGCTGTGTCCTCTCAATTCTAGCACCCATGCCTCCCCAAACTCAAATTAGAGATGTTACTTAATTGACAGACAAAATCCAGGGCCCTTTCAAAAGGACCAAGAAAATGTGGAATAATGTAGGGGCAGCTATCCTAAAGCAATTAGCCAAGAACACACACAACCGTTTAGCATCATGCAGACTGTGGTCAAAATCTCGAGAACAAGGAGAGGGAAACGAATCAAAAAATATTTCTTGTGTTTCATCTCCCAGTTCATTCTAATTCTCTTTGAAAATTAGGCTTCCATATGGTAAATATTAGGTCTCTGTAGCATTCAGGATCTGAAGCCTTAGCTCATTACTACTTATTAACGGGAAAGACTTACAATAATATCCCATTGCATCTGTGTGGCCCTTTATGGTTTTAAAGCAATGTCATATGCATTATCTCATTTAATTGCCTTTAATCCATGGGATACAGGGTCCAGCTAGAGGAGCTCATTGATGAGGAGAGGACTACCCCCAGTCAGAGATTCCGGGAAAAGATGAGAAGACCAAGGGGTGCCTGAGATCTAATGAGGAGATGAAGGGGGTAAATCAGTTAAGCGTAAGCCTCTGAATTACAAATACCTTTAAAAACAAATGCTGCCAACAGGGCTGCCTAAACAGGTCTGGCTTTAATGGGCAGATACTGGTAAGAGTTAACTTACAGTTAGCACATCAGAGTGTAGCCCATCAAAGACTGGACTTGGTTTCTTTTGCAGCAAAATGTGCTTGAAAAACCACACTTTCACTGGCTAGATAAATATCACTCTTGCCCGTGGCCTCTATTTTCTCCATAAGCCAAGAGTGATGCCCCTACTTATGCAACATGGACACCCACACTCACACACACACATACACACACACACGTGGGATGATGCAATGAGTAGGTTAAAAGCACTAGCTCTGGAATCACACAAGGGCATGCTCGCTCCTTTGAAACCCCTTCTATTTGCAAGTCACACCAGCTCTCTAAGCTTGAGTTTCCTCATTGGTAAAAACCATAATACTCCAGACTTCATAAAGTGGCTGTGAAAAATTAAGCCAAATAATCCAAATGATGATCTGACAGGTGGCACAACCTCACCGAAGTTTTGCTACTGTTATTATTATTTAAATAACCAGGGATGTCAAATCTGGGTTTGAATCTCAGCTCTGCCATCTGCGAGCTGTGTGGCTCTCCATTTTGTTATCTGTAAACAAGAGCAAAATATCCCCCCAGCTGGATAGTTGGGGACTCAATATGACGCAAGTATGTTTGTGATGTGCTTCCTGGCACCCAGTAAGTATTCAGGAAATTTGAGGTCCTGTCTCCCTTCCATCCCTATTGCCTCCCTGAGGCCAAGAATCAATTTGTTCTTGATGGTGACACTCTTAGGTGGTGGCCTTTCAAATCTGCCTCATCTCACCCATACTCCCTGGGGCCCGGGATGCATGACATGCCCAAAGCAGAGGTTCCTTTGACTATCTTTCTGTGTCTCACCAAGGGACAGAGTCCCACGTACCTCTCTCCTTCTCTGACCTCATCCCTATGTCTGACCCTTAAAAGTATAGCGGCCCATACCCCCAAATGTAATATCTCATCTTAACTATCTGTTGAACAAACACATTTACGTATGAAAAAGCACAGGCGCAGAGATGTCAAGATGCCCAATATCACACCGCTGCCTTAAATCCAAGGACACACAGCTGAGCGTAAAATCCACGCAGTTTTCATTTTTCAACAACATCTGAACTTGTTTTCAGCTGAGCAGGACTTCTGATTTATTTTTATTTTTAATTCTGCTTCTCTCAAGCCAAAGTTCATCATCTGCAGATGGACCCAAATGGCCTCTGCATTTGTCAAGGCCATTCCCTATCTGTCCAAAGGGGTCATTGTGTGTAGATGATGCTGTGCGGGAAGTTTCCTGGGGCATAATGGACTTCAGGGGTCAAGGCTGCTCTTCTGGCTTTGCACTGCCTCTTGTTAATGCGCTAACTGCCTCCGAAAAGAAAACCCCAGTCACAGTGGTTGCTATTGCATTATGCTCTTGAGAACTAGAAAGCAATTCACAGTGACAGGAAAAACAGATGAAGTTTGGAAACAAGTGGAGCGGCTCCATCCCTCACGTTTCCAATTGGTTTCCTAGCAGGGGGCAAGCAGCAGGGTCTTTCTTCCTCTCCCTGCCCCCCCCCCCACATTGTCCCCACCCACTGGAAGCTGGGCTGGGCCATCAGACACCACAGCACCACTATCACCAGCAGCACCCTCCTAAGATCTGCCGGGCTCTCTTGATGCCAGAAATAATTGCATGCCCCTGGTAACAGGTCTCTATTTCCTAAAACCTTTCATTAAACAAGAAGACAAAGCATCCTATTCGAGGCTCAGGGTTCAAGCTTAACAGCATTCGGCCAAAGCTGCAGTTCATAACTGGGAGGCAGGGGCAGCGTGTTTGCTTATTAATAATGCACCAGCTGTAATTATCGGCCGCCACAAGATCAGCACACTCACCCCACTCCTTTGCTCTCTACCATACACTGCCTTTCTTCCTGAAGCTGCACAGATGCATTTGCAAGGGCCTAGCCAGTCTTCCCGAAATGTTCAGCAAGCAGTCTACAGATCCACACACACACTTAATACAGTGATTATATGCGTGTGTGGTTACTTGATTAAAGTTCATCTTCCCCACTAGGAGGTGAACTTCATGAGAACAGGGCTGGTCCCTGTTTTGTTTGCATTTGTTTCACAGGAGACACTCAATATTTATAGCATGAAAAATTAATGAAAGATGCACGTGGAAAGGGTGGAACTCTTTCCAACCTGTCACTTATTTTCTGCGACTCAGCCACAAGGCACGCTGGAAGCCAGTGGGGAGGAAGCTGAAAGACAAAGTCTTGGGGAGCTCAAGCAACCCTAATGATCTGGCCCCCATAAAGGTCAGCAGCCTGAATCATATGGTCTGAAGTGGGTTGTGAACCTTCCCTCCCTAAGGGTCTGAGTGGATCTGTTTCACGGTGACAATGGCTGGGATTGAGTGGTTCAATGGCCCAGAGGGGGGCTGTGTGGACACTGAATGCACACTCAGGCTATCCTGTGTTATCATTGTCCATCGCTGTACATACAACCTGCCTTTGCCCAAATGAGTGAATCCCATCCATTTCCCGGGACCAGCAAGTAAGATTACATCCATGTGAATCATCCTTTAGTCCAGTGGTTCTCAACCTTGGCTGCACATTAGAATCACCTGGGAATCTTTTTAAAATCCTCCGGAATGAGGCCCAGAAATCAGGATTTTAAAAAGATTCCCAGGTGATTCTAATGTGCAGCCAAGGTTGAGAACCACTGCTTTAGTCCAACCAAAATCTCATTTGATGTGAGCTAGAGCCAATCAATGCTTGACTCATAACACCTTTTTGCACCAGGTGCTCTCCATTCCCAGATAGCAGCCTGTGTGACCATGAGGAGAAACCAAGATCAGAGAAGAGAGCGTGGGGGTTCCAAACAGGAAGAAGCTCTAGTCTAGCCCATGTTGCTGGGTGCCCTCCTCATGGCCCCTCCTCCTAAAGCACATCAGTGCTGGACTTCCACTGCTATTACCTGCAGGCTCTGCCTGGGGGCTTTCTCCTACTGCCAATGCTCACTTTTACCCATCTAAGTGGAGGCCAGGAGGTGCTAGGAAATTAGCCCCTCCTCACACTACTCTCCCATGCCACCCCAAAAATAGCCTTTAGCTAACAACTGAGGGGGATTGATGTGTAAATACCCCTTCAGGTGGGGTAGCTCTGAGGTGTGTTCTCCATTGACTCCTGGAAACTCCCATGGGGGTTAAACTCCACCACCACAGGTTTGATGACCCGATTACTGGCTGCCTTCCCTTCCCAATCTCACTTTCCCATTCTCCCTTCAGGGCTTCATGGGATCAAGTCTCAAACCAGTTGTCCTTGAATCTCTGCCTCAGGTTCTCCTTCTGGGGGAACCTAAACCAATACAGGACTGTATGTGCAAAGGCCAGGAGTTTGGAGGATGTTGGATGGTGTTTGGTGGAGTGGACCAGATTACAGGCGAACAGGAGTACTGAGGTAGGAGTGGTTGGCTGGGGCCAATCCTGAGGGGCCTCCAGTACCAAGCTGAGGAGTCTGGTTTCATTGAAGGGCAATCACCATCTGTCACCTGGGGAATAACGCTGTAAACATGCATGTGAGGAGGGCTCTTGAGGCCAGAAGGAACCAAATATCATCAAATCCCGCCCCATCCAATATTTGAATCCCTTCTACAGCATCCCCATGTCTATTCAAATGCTCCCGGTAGATTGAGAGCTCATTTTCTTACCAAGCTACTCATATAAGCTAATTCCCACGACCACTAACTTCTGGAAAGTCCTTTAATATATAAACTATGTTTCCTCCATGACCCTTCTCTTCTCCAGGCTCAATCTCTCCAGTTCCTTCCACCATTCTCCATGTGACAAAATCACTTGTCCCAGCTCCACTCCAGTCCCCTCCAAGCCCTCTAGACTCCCAATCCTATAAAATAAAGAGGTAATATGCAAATTGCCCATCCTGCCCTTGCACAAGATGGCCACCCCCATGTGGTCACAAGATGGCCACCACAAGATGGCCGGCAGAGGAGGGCAGTTAGGGGTGACCGGGCCAGCAGGGGAGGGCAGTTGGGAGGGACCAGGCTGGCAGGGGAGGGCAGTTAGGGGCGACTAGGCCAGCAGGGGAGGGCAGTTGGGAGGGACCAGGCTGGCAGGGGAGGGCAGTTAGGGGCGACTAGGCCAGCAGGGGAAGGCAGTTGGGAGTGATCGGGCTGGCAGGGGAGTGGCTAGGGGGTGATCAGGCTGGCAGGCAAAAGCATTTAGGGCCAATCAGGCAGGCAGGCAGGCAGGCAGGCAAGCAGTTGAGAGCCAGCAGTCCCAGACTGTGAGAGGGATGTCCGACTGCCTGTGGGATCGGGCCTAAACCGGCAGTCAAACATCCCCTAAGGGGTCCCAGATTGGAGAGGGTGCAGGCTGGGCTGAGGGACACCCACCCCCAGTGCACAGATTTCATGCACTGGGCCTCTAGTTTTGGGAATAATGTTGATCAAACCAGCCAGAGAAAAGGAGATTTCTGTTACCTGCCTCCTCTCTGACCCATAGGAAACTGTTGACTAAAACCACTTTCATCCATCCATCCATCCATTCATTATATATTTATTGCATACTTACTATGTGCTAGGCACTGTTCTAGATATGGGGTGTAGATTCATAGATTAAAAAATGATACCTGCTATTATGGAGCTTATATTATAGCAAGAGTCAGTAAGCTACTCCAGATACAGCCTGTTGCCTATTCTTGGAAATATAGTTCTATTGGGACAGAGCCACACCCATTTGTTTATGAATGGTCTGTCTGTTTTCACACTACAACAGCAAAGTTGAGTACTTATGCCTGGGACCGCATGGCCCACAAAGCTGGAAATGCTGACTACCTGTCCCTCTACGGAGAAGGTTCCCTGATTCCATCCTAGAGTGCCTAGTAGGCTGCTAAACACTGAAGACACAGTGACGAAGAGACACAGTCCCTACTCAGACCTTATGTTCTAGAAGCCCAACTAAGTACCAGGCAATGTTTTAGACATTGGGGATTCTGCAGTGAGCAAAGGATCTTCTCTCATGCGGTATCCCAGAGGGCCCATTATGCGCCAACCTCCGTGCATGGCACTGGTACCGAGGCAAACCAGACCAACAAATCCTTGCGGCCATGGTCTTTCCAGTCCAGTTGGGATAAGGCAACAAACAAATAACACAGTTCCCGATGATAATAAATGCTATAGAGAAAGCAAGCAGGGGTTGGGATATCCTTGCATGGACTGCCATGGTATATTCCCCAATCTTCTCCTTGTGCAATTGTTTGGGGTTCAGATGGAGGCCCTAATACAGATGTAATCCAGTTAAACTCCACCTAGCTGGGCTGGGCCTTTGGTCCAAGGTTGATGAGATGTAAAGGGGGACAAAGCTAAAGCTGCAGGTCTCATCAACCACTCGGGCATGGCAGCCAGGGGACCACCCTGACCCCAAGCCCTAGGGAGGTGGCGCCCACAGAGGCACAACACACCCTGTGTACCTCCTCGTCTCCTCCTTGCACAAGGAGAATGGCTACACTGGGGGGTGAGGGGGGGCGGTAAGAGGGGGGTATACTAGTAACACTTTAAGGCAATCTTCACTGCTTCGTTTAACTAAAGTATTTTCCACACAAGTTCTCCTGCTCAAGCATTCCTTCTAATTACCATTTTCCTTTTACAGTGTGTGGTGTAGAGCTCACAAGAGTAAGCTCATGGTGAGTGAGAGCCCCGGGTGGCAGGGAAAATAAGGCCTGGCTATTAGGGGGCTCGGTGAAGCGGCAGCTTCTATGTCTTCCTGGCAGGGGGGAGAAATGGCCTAGAAACTGCACGCACCAGGCCAGACGCAGCGCCGTAGGACCTGGCTCTGAGATGGTTTTATAAGGTTAGGAAATACCATCAACTTTGAGGGGGAGGTGGAAGCTCTTTCCAGAAGCCTGGAATGTACCAGAAAGTTCTGGTTACTCCGTGGATTGAGGCACATCCAGCGGCTTCACCAGGACCTGATTTCCTCATGCCTGTTTTCAGTTCATCCAGCAACTAGGCAGTGAGTGCCAACTATGGGGATTGGAATGGTTAATATAGGTCAAGCAGTTAGAAAGGTGTCTGGAACCTAGTATGTACTGAATCATGCTTTGTTGCTATGATTATTATGACACCCAGAAACAGCCTTCGTTTATTCATTTGGGCAGAGAAGTTACTGGAAGCCTTCGATGTATCTGGGAACACTCTGTAGGTGAACTTTTGGGCTGGATGATGGAATATGTGTGGGACACCAATGGCATCTCCTACAATGAATATGTTCTCAATACTTGGGGACCAGAACAAAGCATTTCTCAAGAAGATCCCCTTGTGTTAATCAAATCTAGCAAATTAACAGGAACTGGATCTAAAGACCTGGGCAGGGACATGTGAGAAGAACGAGATGGCTCCTAGCTGGCCAAGACTCAGTCTCCTCATCTGTAAACTGGGTATACCAGTAACGCCAACCTCACAGAATTCTCTGAGGAATAAAATGAGATAGCAAATAAGTTTGGCTTAAGCCTAAGTGAGTGGCCAGTGGATGCTGGCTCTTGCCACTTTGGCATCTCATTTGAGGTAATTGTGTGTTTGCATGTATACAAAAGCCCCTTTAAGATTCCATGCTACTGATCATTTAATGACTTTTGCCCTGTGTCACGTTGTGGTTACCAACGAAGTGGGTCAAAGGAAAGTCTAGCAACCACCACAAAACAGCAAGATATCATCTGAGGGAATGACACCAGTAGAAGGAAAACCCAAAAGGATCCAAGAGCCAGAATGGTGAACAGCAGGATGACCAACTCAGGGAGGAGGGTGTCCCTGGATTCGGGGCACAGGACAACATGAATCAGCCTGAGACGCCAAATCCTCTTTTACACAACATCGCCAGATCGACCAGAAGCTGCAGCCAGCAGTGTTCCTGGGTACAAAATCCCAGCCTCTTAGGGGAACACAGATAAATTCCTTTCTCTGGACTGCGAGAGAAGGTAACAAGCTCCCCACCCACCCCCATCCAAACATATCTAGGAAAAGAGATTTCAGAAAGACATCTCGGCCTCTTACCACATAGGGGGCTCTGCATTTGGCTGTTTATCTCCAGCCTCAGGGCCTAAGATGATTATTCTGATAAACTGGAATGAATCTTGCCGCAGAAGGGGAGCTAGCAATAGCCCTGCTGATTTATCGCCCTTTTCAACCCAGTTGGGTTCCAAGAGAATAAATCTTGCTTGCCTCTGGCTAGGTACCCGCAATCATGCCACGGACCATGACTTTCATATCCCATTAACTCTGAATTACTCAGTCTGGGGCTGAGCTGAGAGGTAATTTAAAATGGCAAAAGGGGAAAAATGTTCTGATTTAGATCTGATAGAGACTGGATTAAGTCCTCCCATTTTTCAGGGCTTAAATGTGCGCTTTGTGGAGGGGAACACCTGCGGGTTGGATTGGATTCCTGCGAAGGACCTGAGCCACAGATTAAATGAAAGAGTTTAAGTCAAACACATGTTCCAAAGGTCTGTGGGCTCCGCCTCATACCCGACCACGAGACAGGTGCTGAGTTTCTCAGGGGAATCGGTCCATTAAATATCACCATTCTCCGGAATGTAAATTATCACATCCCTTTAGGGTAGCAATTTGGCAGCACCTATAAAGTTGAAAAAAACAAAAATGTCTCTGACCCAGACATTTCACTACAAAAACACTTGGCTGTGTACAAAGGGATGTGTACAAGGGTAGTCATCGTTGCCTTATTTGTAACACACTGTACTGAAAAATCAGAGACAATCAGTCCATCCAGAGTAGAATGCCTCAAGCTTTCTTAAGGATGGTACACCATTCTGTGAGAGGAGAAGCACCCATTAAAGAGACTGGGGTAGATGTTCATGGCATATTATAAAGTAAAATAAATAAGAAAAGCACAGGATAGTTTCATGTAAAGTGTGCTGTTTTTCAAAAATAAACAATTTGAAGATTAAATTGATACAGGTTTTTTTTTCCTTCCTCCAGCCTCATTGTCTAAATATGTAAGGTATGCTTCTTTATCAGAAATCACATAGACTTTGAAGTCTGAGCCACTTTTTTAAAAAAAATATATTTTGTTGATTTTTTACAGAGAGGAAGGGAGAGGGATAGAGAGTTAGAAGCATCGATGAGAGAGAAACATCGATAAGCTGCCTCCTGCACACTCCCCACTGGGGATGTGCCCACAACCAAGGTACATGCCCTTGGCCGGAATCGAACCTGGGACCCTTGAGTCCGCAGGCCGACGCTCTATCCACTGAGCCAAACCGGCTACGGCAAGTCTGAGCCACTTTCAACATCCCAAAATAAAATTCACATCCAGCCCGACCTGACATTTTAGTCTCTGATCAGGCCTTTTTGCCAGGACCATTCTGGAGGCCAGTCAACGTGCTTGGACTGTCACAATGACCACTGGGCCGGGGGGAAGGAGAGAAGGCTTTTCTCGGCAGGAATCTGTCTGGCTCTTGTCTTTCAAGTGGACGTAGGGAGCCAAACTCTCATGACATTGAGTCACCTGCCACAATTGCAGGGATACACTCTCAGGCTTTCTCACACCCACAGACAGACCTACGCCAGATGAGTATGTGGGACTCAACAGGCACAGGACAAAATTTGCTGGTGGTTTTTATTGCTCTTTAAGAGCAGAGAGTCCTTAGCCTCGCATCCAAGGCCCCTGGCAATCTGGTCCTGTATTAATCAGAATAGAATAAGATATGCTATAATAACTTAAAAACCCCAAAATCTCAGTGGCTAATATAACAGAGCTATGTCACCCACATAAAGTCTGGTGCTCATTAGGTGGCCCTCTTCCATGCAGTGACTCAGAGATCCAGGCTGTTACATTTTATGGCTCTGCCATCTTGCTATGTTGCTTCCAATGTTACTGCCACAGGGGAAGGGAGAACTGGGGGAGGCATGTATGTTCCTGACTGCCTCAGTCCAGAAGTCACTCCCACTAGTCCATGATCAGAAGTGTCGCAGGGCCCCAAGCTAATCCTAAGGGAAGCTGGAAAACAGAGCCCTCTTATGTCCAAGAAAAAAAGACATTATGTACTTATTTCCTTGTCTCCACTCTAAATACCAACATAGCTTTCACACACACCTCCCTCTGTGCTTTTGTTAGTGCTATTCGTTCACTCGTCCATTCGTTTAAAACCACTTATTGTGCATCGATACTATCCAAGCTCTGTGCTAATTCCTGAGTTAACAGTAATGAGCAAGGAAGATACAGTCTCAACCCTCATGAAACTTACAGTCCAGGGGCCCATTTCCACCATCTCTGCCTCCTAAACCCTCCTCCCTCTCCTCATCTTTAGTACGTTGGGAGGATCAACTGAGTTAATGCATGGAGAGGTCATGACCCAGCCTGGCACAAGGCAAATGTTCAACAAATGTGAGTTGTCAGTATAGCAGCCACCTTATCTCGGCGGGAACCCTGAGAGGTGCCCTACATTCCAGAGCCTGTTATTCCTATTCTACCACACCCTCCCCTCGGGCTGAACTCCCAGCCCCTCTCCCCCACTTACCGATAGGAGAGGACTGTCTGTAACCTCAGCATAAGGCAGGTACCAGGTGAGACAGGTTGAAGCTGCTCATGCAGTTCTTTGAATGTTTTCCTTTGGGCCTTGAGAGAAACTGGTCTTTATTATTAGGAGAGCTGAGGCTCCTAGAGGGGATTTAGAGACCTTATACCAAACACACTGACACAGCACATCAAGAATGAAGAATAAGGATTATAAAACCTTGTTGGACCCACTTCCTGTAGGTCCCTGCTCAGATGTCACTCCCCAGAGAGACCTTCCCAGACTACCCTCTATAAACACACCAACTCCATCATTCTCGATTCCTTTACCCTGCTTTATTATTCCTTAAACCACTTATCACAGTAATAAACAATAAGCCTGTTCTTGATTTCAGAGCCCCTCGCCTGGCGAGCGGGCCATTGCCATATCACTGGGGGCACCGATTGGCTCTAAATCTATGCAGCAGGCCCCTGGGAGACAGAGTGTGTGTGGGGTTATCCTTTGCATCCTCCTGGTGCCTACTCCAGAGTCTGGAAGCATACATGTTCCCTAAAACTACGCTGCTTGACTGGATGGATTTTACAAAACGGGATGCGAGGGAGATCATTAAGAAGTATGCCTCTGTACCTTAACTTTTTAAATCATGTTAAACTCCAGGATTTCTGCAGGCGCTTGTTTAGAAATAAAATTAGAGTCATCCACAACTGAGTTATTCTTCATGGTCGGTTAGTTATTACTGGGAATTTTAAAACACTTATTTGGATAATATCCAGGTCATTTGGAGTCGGCATCTTCTAAAAGTTGGACCCATTACAGATAAACACCCATGCTGGGCTCCAGGCACAAAAAGTGGCAACATGCTTCATTTCCTAGAGCAGCCGACGAAAAGACAACTCCTTCCCTCACCCCCTAAATACAGCCTTTCTCTAAACACAATACTCCGTACCTGGCATGAGATTACATTTGTGTCCCAACATGGATTTCCGTTAACATGCCTCATGCTGCTTTTAAAAATCAGATAGATTGGTTAAATCCTTTTAAGGAAATTAGGCAAGCAAAGATGCCATTAGTTCTAGAAACCCATCACATATGCGATGGAAGCATAGTAATTATTTTCAAGGCCATTCTTTTTCCTAATGCTTGTCATTCCTGGGTATTAGCTCAAAAGCCAGAACTTGGACCCTCTTTAGGAGCTGCCCTTAAAATCAAAGATAATATAACTCATCACACAATTTGCTGGTTGCTTTTTATCTTTCATTCAATTCTCCTGTCAGTTATATATAGGATGACCACTTCATTTCCTGCCCAGAGAAGACACTTAAAAGAGTGAAAAGGGCTCAATTAATATGAATGATGATGCCAGCACAGTGAGCTAGGCCTGTAGTCACCCTAGCTTTCTATTTGACAAGCTTCCCTCAGAACGAGGTGCTGAGCCAGGCTCTGTAGGGAAAGTGTGCGAAGTCCTGGGCATTCATCGGGGGAAGGAAAGTCAGGGCTAGATCAGGAATCAGTCAACTTTTTCTCAAGGGCCAGATAGTAGATATTTAAGCTTCACAGACCAAGAGGCAAAACTGAGGAAAAAATGTCGGATGTTATACAATCACTTAAAATGTAACCACTTTAGAAAATTGTGAGAACTATCCTTAGCAGTTGGCTGGATTTGGCCTGTGGACCGAAGTTTGCCAACTTCTGAGCTGGCACATTAAATACTGAGCTAAGAAGTTTGGATTTAATTCTGTGGCCGGTAGTTTCCAGAACTATTTTTATTTTAGGAGTAGAAACATGTCCTCAAATGAAAGCATATATGGAAGCCCAATATATATGCAAAACAGATAAAAATGGCTCTGCTGTGCTTGAAGTGGGATGAGAAGCAGCGAGACAACCTCTCCCCCTCAGCAGCAAGCCCAGAGCCCAGAGGGGTCCTACTGATCACGATTTAAAAACCACAGCCAGTCAGCGGGGTGCTATTAGAGACTTCTGAGGACAGGGGCAAATGATCGCAGCTTGTTCTAAGCCTTCCCTCTGGGCACAGTATGACTGCAAGGCAGATACCCAGGACAGAGACCACAAGGAGGGTCCGGCCTGGGAAAGCACGGATGAAGGGATGTGTCTGAAGCGGACACCAGGGACACGGATGTGGGTCTTGAGGGGGACCAAGCATCCAGCAGGGCCATCTTCATGGGCATGCGACCTGAGCAGTCTCATAGGCCCTGTGCGCAGAAGGTCCCACACTTGCTTTAACGCTCTGCTGTCACCATCTTGAAATTATTAATTTTTTTTTTTTAACCAGGGCCCTGCATTTTCGTTTATACCGGGGCCCACTAATTATACAGCAGGTTCTGCACCCAGGGTGACTCCTGGAAGCCTAAGCACGCGTGTCTGCACCTTTCTCCCGCGGCCCAGGCCAGGGGCACTCCACATAATCTCTGGTGTCAGTGGAGGGCACAGCCAGTGCAAAGGCCTGGGAAAGGAATATGACAGCCCATTGGAGGAATAGCTCCGGCTGAGTTGGAGCAACTTGAGCGAAGAGGGAACAAGTTCCAAGGAAAGGCAACCAGGTCAGCCCTTTAGGGCTCAGATCACACGCACACCCGTCCTCCAAAGGGAAGGCTGTGACTTGATGAGATAAAGGAGAGCTTGTCTCTCCTCCCCTAGTGGCTCACCTGGCTGGAGACCAGGGCTCTTGTCACTTGCCCCTGAGCAGAGGAGCCAGGTGGCCCAAGACCACACAGGCAAAGGAGGGGGGTCAATTGTGGGGATTTGCAAGCTCCAGCCCCAAAATAAGAATGAGAAGTCGGGAAGCAGCAGGCTGACGGGAAACTGCAATTTCACCATCTAATAACCCAGCATGTTTGTAATTTTCAGGTTCCAATTTTTGTAACGTCACGGTCAATTACAGGTCACAAATGATTTCCAAAGTGGGCTCCCCAGGGAGGCCGTTGTGCAAATCCATTTTCCACAGCCTTCTGACTCCAGGCTCTTCAGAGCATGTGGAGCCAGAGTAGCGGGAGAGGGACCCCCCCAAGGGGGGAAAGAATGGAAGCAGCCTGGGGCCTCAGATGGTGTTTCCTCCCCAGCTTTGCTATGTACCTGCTTTGTGACCCTGTCCAGTCACCTCACCTCTCTGGGTCTTTTCCTTATAGAGACCACACCTGACTTCCCTGCCTCACAGGGATGTTATGAGATGCCCCATCAAAAGGGACAATGGGAAACATTATACACCAAACTCAACCACACACCTGTCCCAAGCAAACTCCTTCATTCCTTTTAATATCTTTACTGAGTATAATTATCCTATATAATAAAAGGGTAATATGCAAATTGACCCTAATGGTGAACAACCAGAACGACTGCTTGACCAGTCACTATGAGCGCACTGACCACCTCTCGGTCCCTTTCCCCGGCCAGCAGGCTCCATTGCCCAATTGCAAACGGGAAACCGGGGGTGGGTCGCAGGGGACATGGGCAGCGCCAGGCCAAGGCCCCACCCCACACACAGAGGATGACCCACAGTGGGGGCGAGGCCAGTGAGCAGGCAGGAACAGCCAATCTCTCGGTCCCCTGCCCTCCCCGCCGGCTGGCAGGCTCCGATCGCCCAATGGCGAACAGGGAACCAGGGGTGGGTGGCAGCAGGGCCAGGGCCAGCTGCAGGCAGCCAGGGAAGATGGCCCTGATTGCAGGCCAGGCCTAGCTACCATACCAGCACACAAATTTCATGCACCAGGCCTCTAGTGTATCATAAAATGTAGTCATCCTAAGTGTACAATTTAATGTTTTTAGTGAATTTATGAAGTTGTACAACCATCACCACCATCAAAGATAGCTCCAGAGCAATCCTTTGAGATTAGTGTCCCATACAGAATAACCTTAATGCTATACAAAAGCAAAAGAGAAAAATGGCAATTTATTAGGTTGAATAACATGAAATTGTCATTTTTATGGGTTTAAAATATCCAAATATTGACAGTTTGACATGGTCAAACTTTTTAAAACAATTTACAAACACAGCACTATAAATTACAGTTTGCATATTAACTCATATACTCCATGTGATTGCCTATGAATTGCTTGTGTTATGAATTTATACATTATACTATACTGGAAATATAAGGGTTTGAGATTTTTCAAGGGAGAAATTTTGACTATACTCGTTTTTCATTTTAGGCACTGTATTTAGACATAAACCTTTACAGGGATTGCCCACTCAAGCCAGTTCAAGCTAGAATCTCCCGTTTGCAGTTGAGAAAAACAAAGCTTAGAAAGTTTAGGTAACCTATTCATGCACTACCTACTGCACCACACTGTTTCAAGAAACGTGAATAAAACTTTGTAAGGGACACACCTTGTATCTATAGCATCACAGAATTATGGCTTATACTTTATTTTTTTACTTTTTGGAGGGGTTGGAAATAGGGGTCCTCTATCTCCTGTTAGAATCTAAGATCCATGAGAAGAGATGCCAGGTCTTCTTTTTGCCTCTATCTCCCCAGTATTTAGCTGTACAGCTCTTGCCATATGATGCATGCTCAATGAATACTGAATAAATGAAATAAATTTGATGGGGAGGAAAGACTCTGATTTATGTACACACACACACATTCATACACATACACACCTGTACAGAGAGAGAGAGCCGGCACCCTTGTAGCCACTTTGCAAGGAATGACTGCGTGATAGGTCCAAAAAGCTTTTATGTCAATGCCTGGCAGATGCAATCCGAGCCAGTGCAAGCAGGCCCTCCCGAATGGCTGAGATGCTTTCTGATTGAGGAGGACACAGGACAGTCTGCCTTCCAACACCAAAGTCAGAAGTTTCCAATCCCAAGCCTGGGAAGGAAAAGGAAGGCCGAGAAGAGGCAGTGCCAAGAGTACCACACCTGGCCAGGCACCTGCAGTCTTTAAGGAGTGAGAGGCCAGACTCTCGCCAGAAAAGGGTCAGAGGGAAAATGCCCAGAGAAGCAGGGAGACTGGATACTGGAGCTGGTGCAAATGCTCCCTGTTGGGCTTCCCAAGGCTTGCAGGGCAGAAAAAGCTGTGCAGATGCAGGGACGGGACTGGGGTGCAGGTGTGGGGGCAGTGCTGCTCCTCAATCCCACAGAGAAAAGATGCTACAAGCCCCACCAATCTCTCCCCTAAATACCCCGAAGGGAAGAGATATCACCAGTCTAACTGATCAAAATCTAAGACATTGATTGAACGTAGGTGCTGATGGGCAGGGTGGTGGTGATAAAATGTGTGCAGTGTGAGGCTCTTTGCTTCCTGCTTCCAAGTGGGAATCAGGCCCGGCAGCAAGCAGACTTCTGCACCAGTAGATGTTAGTCACTGTCTCCACTCCTAATAAAGCAGTTCTGCATCTCCCATTGGGCATCTGCTTCTAGCACGTAACTCCCCCAAGAAGCCCATCAGGCAAGGAGAGGTGATTGGCATTTCTAGGTTCATCATTCTATCAAATGGTTTCAAAATCCTGGCAGAATCTCTGGCCTGGCTAAGACACCCAACTGTTTGTTCCCAGAAAGACGTACAAAGAAGCTTAGGAATCACTCTTGAGCCTAGAGAAAGGGCGATGGGAGCACACCCAATGGTAAAGTCTAATTACCTGTTTCTATGGATTAAAGGAGAGACAAGAAGAAGGGAGGGTAGGAGGGCTGACAGGGAAGAGAGAGGGTAAAGGAAAGAAGCAGCTACCTGAATCCAAGTGATAAGTTCCTCCTTGGGTTAAGCTGCAGGGGGGAATGCCAATTGGATGGATACACGCGTGTGCTGCCTATTGTCAAGAACACTACGCACTTTTTTGTTTCTTTATCTGCCATGGCAACCAGAAAGCTTAGAATCCCATTTATTGCTTGAGTAACAATCAGCCCCTTAGTCTAGCAGCACTTACTTCTGCTTCCCTCCCAGAGAAGCTGTGTCCTGATTTATGTTTCTCTCTGCACCCCCTGGAAGCACCCAAGTCCTGCCCTACACCTGAAGCAGCACAGAGGAGTTTTCACATATTGTATTAATTGCACCGTCCTTTGATTCCTTATATTTCACTAGCCCCACACTGATCGTGGGAGTAATATCTACTGTAATTAGGTATCATAAGGATAATGATTTCATTAAAGCTCCTTTAATGGGTTCGGACATGTACAAGGAAAGGTGTTATACAACACAGTCCAACACTTTATCACCTTGTGATAATTGGAGTTGCTGAATTATAGCAACAGAGCAACCGAAGGTAATTTCCTATTTGGCCAAAGCCGTCTGGCCTCCCCCAGGCCTCCAATTATCATATTTCTTCTTGGAATCAGGTCTCCCTTCCGCTCAGAAGCTGCTGCGGGCTCCAAGCTATTACAGTGGACTCTAAGCCTGCACAGGAGCTGTGAAGTTCTAATTTTCTCATTATACAACCTCATCTGTCAGCTATTTACTGGCTGACAGAGCCAGCCCTGTTCTTTAGTTCAGGTGATAAATAGGCATGAACAGCTTAGCGAGCAGAGAAGCAAATAAACATTTGAAAATGATCAGGCCCTGAGAATCTTCTATCAGATGGTGTTATGGGTCATGGAAAACTTGAGCAAACCACGGAATGAAACATGAAGAAAAGGCTAAACCAATCTTGCCCCCTTTCACTCAGAATCGCAATGACAGCAATAGGCAATTTCTTCTGTTATGCGGAGAGTCTCAGCTGGTTCTTTGGACAGTGCGGCCAAACTCAAGTAAGTTGATAGCATAACAAGGGCTACCATTTACTGAGCACCTAGTATGTGTGCTACAGTATGGGAAGGCTTTTAAAATGTATTGACCCCATCCAAAATCAGGAGAAGAGTTTATACTGTGCACATTTATTCATTCATTCATTCTCACCATTGAGATTATAACATGCCCGGCAGGTTACAAGCACTATAGAAGAGTTAGCTAACAGCTTCTCTACTCACTCATATGAATGACTCAGTGCCTACTTTGAGCCAAAGCAACGATATAAACATCAAAGGTGCAACGGTGAATGATATGGGACATAATCATTGCCCTCAAGTTGCTTACTGTTAGGGACTGAATGCTTGTGTCCCCGCAAAATTTATATGTTGAAGTCTATTACCTAATGTGATGGTATTTAATGGTGGAGCCTTTGGGGTGATTAGGTCATGAGGGTGGAGCCTTCATGAGTGGGATTAGTGTCCGTATCAAAGAGACTCCAGAGAGCTTCTCCCCACCCTTCCACAATGTAAAGACAAAATGAAAAGATGGCCATCTATGAACCAGAAAGGGGGCCTTTACCAAACACCAAATCTGCCAGCACCTTGCTCTTGGACTTCCCAGCCTCTAGAACTGTGAGAATAACTGTTTGTTGTTTAAGCCACCCATTCTATGATTATTTTTGTTATAGCAACCTGAATGGACTAAGACTCCTATAGTCTAATAGAGTATAGATACTCTGTAAATCATTCCACAAATATTATCATTATTAGCATTGCAATGAATGTAACAAACAATGTACAGATGTTATAAGAGGATAGAACTAGGGACCTGACCTAGCTGAGAGTAGGAGGAGGAGTCAGCAAAGGCCTCCCTGAGAAAGTGTTCTTTAGATTAAGACTTAGAAGTTATCTTGGTGAAGAGGTAAGAGGAAGAATATTTCAGAAACAGGGAATGGCATGGGTGGAGGATCTTATGTGGGGAAGAGCTTGGTGTAATAAACAAGTAAAGAGATGGTTTGACTAGTAGAGCTTAATGAGCTCTTTTGGGGAGATGATGGACACAAGATCATATGCACCTTGTAGAACAAGGGGAAAGTGTGAATTTATCCTCTCAGTGATAGGAAACATTGAAGGACTTAAAGAGGGATTGGCTCTGACTACCATGATTTGTATGATTTCTGGATAACTGACCAATAGCCCATTCATCCTGAAATGTTTATTTTGAAACTGAAAATACTTATGCTATAATGGGGAAAACATAAGAAATATCTCGGGGAAAACCAAGATGGCGGCATAGGTTAACGCTGGAGTTTGCTGCCTCGAACAACCACTTCAAAAATACAACTAAAAGACGGAACGGACATCATCCAGAACCACAGGAAGGCTGGCTGAGTGGAAGTTCTACAACTAGGAGGAACCGAGAATCAGAGGAGGCGCTGTGCTGAAGTAAAATACTAAGGTGCGGAGTGAGCGCGGCGCGGGCTGGTGGCTGAGGGCGAGGTTGTCTGTTTCAATCCGGAGGGAGCCTCAGACTCTGAGCCCCAGACCCCGGCGAGTCTCCAGGGACCCAGACTCAAACGGGAGAAGCAGGACTGTCTGGCTACGGTCCCTCCGAGGTTTGCAGCGGTTGCTGGGACAGAGAGGCAGAGCCCCTGGGGAC
>NW_005362842.1:2385611-2396097 GCF_000412655.1 Myotis brandtii
TAAGCATACACTGGCTGAAATAAAGAATATTATACAGAGATTCAACAGCAGACTAGAGGATCGCAAGAATCAAGTCAAAGATTTGAAATGCGAAGAAGCAAAAAACACCCAACCAGAAAAACAAAAAGAAAAAGAATCCATAATATGAAGATAGTGTAAGGAGCCTCTGGGACAGCTTCAAACGTACCAACATCAGAATTATAGGGGTACCAGAAGAAGAGAGAGGGCAAGATATTGAAAACCTATTTGAAGAAATAATGACAGAAAACTTCCCCTACCTGGTGAAAGAAATAGACTTCCAAGTCCAGGAAGCGCAGAGAACCCCAAACAAAAGGAATCCAAAGAGGACCACACCAAGACACATCATAATTAAAATGCCAAGAGCAAAAGACAAAGAGAGAATCTTAAAAGCAGCAAGAGAAAAAAAGTCAGTTACCTATAAGGGAGTACCCATACGACTGTCAGCTGATTTCTCAACAGAAACTTTGCAGGCCAGAAGGGAGTGGCAAGAAATATTCAAAGTGATGAATAGCAAGAACCTACAACCAAGATTACTTTATCCAGCAAAGCTATCATTCAGAATTGAAGGTCAGATAAAGAGCTTCACAGATAAGGAAAAGCTAAAGGAGTTCATCACCACCAAACCAGTATTATATGAAATGCTGAAAGGTATCCTTTAAGAAGAGGAAGAAGAAGAAAAAGGTAAAGATACAAATTATGAACAACAAATATGCATCTATCAACAAGTGAATCTAAGAATCAAGTGAATAAATAACCTGATGTACAGAATGAACTGGTGATTATAATAGAATCAGGGACATAGAAAGGGAACGGACTAACTATTCTTGGGGGGAAAAGGGGTGTGGGAGATGCGGGAAGAGACTGGACAAAAATCGTGCACCTATGGATGAGGACAGTGGGTGGGGAGTGAGGGCGGAGGGTGGGGTGGGTGCTGGAAGGAGGGGAGTTATGGGGGGAAAAAAAGAGGAACAAATGTAATAATCTGAACAATAAAGATTTAATTTAAAAAAAAAAGAAATATCTCATCATTTGCTACATTATTTTAAAAGAACAGTTTAACCAGAACATAGGGTTTAGCAGAGAACTGGAGGAGGATAAGGTTGGAAGACTTGTACCTTAAAATGTTAAGACAAGAGACCTAGTCTTTTTTCTTTTAAAGAGGAGAAAAGAGAAGCAGAGGACAAGGAAAAACTAACTTTCATCAATTGTCTCTCACCTGCCCCACACTGTGCCGGATATATTATCTACAGATGATCTCATTTGAAAATCCAAACTTTTGGAAATTAATTTAAGCTTCTCTGCTCAATCACCTTCATGTGATCAAACTTCTCCATTTTGACTGCCGAGGCTTAGAAATATTCAAGAAATTATCCAAACTGAGCTCAAGATGTTAAACTTTGCCTCCCCGTGCTCACCTTCTTCTAAAACATCCTAGCCCTGCCTACATCCTACAACATAGATATCCCACTTACACACCTCTCCAGCCACAACTGCTCACCCCTAAACACCTGGCCTACGGGATCTGGTGACACAGGTAGGATGAGGTAACCAGGTTCCCCTACTGAGAATCTCAACTAGATGAACCAGAGTTTGGATCAGTTACAGCAGTTCTCAACCTGTGGGTCGCGACCCCTTTGGCGGTCGAATGACCCTTTCACAGGGGTCGCCTAAGACCATCCTGCATATCAGATATTTACATTACGATTCATAACAGTAGCAACATTACTGTTATGAAGTAGCAACGAAAATAATTTTATGGTTGGGTCACAACATGAGGAACTGTATTTAAAGGGCCAGAAGGTTGAGAACCACTGAGTTAAGAGATGGTAGGAGTTCAAAACCCAAGCCTGAGTCACACAGGTCAAGGCCGAAGGTGTGGGGGCAGAAGAACACCATGGGACAGAAAGCCCATCTGCAGAGAGATGCAGGCAGACAGGGCACAGAGATGCAGAGACAAAAGGCAAGGCAGCCCCGTCAGAGACAGAGGGGGCGCACTCGGGTTTTTTTTTAATGGTTCATATGGTAATTTTTATGTTATTTCTATTTTACCACTATTAAATATTTTAAAAAATTTTAAGAGTGGGCATATTCATCTACCCATTCTTTGATAGTTCGCAAGTGCCTAAAACAGTACCTGGAACAAAATAAGCATTCAATGGATGCCTATTTATTAAATGAATAAATGCCAAAAACTTCCATGGCGTTTTCATAGGTACTAAACAGGTAAAACCAGATTGAAGGCAAAGAGTTTGAAATAATCTCTTTAAGTAAAAAGTGGTCCATCTGGGGAGAGAGTGGATGAGACTCTGAAAAGACTTCAGGATCCCAAAGCCAAGGGAAATAAAAGCAAAAATAAATGAATTGAATTATATCAAACTAAATAGCTTTTGCTCCGCAAAAGACACCATCAATAAAACAAAAAGAAAACCAACAAAATGGGAGAAGATATTCGCAAATATCTCCAATAAGGGGCTAATATCCAAAATATAGCCCTGGCTAGGTGCTCAGTTGGTTAGGGCACCATCTTGATATGCCAAGGTTGTGGGTTCAATCCCTGGTCAGGGCACATACAAGAATCAACCAATGAATGCATAAATAAGTGGAACAACAAATCTCTCTCTCTGTCTCTCTCTCTCTCTCTCTCTCTCTCAAGAAATAAAATAATAAAAGCCTAATATGCTAAGTGTCCAGTAGTCTGGTCAGACATTCAACCAGTCAAAGTTTACTATGCTAATGATATGCTAAGGCCGCTCAACCACTTGCTATGATGTGCACTAACTACTAGGGGGCAGACGTTCTGACTGGTATGTTAGCTTGCTGCTGGGGTCCAGCCGATCAGGACTGAGCGAGGCAAGCTGGACACACCCTGGAGCCCTCCCACGGTCCCTCCCCAGCTGGCCAACCTCCTGCATCCCTCCCTAGCCCTGATCATGCACCGTGGGGTCCCTCGGCCTGGCCTGCGCCTTCTCACAATCTGGGACACCTCAGGGGATGTCAGAGAGCTGGTTTCGGTCCGATCCCGCAGGCCAGGCAGAGGAACCCCACTGGTGCACGAATTCGTGCACCAGGACTCTAAATATATATATATATACACACACACACATATATAAAGAATTCATACAACTCAACAAAAAATCCTATAAAAAAATGGACAGAGGACCTGAACATACACTTTTCCCAAGAAGACATACAAATGGCCAACAGATATATGAAAAGAGGCTCAAGTTCATTAGGTATAAGGGAAATGCAAATGAAAACCACAATGAGATACCACCTCACACCTGTCAGAATGGCTATTATCAATAAAACAAGAAATAATAAGTGTTAGAGAAAAAATGGAGAAAAGGAAAACTTCATACACTGCTGGTGGAAATATAATTGGTATAATCACTGTGGAAAAGAGTATGGAGGTTGTTCATAACAATTAAGTATAGAGCTACCAAATGACCCTGCAATCCCTCTTCTGTGTATCTATCTGAAAAATTTGAAAACATTTATTCATAAAGATATCTGCACCCTTATGTTCACTGCAGCATTATTCACAGTAGCCAAGACATGAAAACAACCTAAGTGTCCTTTGATAGATGACTGAATAAAGAAGATGTAGTATACAATAGCACATTACTCAGCCATAAGAAATACTGCCATGTGAGACAACACAGATAGATCTTGAGACTATCATGCTAAGCTAAATAAGTCAGCTGGAAAAAGACAAGAACCATATGATTTCACTCATATGTGGGATGTAAAACAGAAAGCAACAAACAAACTCATAGACACAGACAACAGTAGGGTGGTTACCAGAGAAGGGGGTGGAGGAGGATGCAGAGGGTAAAGGGAGTCAAATACATTGTGACAGACTAGTCTTTCTGAGGTGAGCACACAGTGCAATTTTCGAATGATGTACATATTATAGAAATACTAGAGGCCCGGTGCATGAAAATTCATGCACTGGAGGGGGGTTCCCTCAGCCTGGCCTGCCGCCTCTCACAGTCTGGGAGCCCTCAGGGGTGGGAGGTGACCCAGCGATCAGGGGAAGGCGACGCCCCCATTATACCTCTGCTGCTGCCACTGCTGGCAGCACAAGCCTCGGCCGCCCCTGGTTACCTGAGCCTCAGGCGGCCCTGGGCGGCTGGAGGGCTGAGGGGACTGGGGGACTCCGGAGGCAGGTGCGCGGTGGGGCTGAGAGGACTGGGTGCCGCCATCCTGTGGCTGTGGGCACAGCCATCTTTGAGGGCAGGGCAGTCAATTAGCATATTCCCTCTTTGTTAGATAGGATTATAGAAATGTACACTTGAAACTTATATGTTATCAACCAACGTCACCCCAATAAATTTAATAAAAAATATATATTTATAATTTTTTAAAAGACTTTGGGAGGTACCCTACTCCTGGGTCATTTTATTTATTTATTTTTAAATATATTTTATTGATTTTTTACAGAGAGGAAGGGAGAGGGATAGAGAGTTAGAAACATCGATGAGAGAGAAACATCGATCAGCTGCCTCCTGCACATCTCCCACCGGGGATATGCCCGCAACCAAGGTACATGCCCTTGACCGGAATCAAACCTGGGACCTTTCAGTCCGCAGGCCGACGCTCTATCCACTGAGCCAAACCAGTTTTGGCTCCTGGGTCATTTTAAACAGTGTAGCTTTTTCCTGACACAGACAAGCCAGAAATGTTACAAATCTGAGTAAAGAAAAAGTTTAAAAATGCAATAAAATTTTTAATTCATGGAGCTAAAAAATCAAAATTTATACTGGAAAAAATATATCCACATGCAGATTTTAAAATATACTAGGAGCTTTCCCACGATTTAGGAGAAAAAATGATAAAAATGAAAAAAAAAGAAGATAATAAAAATGGAGGGTAGAAAATGGCAATGTAACATATAATTTATTTTCAACAGAGGCTAGAACAGAAGGAATAAAAAGAAAAAAGAACAGAATGCTTTCCCAAATTAAGTAAATAAGAAGATTATAAATATCTCTAAATTTCAGATATCTGATTTCAAACATCTGGTGAAATGAATATCTGGACACAGTTTGAAAAATTTTGTGACCCAAGAATTTTAGACCCAGAAAAGCTGTCCTTTTTCAGTATAGAGACAATAAAACAACATTCTCAATAAAGGACTTAGAAAATCCTGCTGGAATTAAAAAACAACATGAAACGAACACCAACTAGTCAAGACATGATACAAAGTTAACAGCTCAACTTCGAGAAAATCAAAGCATAAAAGGACAATGGTAAGTTTTGCATCCAGTTAGAAAGAGAAACCTGCAAATGATACTTGTAAATCTGTTTATAAAATAATGCATATGTCACAAATTATTCTTTAAAAATAATAACATGATGCAAGATACTAGATTATTTTCATTAAACCCAAGAATTTGAGGATAAGAGAATAAAAACATGCTCACAGTGTGTATTAAGTAGAAACACTCAAAAATAGGATTTTTTGTTATAAAAATTAGAAAACAATCAGTTAAAGAATGCTTTTGAAAACTTACTAAAAACTACAACTCTAATTAAAATACATCTTGCAAAATAGCATTTTAAAAAATATAAATATAGTTCTGTAGTAAGTGATAAAGAAAAACAACAATAGGGCATAAAAATTAAAAGCATAAAACAAAGCCAAAGAAGTAACATCAAATAGTTTAAACAATAAATGCCAATGAGCTAAATTCCATTATTAAAAGAAAAGAATTTCCAAATTAAGTCAAAGACAAAATCCAATTACTGAGTTTTCAAGAGGGACAAATGAAGTGTCTTTTTATATTAAACATAAAAAGGCAAATGTGTATTAAGCAAATGCAAATTTTAAAAGCTTAAGTACAACATTCATATCAGATAAAGTAAATTAAAGGCACAAAAACTTATTAAACAGGACAGTAAAAATTGTCATATATTGATGAAGTCTAGGCTTCCTAATGAAGATGCCACTGTCATGTTTTAGCTTGTCCTCTCCAGGAAATTAATAAGACAAAGGCTTAATACAAGGACACGAAAAACAGTCATTATAAAAACTGGCCATATCCTAAGACTAAAGCAAGAGTCAGCAAATTTCAAAGGATTTAAATCATGTAAAGGAAGGTATCTCACTACAATGGAATTAAGCTTAAAATCAGAAACAAATAATAGCAAAAACATCCCATATGTTTGAACATTTAAAAATAGAAATACATTTCTAAACAACGCATGGATCACAGAAGAAATCACTAAGGAAATGAGATAATATTTTTATTTAAATGATAATGAAAATATATCAAAATATCAGGAATATAACTAAAGCCATGCAGATATTAGGGGAAATACAGGCTGAAAAACCAATGAGAAAAGAATTCAATCCCAAACATTTAGAAAAGGAACAGCAAATTAAACCTGAAAAAAGTGCAAGAAAGAAACAAAGCCTGATAAAAAAAAATTAATGAAACTGAAAAGTAAAATGGAATAGAGTGTCTCGAGGTAGAGGAAGTTTTCTTAAACCATACACAGAAAGTGTGAACTAAATAAGAAAAGGAATAGTTGAACTACATTATCATTAAGTATTATAGTTATTTAAAAATACCATTAGATCATGAAAAGGGAAATCCAAAGAAGAAGTTATAAAACTAATAAAGAACTTAGACTCAGAATATTTAAAGGACTCCTACCTATATATATAAAAGCCTAAGCGACCTTTACAACCGATCCACTGAACTGACCACCAAGAGGCAAATGCTCAACATAGGAGCTGCCCCCTAGTGGTCAGTGCGCTCCCACAGACAACCTCCCCTGGATGACCAACTTACCACAGTCCCTCCCCTCGGCCGGCCCCAATCAGCCCCAATTGCCGACCAGATCAAGGGGCTCCATCCATGCACGAATTTGTGCACCGGGCCTCTAGTAAGTTAATAAGAAGACCGTCCACCCAATAGAAAAATGGGCAGGAGACAAATACATATTGTCCAAAAAAGAAAATCCAAATGTCCTCCTCCCCAACCAAAAAAAAAAAAGTAAAAAGATACTTAATCTTATCAGTCATCAGAGAACACATTCAAACAAGACACCACTACACACCCACTGGAATGACTGAAATCAATAGTCTGACATGCCAAGGGACTGGCAAGATGGCTGCACTGGAAACCTTCCTGCACTGTTGGTGAAGGCGCACAAGGGTATGGCCCCTATGAAGCAGTTTGGCGGTAAAGTTAAAGACACTCAGACACTCTTACCCAGCAACTTCTCTGCAGCAATGCAGGCTGACATGCATCAAGAAACATATATAAGAATGTTTAAAACAGCATTATTCATAAAAGAGAAGAACTGGAAACAAACCATTTAACCCCATTTCATCACATCCATTATCAACTCATTAACCAGAGAGCTGGAGAAACCCATTAACCAAAACAGCCCATTAGTAGTCAAATGAACAAACAAATGGTGGTATATTCATGTAATAGAATAAACAAATAAATTGTAGTGTATTCATACAATGAAATAAACAGCAATTGAAATGAGTGAACTACAGCTACACATCAAAAATGAATCTCACAAAGATACTAGTAATATGAAGCCAAATAAGCCAGACAGGCAAATATAAACTGCACTATTCCATTTATATAATGTTCAAACATCAGGAAAAACTAAACTATACTGTTTAGGTACACATGTGTAGGTGGGAATAGTAAAAGGAAAAGCAAGGAAGTAATTATCATGAAAGTCAAAACAGTGGTTACTTTGTGGGGGCAAAAGGAGTAGAGGTCCAAAAGCAACTCTGGAGTGTCTTGTGCAGTTCTAAGCCTAGGCTTCCAGATACCTTACACACTTCCTGTTACTCTCTCGAAGCCCTACCTTCATCTTGTGAGCAAGCCCAGACCAGCCTTCTAGAAAATGAGAATACATGGAGTAGAGAGAAACCATCCTAGCTAGATCACCCCTCGATTAGCCAGTCCCCAGCTGGCCTGGCAGCAGCCCGCTCATCCAAGACCAGAAGAACGTCTCATCTGAACTCAGCCCCAACTGCCAACGAGATCATGTTGATTTTTTAAGGCACTACATCTTGAAGTGGTTTGTTACACAGCTAACTGATGAGAACCACTATTGGTTCAGAATTAGACAAGCTGTAGCCTGAAAACAGAAAGGCCCAGCAGTCTTGTTTGAGTGATTGAATATTATCCTAGAAATGTATATGTTCATTTGTCTCCATATCCTCTGGTTCTGTTTTACTGTTGGCTCTTGTAAACTGGGCTGCAAGCAAAAGTGTAAGGTCAAGTTCAAAGGTGACTCAAGAAGAATGGGAAGTTTCTGCTTCTACAAATTTAAGGGAAAATAAGGAGATATTTGGTTTTGTTTCTGTAAGTTTTGATAAATCGATTTTTCATTTTTAGTTTTTAATAACAAAATATACCTGCAGGAAATAAAAATAAGTGAACCTTTATTATTGACATTTCTGTAAGAAAAATTACTTATTGTGGGTCTGAAACCAACTCCTAACCTTCTTTTGTCACATTGAAACCATTTTTTTTTCATAATGCAATCTTTGAAATGCGTGTTTCTAATAATATGATTGTTTTATATGAGAAAAGATTGTAAAAAGAAACAGAAAAAATGTATATGGGATCTTTTGCAATAATGGGTACATTCTTTTTTTACTTATCAAAAAAGCATTATGTATTATTCTATGCTAATACATTAGAAATCCTGAATAAAATAAATTTGGGTAATTTATATTTTCCTAAAGAATACTTGAAAAGTTGAAAAGGTCCAGAAAATCATTAATTGTGTAAGAAATATTTTGAAGAGAGAGTGCCTGTATTCTTATGAATAAAAGTACAAGAAATCCCATTCAAACTCACCTTGGCACAAAGGGATTTATTGGGAGGATAATGGGGCATCCCTATAACTACAGGAATGAGAAACACTCCCTAGAGCTGAGTATCAGGAACAGCTGGAACCAGACACTTGAGTGGTCAATACTCTCTCATCATTTCATTGTTTTTCTAAGAGTAGTCAATTCCTCTGTCCTTCATGTGGCAAGCATCCAGTTTAGCTGTAATTCCTGATTCCTCATATCAAGGCTCTCACAATCAAAAGGGGATTTTCATTTGTACCACATGGAACTAAAAATTTTTGAACAGAGAAGGAAACCATCAACAAGACAAAAAAAGCAATCTACTGAATGGGAGAAGATATTTGCAAATGACGTATCTGATAAGGTGTCAATATCCAAAATATAAAAAGAGCTCATTAACTCAATATAAAAACAAACAGTACAATGGGCAGAAGGTCTGAATAGACAATTCTCCAAAGAGGAAAAACAGACGGCCAACAGACACATGAAAGGATGCTCAACTTCAATAATCATCAGGGAAATGCAAATCAAAACCACAATAAAGTACCACCTCACACCTGTCAGAATGGCTATTATCAAAAAGACACAAATAACAAGCATTGGCGAGAATATTAAAAAAAGGAAACCCTCATGAACTGTTGGTAGGATTGTAATCTGGTACAGCCACTATGGAAATCACTATGGAGATTCCTCAAAAAATTAAAAATAGAATTACTATATGATCCAGCAATCCCACTTCTGGTGTTTAATTTTAAAAAATGAAAGTAATAATTCAAAAAGATATATGAACCTTTATGTTCATTGCAGCATTATTTACAATAACCAAGAAGCAACTTAGGTATCCATTGATAAATGAACAGGTAAAGAAGATGTGGTACATATACACAATGGAGTACTACTCAGTCATAAAAAAAGAATAAAATCTTGCCATTTGAAACAACATGGATGAACCTAGAGGGTTTTATGCTAAGTGAAATAAGTCAGAGAAAGACAAATACTGTATGATTTTATTTATATGTGAAATCTAAAAAGCAAAACAAATGGACAAAAAACACACACACAGAAACAGACTCATATATACAGAGAACAAACTCATAGTTTCCAGAGGGGAGGGGATAGGGAGATGGGTGGAAAAGGAGAAAGGAATTAAAACGTACAAACTTTCAAGGAGAAACCAAGATGGCGGCATCGGTAAACACCGGAGATTGCTGCCTCACACAACCACTTCAAAAATACAACTAAAAGACATAATGGACATCATCCAGAACCACAGGAAGGCTGGCTGAGTGGAATTTCTACAACTAGAAGGAAAGAGAAAAGCATACCGAGACTCAGAAGAGGCGCAGTGCGGAAGTAAAATACTAAGGTGCGGAGTGCATGCAGAGCGGGCTGGCGGCTGAGGATGTGGTTGTCGTTTTGAATCGGGAGGGAGTCTCAAGCTCTGAGCTCCAGTTCCGGGCGAGTCTCTAGGGACCCAGACTCATACGGGAGAAGCGGGACTGTCTGGCATTGGTCAGAACTCAAGGGCAGCTTTCTCTCCGAGGGGCTTGCAGCGATTACGAGGACACTGAGAAGCAGAGCCTCTGAGGGCAAGACTGAGAGCAGCCCTAACTGCTAGCCCCA
>NW_005362842.1:2397546-2399059 GCF_000412655.1 Myotis brandtii
AAATAAATAAATAAATAAAAGGTACAAACTTTCAGTTATAAAATAAGTCACAGGGATATAATGTACTGCATAGGGAATATAGTCAGTAATGTCATAACAACTAATTACTAGACTTATTATGGTGATCACTTTGTAAGTTATATAAAAGTTGGATCACTATGTTGTACAACTTAAACTAAATATTGTATGCGAACTATAATTAAAAATAATTATATATATATAAAATAAAATTAAATCAGTCAGCTAAAAAAGAAGCGGGGAGAGGACCCTACTTCCAAATCAAAATATAGCTGACTCAATCAGCTATAGCCATTGGAGCAAACTCCCATAAACACTGGCAGACACTGGGAGTCCACCAGTGTAAACTGGAGTCACTGCTAGGAAAGGGAAAGCTATTATACAGTTAAAGTGAATTATGATGAATGTTAACTAAACTTAATGTGGTAATCACTTTACAATATATGAAAGTCAAGTCATTATGCTGTGCACCTCAGACTTATATTGTGCTATATGTCAATTATATCTCAATAAAACTGGGGAGAAAAAGAATGAATTACCCTCATAAAACAAACAAAATCCAAGCAGTTTTACAAGTAGGTTCTCCTAAATTTTCAAATAGCATCCTATATAATAATCCTATATAATAAAAGGGTAATATGCAAATTGACCCTAACAACAGAACAACCAGAATGCCTGCTCAATCAGTCATTGAGGTACACTGACCACCTCTTGATCCCTTTCCCTGGCCAGCAGGCTCTGATCGCCTGACGGTGAATGGGTAACCAGGGGTGGGTGGCGGGGGACACAGGTGGCACTAGGCCAAGGCCCCCACCCCACCAGTCGCCCCACACACAGGGCAACCGTGGCAGGGGCGGGGCCAGTGAGCGGGCAGGAACGGCCAACCTCTCAGTTCCTCACCCTGGCCAGCAGGCTCTGATCACCCTATGGTGAACAGGGAGCCAGGGGTGGGTGGCAGTGGGGAAGATGGCCCTGATCACTGGCCAGGCCTAGGAACTGTACCCATGCACGAATTTCATGCACCAGGCCTCTAATATATAATAGAAGCCTAATATGCTAAGTGTCTGACCGTTTGACCATTCGACCAGTCGCTATGATGTGCACTGACCACCAGGGGCAGATGCTCTGACCAGTAGGTTAGCTTGCTGCTGGGGTCCGGCCGATCCGGACTAAGCGAGATGGGCTGGACACACCCTGGAGCTTTCATGGTCCCTCCCGGGCCCTGATCATGCACCAGTGGGGTCCCTCAGCCCGGCCTGAGCCCTCTCGCAATATTCGGGACCTCGGGGGATGTCAGAGAGCCGGTTTCAGCTGGATCCCTGCAGGCCAGGCCTAGGGACCCCACCAGTGCATAAATCTGTGCACCGGGCCTCTAGTGTACCATAATGAGTAAACCCTTCCAGAGCACAGAAAAAATAAACTAAAAGACCACCTCCTCTATTTTTCCAAGTTAGCAGAACTGAGTACAAAAAAAAAAAAAAAAAAAAAAAAAAAA
>NW_005362842.1:2399113-2424647 GCF_000412655.1 Myotis brandtii
ACCCGTGCACGAATTTCATGCACCAGGCCTCTAATATATAATAAAAGCCTAATATGCTAAGTGTCTGACCGTTTGACCATTCGACCAGTCGCTATGATGTGCACTGACCACCAGGGGCAGATGCTCTGACCAGTAGGTTAGCTTGCTGCTGGGGTCCGGCCGATCGGGACTAAGCGAGATGGGCTGGACACACCCTGGAGCTTTCATGGTCCCTCCCGGGCCCTAATCATGCACCAGTGGGGTCCCTCAGCCCGGCCTGAGCCCTCTCGCAATTCGGGACCCCTCGGGGGATGTCAGAGAGCCGGTTTCAGCTGGATCCCTGCAGGCCAGGCCTAGGGACCCCACCAGTGCATAAATCTGTGCACCGGGCCTCTAGTGTACCATAATGAGTAAACCCTTCCAGAGCACAGAAAAAATAAACTAAAAGACCACCTCCTCTATTTTTCCAAGTTAGCAGAACTGAGTACAAAAAAAAAAAAAAACAGAAGGAAAAGTGAAAACCTCAGGTCAACTTCATTATTAGTATACTTGCCAAATAACTCATGAAATATTATTAAATACTAGAGGCCTGGTGCACGAAATTAGTGCACTTGGGAGGTCCCTCAGCCTGGCCTGCACCCTCTCACAGTCCGGGAGCCCTCGGGGAATGTCCTACTGACACCTTAAGCCAGCAGTAGGACATCCTTAGCACTGCTGCGGAGGTGGGAGAGGCTCTCGCCACCACCACTGCACTCACCAGCCCTGAGCCTGGCTTCTGGCTGAGCGGTGCTCCCCTTGCAGGAGCGCACTGACCACCAGGGGGAAGCTCCTGCATTGAGCATCTGCCCCCTGGTGGTCAGTGCATGTCATGGCAACTGGTTGCTCCACCCTTCAGTCAATTTGCATATTAGCCTTTTATTATATAGGATAATTTAAATTAAAAACAGGTGAAAAACATGAGAGGCATTTCTATTCAAGAACATAATAAGGATGCTCATTATTATTTAACAGTATCCTAGAAGTGCTGGTAATGGAAGGAAAAAGAGGGAAAAAAAAGAAGGGAGTGAAAGATGGGGAAGAAGGAGAAAGGGGGTGGGGTAAAGGAAGAAAGAAAGAATAATATTGAAAAATATACAAAATTATAGTTATTGCAGATTATGCCAGTTTCTACTTAGAAACCCAAGAGAAGCAACTTTAAATTATAAGAACTAATAAAATATTTCATGAAACTTGGTGGTAACAAATCAAATATTAAAAAAAAACTAGTAGCTTACTGCCCTGACCCGGTAGCTCAGTTGGTTGGAGCATCATCCCAATACACCAAGGTTTCCAGTTCAATCCCTGGTCAGGTCACATACAAGAATCAACCCAATGAATGCATAAATAAGTGGCAAATTAATGTCTCCCTCTTTCTTCCTCCCTTCCTCTCTCTCAAAGTCAATAAATAAATAAAAATTTTAAAAAAAAAACTAAGCAGCTTCCCATATATGTCATAACCAGTAAGAAAACAGAGAGGAAGTAATCCCATTCACAATTGCAACAAAAAATATGAAATACCTAAGAATAAATTTAATTAGCAACACATAAAGTTTTAAGAAGAAAATGTTAAAACTTTACTAAAGCCACAGGGGGGAGAAAAACCTTATCTCACAAAAGAGAGAATGATAGAATTGTCCTGATGTAAGACCCAATCACATAAAAATATAAATGATCCCAAATCAATTATAAATTTCAAGCAATTCACCAAATTCTAAGGATTATTCTAGAGTCTAACTGCTAGAATATACATCTGAAAGAAGCCCCAAATTTTTTGGAAAAGAGGAAATACTGGCTGGAAGAATGGGAGTCAGGAGAAATCGCCAAGAGGTAAAACATTATAAACAGTTTCAATTATAAAAACCATTTGGATGGAGTAAAAGATTAGACAGATCAATGAACACAATAAAAAGCTTTAGGTATAAATATTTAGTATATGATAATGGCAGCATTTTAAATCAATAAGAAAAAACTATATTTAATAAACATTCCTCAAATTACTTAACTATAAAGAGTACCTACCACCTGTACCATCCATATGCCAAAATAAATCCCAGGTGTATTAAAGACTGTTATATGTAAGATGTGAAACCATTTAAGTGTTAAATAATATATATGTAGAGATTTATATAAGCTTGAGTTCTAAGCAAGCAACCAAAAGAAGGAAAAACATCAGTGAAAACTTGATTGATCTAACTATATAAAAATGTAATATTTCAATATGTCAAGAAATACCATGAAGAAAATTGGAAGCCAAATGACAAATGAGAAAAATAACTGCAGTGTGCCTGCCAAAGGGTTAATATCCTTAATATTTAAAGACCCCTTACAAATTAGCAAGAGAAAGAAGAATGGGGCAGTATAAAATTGAATGCAGTATGTGGCTAGAAAATGCATGAAACAAGACAAATTACCACTAAATACAAGAAAAAAAAATGACTTCCCTAGTAATCGAATTGATAAAAGTTAAAACAATAATTTAACACCATTCCTCATTCAGTGAACTGATAAGAAAATATTAAAGTTCAGTATTATGCAGAATGTCAGGGTATGGGCATTCTCAAACAAATCAATACTTGGGAGTATAAGTTGAAACTTTCTAGAAGGTAACTGAGGCCCTAACCAGTTTGGCTCAGTGGATAGAGCGTCGGCCTGTGGACTGAAGGGTCCCAGGTTCAATTCCGGTCAAGGGCATGTACCTTGGTTGTGGGCACATCTCCGGTGGGAGTGTGCAGGAGGCAGCTGATCGATGTTTCTCTCTCATCGATGTTTCTAACTCTCTATCCCTATCCCTTCCTTTCTGTAAAAAATCAATAAAATATAAAAAATATATATTTAGAAGGTAACTGAGTAATGTTACCTTCCTGCTAGGTAACATTTAAAAGCACATTACAAGCTTTTAAAATCTTCATACTCTATTCTCTTAACTTTTGTAATATGTTTGAAATTTTATGAAAAATATTTTAAGTTCATATTTTACCTAGTCATTTTATCTCTAAAAATTATCCAAAGAAACTAATAAAGGATGTACATAAAGATTTATAAAAAGATTATAGATGATAATGATAAAAATTTGAGATGAGATACAAATTTTTGTTTCAAAAGAAAGGAATTTCTTTAACTTATATACACACTAGAGGCCAAGTGCACAAAATTCATGCACTCGGGGGTCCCTCAGCCCGGGCTGCACTCTCTGGCAGTCTGGGAGCCCTCGGGTGATTTCCTACTGCCACAGAGGCAGGAGAGGCTCCTGCCACCGCTGCTGCGCTTGCCAGCAGTGAGCCTGGCTTCTGGCTGAGTGCACTTCAGGGGGAGCTCACTGACCACCAGGGGGCAGCTCCTGTGTTGAGCATCTGCCCCCTGGTGGTCAGTGCATGTCATAGCGACTGGTCCTTCCTCCATTTGGTTGATTTGCATATTAGCCTTTTATTATATAGGATAACCTGCGACCTTAAATGACTAGATGGAAAATAAAAACAATCCTACCCAATCAGCAGAGGTTCCCAAAGTTTCCAACACTAACATGATTCTAGGTTCCATTTGCATAATAAAATCAATATTTCATATATTCATTCTACTTTAACATCTTAAAAATCTCTTCTAAAATTTAGCATCACAGAAAAATGAGAATCTGTTTCTTTGGGATGATGGTAATGCTCTAGGGAAGCCTTCCTTACCTCCATCCTGTGTCTTGCCCTTTTACAGTTGGGTGGAGGGGGAGGCAGGGAAGAAAAAAATTTTAAAAACCTATCATGTGGGATAGGTATCTTCTCCCTTACTGACAAGCTGGAGCCAAATCCCAAACTCTGTGGTCCAGTTTAATGTAGGAGATACTTAAGCTAAAAACATTCACCTTATTTACATTTATCCAGGTTTCTTACTGAGAAAAAGATTTGAGATTAACTAACAGCCCTGAGTATATAGGCTGACACATAGCAAAGTAAATTTGCTTATTCCAAAGTGAGGCCTTTGAAACAGAATGAAGGTTCACCAACCACTAAAAAAAGAAAGAAAGAAAGAAAAAAGGTCAATTTAGCCCAGTGATTCCCAAAGTGGGCGCTACCACCCCCTGGTGGACGATGCAGCGATCCAGGGGGGGGCGGTGATGGCCACAGGTGCATTTGTTTTAACTTTTTTTGTATTACCTTTCTATTCTGAGTTCAATAAATAGTTTCATAATTTCAAACTTCAATGTTTCTAATTTACACCTTTCTTTACTATATTTTACGAAAAAGGTAGAAACATTAATACATATATCTTTCTGTTTAATTGCTATTAAAATTTAAAAAAAATTAATTTCCAGGGGGCGCTGAGTAATATTTTTTCTGGAAAGGGGGCGGTAGGCCAAATAAGTTTGGGAACCACTGATTTAGCCAGACTGAAGCACACTTGGTCTTGGCCAAGTGGAAACTTAGAAGTGTTAAATATCACGAGATATCACAAGGGGCTTTGTTCTTTTAGAAATAGGTAAGAATTTGAGAAATTCCTTATCTTCCGAGAATCCTTTATCAGAGAATACCTGTCCTGACAGAACCATGTCTTTCTTCTGGGCTCTCTCCATCTTGGCTCATGCCCAAGAGCTTGGAAAGGTCATTCTGGCATAGTCTTTATGGAACCAAGGCCAGCCACTGTGTAGGGGTGTCCAGGGAGCAAATTCTCTAGGTATGTAAGTGCAGCCACCCTGCACCTTGAAACCAGCTAGCTGACGTGCATCCATTATGAGCAACCAGAACTGTATGAAGTTGTTAAAATTAAACCCTCTCCGGCCTTCTACAAGTGCTGAGAAACAATCGGTTTTAAGCAGCCCTCGGGGGGTGCTGCCCTGGGTCATTTTGGATTTCTCCCAACAATGCCTGGAGCAGGGATGAGACCCCAACAGGAGGGATGGAATACCAGATGACTAGCCAGAAGGAAGAAAGATTCAGTTAAGAAGAGCAAGATTCCGCTTTGAACACTTGCCAAGCCTACTCAATAAGCAGAGACCCCCAACATTAACACCCAGAGAGCAGTAACACCGGGACCTGGTAGTACCAGCCAAGTTAGACTTTGCCTTCCTTACACCACCTATCTTCCCCTCTTGCCCAATTCCAGCCCTGGAGAAGCCAGGGGTAGCTACTGGGGCAGGGTGGGGGGAGGGGAGGCGGTGAGGAAAGGGAAGAAGCCAGCCTTGGACAACCTCCATGTCTGCTGCAGGCTTCTGGTCTGAAACAGGAATAAGGTCAGAGAAGAGAGAAGCTTGAACTTCTCGTCCCTCTTCCTGCAACTAGGGTGCTGTATGTGCCCTAGTATCAGACAAAAGCTGCTCTCCCCTGGGATTCTGCACCCTGTGGGGTGATGCAAAGGTGCAGATACAGTTGAGAATGCATCCACAGCACCACGGGGCCCGGCACAGCAGGAACCAGCAGCCACATCCCAACCAGAATGTTCCTGTGGTCCCTGCAGCCCAGTTGCCTACCTGCTCCTCAGCCTTCCAACTTCTTTCTCTGAAGTTACCCACTATCCCGCCAATAAATTCCTTTTCTGCTTAAATTAGCCACAGTTGTTTTCTATTGCTTGACAATGAAACCATGTCTCTTACATACCAACTGGGCTATTTTTATCTCTAAGTGCCTCCTGCCTCCCAGGCACCACCGTCTTCCCCCAGAAGCAGAGCAACTTGAGACTGTAACAGCCCTTGGCACATAGCAATAGACACACTCATACCAGATAATTAGAGGAGGGTTTAATAAAGAGACAGTTTACCCCGGTGTGGGCAGGTAGTAGGAAAACTACAAAGGATAGTGCAGTACCCCAGATTAGTAACAGTGTGGTTGTTACCCTTTCTAGATTCAAAATGGTGAGGGGAGAGAGCAGGTACCAGAACTAGAAGGAGAGCCACGGAAAAGGGGCCACCTTGAGAGGGACACTGACCTTCAGGTGAGAGGCACAGTCAGACTGAGGCAGGTCTTCAAGAGGAATCATGCCCTGACCGCTCTCCCCTCCCTCCGTCCCTAGTGATGGGAGACACCTGGCTGGCGCCGGAAGGCACAGGAACCTGCTGACGAGATCCTTAAGAGTCAGCGTCCTGGGAAAAGAGCAGGTGGAGAAGGTGAAGGGGACATCTGAGGGGCGGGAGGCACTTGGAAGGCATTTGGCACAAACACCAAGATAAGAAGAACTGCAGGTGATCTCCAAATGCCCGTGTTATGCAAAGTGCTGAGGTCCCAGAAAACCTCAGCAAATTGTTCTTGCATTCCAAAGAAATAACCCAGAGGAGCGGCTGTAAAGACATGGGTTTATTAGGACTTACATGTGCACCTGTGGCGGCCAACCGGGAAGGTAAACTGCTAAGTCCCATCGTACTTCGGAAGGGCAGCACCGGTGCTGTTGTTTCGTAGAACATACACTTCTATGTTGGACATTTAAATCAATTAATGCATCCACTTCCATTAAAGTCCAGACTTTCCCAGCACAAAGCTTTATAGAGGACAGAAAACAGAGAAAAACACGGCTTGCCGGGGGAGAAGGGCCGTGTGAAAGCTGTGTGAGATCAAAACGCTGTTTTCTTGACTGAGGAGCTGGCCAGGCTCCCAAGGTCTCCCAGTCCTTACTGATGGCCCACAGGTGGGAAGGGGAGTGGGCGTATGGGCGGGGCCCACGTTCTCATTTACCATATGGCCTGCATATCCACCCAACCTGGGTTCCATCATCCGGGTCCTCTCCCAGTCAACTCCAGATTAAAACTCCACAGAGACACAAAGGACTTACTTCCAGGCTGCCGGGAACGCTGCCTCAGCTTCCTCATCTGCCCCAGCACTGTTTTGCCATCTCCATGACTCCTTCCTTCCCACCCATCACACTTCCATTACTTCTACTACAGCATGAAGACTCCTACACAGAGAGCTGGAGGACAAATCTAGAAGTTATTGTATCTTCCCCAAAGCCAGGGGCTATCAAACCGAAGTGGTACTCAGAGATAGCGAGGGACAGACATACCGCTCAGACCACAGGGCACCCAGATCCGAGAAACAGAACAGAGCAGTAAACCACATGAGCCATTTGCCATTTCTACCAGCAATTGCCGGTAGGCATTTTGCTAAGAATATTAGAGCAATACAAGATCCCTTTAAAACACAGTTCAGAGAAAGTCTAAACTAAGAAACATGAAGACTGTAAGCAATTGCAGATGACGAGACTGGAACTTCTGAAGTATGAAAGGCACTAACACCGGGAAACAACTCATCACACAGACCTTCGTGAGATGCAGAAGCAGAGCAGTGAGAACCACCGACCCAAGATCCATGTATTCGACTTTCCAACAATAGTTATCAAGCACTTACTGTGTTCTTGGCACTGAGTTGGATCATAAAAGAAGACCTAAAGAGCCTAAAACAGATTGCTTGCCTTAGCTATATCTAATTAAGCCTTTTCCCTGGAGAAGAGGGATTAGAGAAACAATAGCTACCATTTATTGGGAATTTACAAGTACCAGATATTATATGGAGTATTTCCTACTTACACCTCTCTGCAGCCCTATTAGGTAGACAAATACTATTCTTATCCCCATTTTACAGATTGTGCATAGAAGTACAGTAATTGCAACAACTCACATGAAAAGAGATGAGGCAAAAAAGTAACACCAGACCCAGGACCACAGGGTATAGTATTTCACTGGATGTAGAAAATTTTACATGAGAAGTATATATGGGTATAGTACAAGTACCAGATATTATATGGAGTATTTCCTACTTACACCTCTCTGCAGCCCAATTAGGTAGACAAATACTATTCTTCTCCCCATTTTACAGATTGTGCATAGAAGTACAGTAACTTGCAACAACTCACATGGAAAGAGATGAGGCAAAAAAGTAACACCAGAACCAGGACCACAGGGTATAGTATTTCACTGGTTGTAGAAAATTTTACATGAGAAGTATATATGGGTATAGTTTTTCACTGGATGTAGGAAACTTTACATAAGAAGCATGTATGGGTATAGTATTTCACTGGATGTAGAAAACTTTGCATAAGATGTATGTATGGGTATAGTATTTCACTGGATGTAGGAAACTTTACATAAGATATATGTATGGGTTGCTATGGGAGGATGAGGAGATGAAATACATGCTTCCCATGGATACTTTTTCAAGGGGTTCAACTAAAATTTCAGTCTCATTGACTCTCCCTTTGGCGGCTATTTTCCCCATTAAGTGGTCCTCTGCCAGAAGGACAATGTTTTGTCAGAGAATACTGATTCTTGGACATTTAAATCAATTAGTGCATCCATTTCCATTGCCTCATCATCTGTCAGGAACACCGAGTCCTCTTGCCAAAGTAAGTGCAGAAGCAGGGAGAGTGCAGGAAGAAAAGAAGAGTGTGTTTGGAGAAGTATTTATAATTACATATAAAAGAGGAGCGTTCATTAATTCGTATAGATAAAATAGCTGATTATATAATTTTTTTTACCAAAAAGGGACAATCAGGGGAGGGCCATCTGGCAGGGTTTCAGTTCCCAGCAGTGCGACTTTGAGACGAGTCCTTAACCTTTCTAAACCTCAGAGAGAGAATGACAACATGGGGTTAAGAGCTCAGCTGTCTGCCACTGAACCTTCGTTCTGTTTCCTACGTCAGGCATGCAGACAGGCCCCTGGCACAGAACGTTCAGGGCTGGTACGCTGCTCCCAAAACACCCGATCACTCCTGCTTCTCATAGGCAGGCTGTTTACTCTTGCACTGGTTCCAAGCTTATACCAGTTATACTTGTTACTGTCGTCACGACTTTAAATATCATCTAGGACTCAATGTGTCTATGAAAACTGAGTCTGAATACTTTGCAAATCACTTTTCTTAAAAATTCGGTAGGATTAGGAGTTTGAGAAAAATGAAATTCTAGAAAAATTCTGCCCTAAGATTTCTTCACACCTTAAATTTTTGCCCACTCCAAAGAAAGCCAAACTAGGTCTCAAAAGATATAACAACTTAAAGTAAGAAAGAAAAAAGTAAGATTGGTACTCGGAAAAAACACTGACGACCCCCTACACACACACACACACACACACACACACACACACACACACACACATCAAAAGACTACTGGATGAACATACACTTCTATGTTTATGTTAAAATTAAATGCTTAAGGTATGATTTCCTGCCTGCATTTACTTTTTTAATTATCTGGACAGAGACTCATTCTAAATAAGAGGATGTCTCCTGTGCCTACCTTAAAGGGGTATGGTGAGAATTAAATGGGGAAAATTAGGGGCCATGCCAGCACATAGTAAACCCTCCTTAGAGTGTATAAACAGTAGCACAGGTGATAGAAGCTCCCAGGAAATGACCTCAATAAGCACACAATAAATGCTAGTTATTAAAATAAGTAATCGTAATAGCAGTCTAGTTCTATCACTAATTAGTGGGTCTTCCACCAAGTAAGTCATTTTGTCTCTTGTCAACAGTAAATGAGGGTACTGAAACTTGCATAAATGATACTCAAACTCTAGCGTGCATGCAAATCACCCAGGGTCTTATTAAAGTGCAGGCTCTGATTGAGTGGGTCTGGGTGTGGCCTGAGATGTTGCCTTAGTTACAACCTCCCAGCTGCTGCTGATGCTGCTGTGCTTGGGGCCAGTCCTTTGAGTATCAAGGACTTAGAACAGTGATGGCGAACCTATGACATGCGTGTCAGAGGTGACACGCGAACTCATTTTTTTGGTTGATTTTTCTTTGTTAAATGGCATTTAAATATATAAAATAAATATCAAAAATATAAGTCTTTGTTTTACTATGGTTGCAAATATCAAAAAATTTCTATATGTGACACGGCACCAGAGTTAAGTTAGGGTTTTTCAAAATGCTGACATGCCGAGCTCAAAAGGTTCACTATCACTGACCTAGAATGTAATTCTCAAACTTAAGCTTGCCTCAGAATCACGTGGAGGGCTGCATCGAGCATAAATTACTGGGTTAAAACACAGAAATCTCAGGGTTTCTGATTCAACAGATCTGTGTGGGGCCCAAGAATTCATATTTCTAACAAGTTCTCCAGTGATGCTGCTGCTGCTGGTCCAGAGACCACACTTTGAGAATTAATGTCTTAGATCATCTCTAAGCACTCTTACAACTTGAAGCAAGAACTAGAAATGGTACTTGACCATTTCAAGCCAAACAAAGTGCTGTTGTGTTATAAAAGGAGGAGACCGTCTACAAGGCAGGCTCTCAACCCTCCCACTCACCGTGGATAAATCTGAAATCAGAAGGATAGGTTACAAATCCTAGCTCTCAGGTCCTGATGCAGCTCACTTCACCTCCGAACTATAATGCCCCCCTCAGCCAATGGGGTTCTTTTTTCTGCTTCCTTTTTCTCCCCCCCCCCACCCCCTTTCCTTCCCTTACTCATCAGGAAGCCCACCCAAAAATCTTGGCTAGGGGTGGGAACAAAGCTTCAGCTCTCATCCTGGTATCTTGACAAGCTCAAAAATGCAAACATCACTTAACAGGACAGGCAAACCATATGTGCAGTGCGAAAACACTGTTCGTCAGGTAAGGAGAGAATGTGCACAGAACATGTTGAGCAGATAACAGCCCTTTTTGAACCAGCATTAGCATAATTACTGAACATTGGTAATTGCTGAAATTATGTTCACTAGGATCGCTTTTCAATTCTAAGTGAGAGGCCTCTTCCATGTATTCTCCCAGCAGGGAGGTGAAGGTGGCCTACCAGCTGGTGTTAGGCACTCAGAGAAATACCGGCCACCTCCCACAGGGCAACCCAAGCATAGGTTTTGGAGGGGCCCCAAACTCTTCCTGAAGCTTCCTGCTTCCACACCTTTATTCCTGCCGTGCCTCTCCTCTGGAATTTCATCCCCTTAGTTCTATGTGTCCAATGTTGCTTGGTCAGCAAGACATGGTCATAGTGTTTTGATTATGACATATGGAAAGTGCAGTGGAAGCTGGATTACCTGTCCAGGTGGGGCCTTTTGAAGGTCAGATTCAACCAGGAAGCTGCCAAGTGCTACCAAATGCAAGGAAGGAGATGAACCCTCCCATGATAACAGCACCTTGCAGAGTATAACAATACCACCTGGACCTGCAGCATAGATGGAGCTGTGCAAGCTGAGTGGAGGGACTGTTTGTAAGAGTAACCTTTCAGCACGGGAACTCAGACACTGAGGAGTCACTCCCCTTACTTCCACTCTTCCCTGGCACTAGGATGCAGATGGTGGAACACAGAATGCACAAGTGTTACTCAAAGAGCCAAGGTCTGAGAAAACCTCAGCATATTTTTTGTCGGGTTATTCCAAACAAATAACCCGAAGGACAGCTGTGAAAGACATGGGCTTATTGGGACTTACGTGCACACTGGAGATGGCTGACCAGTGAAGTTTTCTGTCAAGTCCCATCCCGCCTGTGGACAGACCACACCAGGGGCAGCAGGCCAGTGAAAGTTTACCAAAACCCAGACTTTCCCAATACAAGGTTATATAGAGTAACAAAAAAGAAACAAAAAAAGAGGCAAAACAGGGCATACAAGGGGAGGGGGACGTGCTCGCACGCAAGCTGTGTGAGATCAAAACTCAAGCTGTTTCTCTGCAGTTGTTCACAGTCCAGGCTCATATCTGAGAGCAGTGTCTGTTTGGCCATTTCTTGATGGAGGAGTTGGCCAAGCACCCAAGGTCGGTCCCACAGTCCGCTTACTGATGGCCTTCATCATATTCCTACAGGGTGGGAGGGGAGTTGGAGCTTGGGAAGGGACCCACGTTCCCATTTACCATACAACAAGCCACCCAGAAAAGGCTCCAACCCTCACCAAGGAGAAGAGGAACTGCAGCAGTCAAGACAAGCCATGCACCTTAGCAACTTGTGACTAAAGGCCTCCAAACTGTATCACGAAGCAAATAGCAGCACACCATCCCCTCAGGCAGAAAATCACCCTCCTGACTCCTTCTCCTTCCCCTGAATTCCACCTCCCACCAGCACTTAAGCTACATAAGCACATTTTTGTTCCTTTTGTGTGTTGCTATTTCCACAGAACCTAGAACAGTTGAACTAATGAACTGAATGAATAAATCAGTAAGTCCTGACAGCTCTACCTCCAAAGACCTCGCATCTGTCTGCATTTCTCCATTGCCTCTGCTAATGTCCTAGCCCAGTGGTCGGCAAACTGCGGCTCGGCAAACTGCGGCTCGCGAGCCCCATGCGGCTCTTTGGCCCCTTGAGTGTGGCTCTTCCACAAAATACCGACTTCTGCGCATGGGCCACGAAGTTTCAATCGCACTGTACAGTTTCAATCGCACTGTACATGCGCGCCCGTATGTGGTATTTTGTGGAAGAGCCACACTCAAGGGGCCAAAGAGCCGCATGGGGCTCGCGAGCCGCAGTTTGCCGACCACTGTCCTAGCCCAAGTCCGCATCATTTTTGACCAACTGTATGAGCCCCTGCCTCAACCCATGCCCCCCTCAGAGCCACACTCTGCAAAAGCCAGGTAGTTGCTCACCCCAGATCAGGTGATACACCTGACTGTAATAATCCAGATTCTTCCCAAAGTGTAAAAAATCATGCCAGAATTCCCCTTTGCTGCATCAAGGCTCTCCTAAGCTCACCCCTTATTTGCTATGAGTAGGCCCAGTATGTGCAGGCAGTCCTCTTTGGAATTTCCAAAGCCTGCTCCATCACAAAGCCCGTCCAATCCCACCCTTTCTGATAGGCCCTTTATGACAAGCCCTGCCCAGAATCTTGACACAGAACCTTTCTCTGTCCCACACATTTGGCATTTGGCATTTACCACTCATACCACGAAATGACCTTTTCCTACATTTACTAGCCCATGCCCTGTGCATTTCTAATCTCAAAGTGTTTTTGTAACTAGGAACATATAGCAAGCCTGCATCTCAATCACTGTGATTTATCCCCATGGTACAGGGGAATTGATCCCCAACTTCCAGGGAAATTGCTTGAAGTCATGAGCTAATGAGTGGCAGAGTGAAATTCAAACCCAGGACTTCGGGCTCCGGCCTCTATAATCTTTCCATGCATCAAGTGTCCCATTTGCCTTCTGTGTGCCTTGCCTCCTCCAACTAGCCTGATTGATAACCTTCAATGCCTTGTAAAATGGTATATGAATAATAAATAGTGATTAATGTTTATCATGATCTCATAATGTTCTCCACATTTTAGAAATGGCTTATGTGAGTTATCATTTAATTGTCACAACCCTTTGACATATATCCCATTATTATGAGACCTCTGAGGCTCAGAGAAGTTAAATAACTTTCTGAAGGTCACACAGCAATTAAATAATGGGGCCAAGATGTAAACCCAGGCGGTCTGGCTCCTGAGCCTACAAATTTCACCACTGTGCCCCTCTTTGTAATAGGCCCCCAGGGAATATTCGTAGGTTGATTAGTGGCACCTCACTGTTAGAGCCTTGGTGAGATCAGACATTTACATTATCCATAAAATATCTGTCTTGGAGTGACAGTTGGCAGTTGATAAGGTTTGACATTTTCAAATCAATTTCTATCGATTTCTTTCTCCTGAAGAAAGGACACGAGCCTGATGGATAAAGCCAGTGCTCGGTGTGCTTTGGAATGACGGGGAAAGTAGGCCATGAGTTAGCTGTGCCGGGGATGGCGGGAAAGGCAGGAGCAGCTGCATGCTGTCTGTGAGAAAAACCCTTTCTTGGCAGCGTCCTGCTCTGCGGTGTCCCAACACAGTGTTGGGTAAATAACACTGGCTTCATTCTGTTGTCATGTGATGTTTTCTGCTGACAGAGGGGCAGGAAAGCAGAAGCAAATGGTATGTGCTTGGGCATGGCCATGAAGTTATGAATATTTATGTGATCAACACATAAAATCCCATTTTAACAGATACCATTTTGATGGATTTAACAAGTTAATCTAAGCCATTTCCACATCCTGGTGGATGGCTGCAAGAGATGAACAGGTGGCATTTCTGTAAATTCTGTTGAGTGAGGAAACCTCTGAAACAGATGGGTGCATAAGCCCTTGCTCATTTGGTAAACACACCGTTTTGTGTTTCAGCGCTGTCAACACGTGCTGAGCTTGCACCGTGGGCCCAGCACTGTGCCAGCGCCTCCTCATGTTGAATCCTTGCAGACACACTGAGGTCTTATCCCCACTGGTCATGTGGGTCTGGGTGACAGCAGGATCTGAAACAGGGATGGGCATGGGATGGGGCAGAGCCCAGAAGTGTGTGTGTGGACATAGGACCTAGGGCTGAGCCCCATCCTGGCTGGGATGGAAACCTTGACACCCCCAGGCAGGCCGGTTGGAGTTGGGAGCGAGGCTCCTGCATCCTGCAGCCAGGTCCTCTCTCACCTTCTCTGCCTGCCAACCACTAGGGGCAGTGTTCCCATTAGCTTTTTCCCTGACTTGGGCTCTTGACACAGGTTTCACATGAAAAAACTAGCGAAGAATTTTAACCTGCTCCACTGCAGTTGATCTTCCCAATAAGTAATGGTACTTTTGTCTCCATTTCCTGGCTGAGGAAAATGAAGTTCAGAGAATTTAAGGGGCCTAATCACAAACATGTAGTGAAGAAGTTCCAGTCTGGTCAAAGATATGAATACAGGTCTTTTCATTCCAAACCATGTGCTATTGCTCCTATTCCTCAGAGTGTTTTATTCCCCAAAGCTGAGGTAGATTGGATTGCTATCTCCCATTCTTCACTCCCTCCCTGGATTAAAATCACACCTCCAAGCCCTTTAAAATTCCTGCCACCACCTAAGTGGTGTATATTTCCTCATTCCATTGATGACGGGCTTGGACATGTGATTTGTTTGAGCCAATGGGGTTGTGGTAATAACCCAAAAGGAAGCTACAATATGCATCTAGGGTTTGGCGTGGCCTCTGGCACTTTTGGGATCCTCCATGAAACAAGCATACCCCAGGTACCTACCAGTCCAGGGGGAAGAAGGAGACACAGGCATAAACCTGAAACAAACCATGTTAGTTTCCTGCAGCTGCCATAACAAATCACCATAAACTTGTTGGCTTAAAACAACAGAAATTTATTCTCTCACAGTTCTAAGTCACCATAAACTTGGCTTAAAACAACAGAAATTTATTCTCTCACAGTTCTGGAGGCCTGAAGTCCAAAATCAAGGTGTGGGAAGGACTGCGCTTCTTCCGATGGCTATAGGGAAGAATTCTTCTTGCCCCTTTGAGTTCCTTGATTTATAGATGCTTCACTCTAATCTCTGCCTCCATCTTCATACTGTCCTCTCCTCTGTGTCTCTGTGTCCTTCGCTATCTCTCATAAGGACACTCTCATTGGACTTAGGGTCCAGTATGATCTCTTCTTGATACTCATCTTAATTACATCTGAAAATACCCTATTTTCAAATAAGGTACATTCTGAGGTTCTAGGTGGACATGAATATGGAGGAACACTATTCAGTCCCACTATAGTTTTCCTTTTGTCCCCAAAACTCACATCCATCTCACATGCAAAATACATTCATCCCAACCCAACATTCCCAAAAGTCTTAATTCATTCCAGCACCAACTCTAAATCCAAAATCTAAATATCATCAACTCAAGAAATTGGGACAAAAGTCCAAAATCTCACCATCTAAATCAGGTATCAGTGGGACTCTGGATATGATCCATTCTGGGGCGAAATTTCTCTCCATCTGTGGACCTGTGAAATGAAATATACAAGTTATCTGCTTTCAAAATTCAATGGTGGGACAGGTGTAGGATAGACATTCCCACAGGGAAAAAGTGGAAGGCATAAAAGAGTCACTGGTGCTTGGGCCAGCGTGGCTCAGTGGTTGAGTGTTGACCTATGACCCAGGAGGTCCCAGTTCAATTCCTGGTCAGGGCACATGCCTGGGTTGCAGGCCCAATCCCCAGTATGGGGTGTGCAGAAGGCAGCCAATCAATGAATTTCTCTCATCACTGATGGGTTTTTCTCTCTCTCCCCCTCTCCCTTCCTCTCTAAAATCAATAAAAATATTGATTTTTTTCTTCCCTATTTTGTATTTTCAAAAAAAAGGGTCACTGGTGATGACCCCCTCTTCTGCATCTGTGGCAATAGCCCTGCCCTCTATACTATTCAATCCATGAATCTGGAGCCAAGTTTATCTGACCTACAAACCTGCAAGCAATAAAATAAACTGTTGTTATAAGCCACTGAGATTTTTGAGGTTAGTTGTTATACAGCAAAAACTCATGGATACACCACGAAACAGTGACAGAGAGGCCTTCAGATGATGTGCTCAGAAATCCTCTACAGACCAGGTCCTCACCTCTCCTCCATAAAGGTGATGGTTTTTGCAGAGATGCACTCCGCACCAAACTGCCATAACATTAATTTTGCCATATTGGGTAGGATATTTTGCAATTTCTTTAATTCAACAAATTTCAATGCATCACCTTGACTGAATATATGTTAAACATGAAACAGGACAGAAGAAGAAATCTGATGCTTCCCTCACAAGTTCACAGTCTAATGGTGGAGACTGACATAAGCATGAGTAACAGTAACCACAGTCCTGGAGAAATAAATATTGCAACAGGACAAAATAGCATCTGGTGGTAGGCCTTGCAAAGTCAGCATGGCAGAGATGACACTTGAAGTGGGCCTTACACATCAGATGGGATTTTCCAAAGGCCAAGGTGGAAGAACAGAAGGAAAAGACCAGAAAGCCATGTTTATAATATCGGTTTGCACAACTGGTCAATGATATCCAAATGGAGTGCCAGGAGGTGAAATGATGTCATGGTGAAATGATGGGCCTTTGATGCTAGACTGTGGGGTTTGCACAAGACTTGGTTGGCAATGGGGAGCCTTGGGAGATATGAGAGTGAGGCAGCACTGCGAGGGGGTAGTGTCTTAGGAAATTATTATGGCTGAGAGCCGGGTGGAAGGATCGAGGGGTTCTAGACTGGAGCTGAGGATACCATGTAAAAGCCTCCTGCAAGTGTCCCGCTTTGGAGGTCAAGTAACAGAGATTAGACCCCGGGCACATTAGCAAAGACTTGGTGTCTGATTGAGCACTGTGGACAGGGCCGCAGCAGGAATGTCCTGTTCACTCTGATATATGCCCAGCCCACTTCACCTCTCACTCCCTTTATGTCCCTGAGCTATTCCTGTTCCTCTTTTTCTGGGGAGCCTACAGGGCTATGCCTGCCACACATTCTATCTCTAGCAAAGCATTAGCAAAAGCCATCCATCCATCTGCTGACTCCACAGAAATCAGTGAGCACCAGATCCAGGGACAGAGGAGGAGGGAGGGAGGGAGGGGATACTCTCCTGATTACAATATTTTATCCTCAAGCTTTTGCCACCATTCATCACTTTTGCAAACACGGCAAAAATTCAGGCTCTTGTCTCCCAAATGACCTAATAAAGCTCCCCCCAAAGCCTGGGATTTGGGGTTGGGCTGGATCAGGATTACAGGGACCAGATTTAGTGGCCTGGGTTTCTGGGGTGCAGTGAGGAAGATGGGTAGGAAGGCAGTTGGGAGGCCAGCAGAACCAGGAGAGGGCTCCCACTTCACTTTATTTAATAACCATACAAATATACAATATATATTTTAAAGGAGGAGAGTTAGCAGAAATCGCATGCAGGCTTGTAATTCCAGCCAGTCCTCCGCACTCCAAGCAGAGGGCTCTGGTGAATGTGCCCCACCCCAGTCCTAGGAATATCTACTTCTCCCTCCCACCTTTCCCCTCCAACGTTCCCTTCCTCCTTTCCTTCCCCCACTCCCATGGCACCCTGGCATCTCGGTCCTCACATTTGTTTTCTGTGAGCCAGGAACTACGTCTGATTCGTCTCAGCATCTTCAGCCCCTTATGCAGGCCCTGCCACTGTGTGAATGCTAATAAACCTTGCCCCTGATGGCCAACAGAGGCCTGCACCACCACGCTCCCTTCCCAGAGGCTGCCCCTAAGCCAGCTGACCCAGCCTGCACAGCAAGAGAAGGGAGATGCCAGCACCCCTTACCCACGACCTTGTCTCCACAGGCCTCTTGCTCTCTTTCCTGACCTAGGCACTACAGCTTTGCCTGGAGCTCCTGGATTTTGAGATTCCACCCTGCTCCTCCACCAGAGACTTTGGCTTATGTGTCCTTGGTCATTTCCTGCTCAAATGGCTCTGAGCAGCCACTGAGGACTCTGGTCCTCTCTGGACCTCAGAATCCCCTCACACACCACACACATGTATATGCACCACATATTCCCCCTTTACACACACCACATTCACACAAGTGTATGCATACCATGTGCATCCAGACCATATATGTGTAGAAACATAAATTATACATGCCACACAGATGTATACATACTATTCATACGACAGACCCACATGTTTACACATACCACACATGTATACAAGTGTGTTTACTCTGCACAGACACATCACACAAATATATAAATGTGTATGTGGCATGCACACATGTGTATATATGCACCATGTACACTGCCCACACATGTGTATGAACCATGTACACCATGCACACACACACCACATATACATACATCCCATTACACTCCACACACCATGTCACACATATGTATATGTACATTTATACACTCCTACACAGGTTGACATTTCATGAACACCACACATGTGCACATGCACACACACAGCATTCAATGTGACCAAAATTCCTCCAGAGTGGCCAGTTCTGATCCAGCCCAACCAAAGGTGACTGTTTCCTTGGAACCTAAATTCTAATCTCTGTGGCTCTTTTTAATATAAAACCCAAGACTTTTTCCAGCTCTATTGAGGTATAATAGACAAATAAAATGATAATATATTTAAAGTATAAAGCATAATGATTTGATAAAACTCTACATTGTGAAATGATTACCACAATCAAGTTAATTAATACATTCATCACTTCACAGTTACCATTTGTGTGTGTCTGAGAATACTCTCCTAGCAAGTTTCAAGAATACAATACTCTATTAGCTACAGTCACGATGCAGTACACTAGGTCCTCAGAACTTACTCATCATATAACTGAAAGTTTATATCCTTTGACCATCTCCCCATTTCCCCCACCCATCCATACCCAGCCCCTGGCAACCACCATTCCATTCTCTGTTTCTATAACTTTTTTTAATTCCACATATAAGTGACACCACACCGTACAGTGGGGCCTTGACTTACGAGTTTAATTCATTCCGTGACGGAGCTCGTAACTCAAATTACTCGTATGTCAAATCAATTGTGAACGAGTGAGACACGTGATGCTGGGCTGATGTTGTGTCATTCACTGTGACGTTCGCTGGGACAACTAGCGGTGGGGTATCTGAAGCTGGCTCGTAACCCGAATTTTAGCTCGCAACTCAAAGCAAAAATAGGCCGAGAGACGGCTCGTATCTCGAAAAACTCGTTAGTCGGGACACTCGTAAGTCAAGGCCCCACTGTATTTGTCTTTCTCTGTCTAGCTGATTTCACTTAGCATAATGTCCTCCAGGTTCATCAATGTTGTCTCAAATAGAATGATGTCCTCTTTTATGGCTGAATAATATTCCATTGTATATATGTATCACATCTTCATTCATTCATCAACAGGTTGTTTCCATATCTTGGCTACTGTGAATGATGCTGCAATGAACATGGGAATGCAGATATCTCTTCAAGATAGTGATTTCACCTCCTTCCTTTGGATATGTACCCAGAAGTACAATAGCTGGATGATGTGGTAGTTCTGTTTTAACATTTTTAATTTAATTTATTTTAAATTTGAGAAACCTCTGTACTGTTTTCCACAGTGGCTGCCCCAATTTACATTCCCACCAACGGGTTCCCTTTTCTTCACATCCTCACCAACACTTATCTCTTGTCTTTTTGATGATAAATAATTTAACAGATATACGATGATATCTCATTGTGGTTTTGATTTTCATTTCCCTGATGATTAATGATATTGAACATTTTTTCATACACCTATTGGCCATGTGTATGACTTCTTTGGAAAAATGTCTTTTTAGATCCTTTGCCCAAAATTGGGTTATTTGGTTTTTTGTTATTAAGTTGTAAGAGTTGCTTATATTTTGGGGATATTAACTCCTTATCAAGTATATGGTTTGAAAAACTTTTCCCATTCCATAGGTTGCCTTTTCATTTTGTTGATGGTTTTGATATGCAGAAACTTTTTTAATTTGATGTAGTTCCTCTTGTTTATTTTTGCTTTTGTTGACTTTGCTTTTGGTGTCAGATCCAAAAAATCATTGCCAAGAACAATGTGAAGAAGATTTCCCCTATGTCTTCTTCTAAGAGTGTTACAGTTTTAGGTCTTGTGTTTAAGTCTTTAATCCATTTTGAGTAGATTTTTTTACACCAAACTGCCATAACATTAATTTTCCATATTGGGTAGGATATTTTGCAATTACTTTAATTCAACAAATTTCAACGCATCACCTTGACTGAATATATGTTAAACATGAAACAGGACAGAAGAAATCTGATGCTGTCCTCACAAGTTCACAGCCTAATGGTGGAGACTGACATAAACATGAGTAACAGTAACCACAGTCCTGGAGAAATAAATATTGCAACAGGACAAAATAGCATCTGGTGGTAGGCCTTGCAAAGTCAGCATGGCAGAGATGACACTTGAAGTGGGCCTTACACATCAGATGGGATTTTCCAAAGGCCAAGGTGGAAGAACAGAAGGAAAAGACCAGAAAGCCATGTTTATAATATCGGTTTGCACAACTGGTCAATGATATCCAAATGGAGTGCCAGGAGGTGAAATGATGTCATGGTGAAATGATGGGCCTTTGATGCTAGACTGTGGGGTTTGCACAAGACTTGGTTGGCAATGGGGAGCCTTGGGAGATATGAGAGTGAGGCAGCACTGCGAGGGGGTAGTGTCTTAGGAAATTATTATGGCTGAGAGCCGGGTGGAAGGATCGAGGGGTTCTAGACTGGAGCTGAGGATACCATGTAAAAGCCTCCTGCAAGTGTCCCGCTTTGGAGGTCAAGTAACAGAGATTAGACCCCGGGCACATTAGCAAAGACTTGGTGTCTGATTGAGCACTGTGGACAGGGCCGCAGCAGGAATGTCCTGTTCACTCTGATATATGCCCAGCCCACTTCACCTCTCACTCCCTTTATGTCCCTGAGCTATTCCTGTTCCTCTTTTTCTGGGGAGCCTACAGGGCTATGCCTGCCACACATTCTATCTCTAGCAAAGCATTAGCAAAAGCCATCCATCCATCTGCTGACTCCACAGAAATCAGTGAGCACCAGATCCAGGGACAGAGGAGGAGGGAGGGAGGGAGGGAGGGGATACTCTCCTGATTACAATATTTTATCCTCAAGCTTTTGCCACCATTCATCACTTTTGCAAACACGGCAAAAATTCAGGCTCTTGTCTCCCAAATGACCTAATAAAGCTCCCCCCAAAGCCTGGGATTTGGGGTTGGGCTGGATCAGGATTACAGGGACCAGATTTAGTGGCCTGGGTTTCTGGGGTGCAGTGAGGAAGATGGGTAGGAAGGCAGTTGGGAGGCCAGCAGAACCAGGAGAGGGCTCCCACTTCACTTTATTTAATAACCATACAAATATACAATATATATTTTAAAGGAGGAGAGTTAGCAGAAATCACATGCAGGCTTGTAATTCCAGCCAGTCCTCCACACTCCAAGCAGAGGGCTCTGGTCAATGTGCCCCACCCCAGTCCTAGGAATATCTACTTCTCCCTCCCACCTTTCCCCTCCAACGTTCCCTTCCTCCTTTCCTTCCCCCACTCCCATGGCACCCTGGCATCTCGGTCCTCACATTTGTTTTCTGTGAGCCAGGAACTACGTCTGATTCGTCTCAGCATCTTCAGCCCCTTATGCAGGCCCTGCCACTGTGTGAATGCTAATAAACCTTGCCCGTGATGGCCAACAGAGGCCTGCACCACCACACTCCCTTCCCAGAGGCTGCCCCTAAGCCAGCTGACCCAGCCTGCACAGCAAGAGAAGGGAGATGCCAGCACCCCTTACCCACGACCTTGTCTCCACAGGCCTCTTGCTCTCTTTCCTGACCTAGGCACTACAGCTTTGCCTGGAGCTCCTGGATTTTGAGATTCCACCCTGCTCCTCCACCAGAGACTTTGGCTTATGTGTCCTTGGTCATTTCCTGCTCAAATGGCTCTGAGCAGCCACTGAGGACTCTGGTCCTCTCTGGACCTCAGAATCCCCTCACACACCACACACATGTATATGCACCACATATTCCCCCTTTACACACACCACATTCACACAAGTGTATGCATACCATGTTCATCCAGACCATATATGTGTAGAAACATAAATTATACATGCCACACAGATGTATACATACTATTCATACGACAGACCCACATGTTTACACATACCACACATGTATACAAGTGTGTTTACTCTGCACAGACACATCACACAAATATATAAATGTGTATGTGGCATGCACACATGTGTATATATGCACCATGTACACTGCCCACACATGTGTATGAACCATGTACACCATGCACACACACACCACATATACATACATCCCATTACACTCCACACACCATGTCACACATATGTATATGTACATTTATACACTCCTACACAGGTTGACATTTCATGAACACCACACATGTGCACATGCACACACACAGCATTCAATGTGACCAAAATTCCTCCAGAGTGGCCAGTTCTGATCCAGCCCAACCAAAGGTGACTGTTTCCTTGGAACCTAAATTCTAATCTCTGTGGCTCTTTTTAATATAAAACCCAAGACTTTTTCCAGCTCTATTGAGGTATAATAGACAAATAAAATGATAATATATTTAAAGTATAAAGCATAATGATTTGATAAAACTCTACATTGTGAAATGATTACCACGATCAAGTTAATTAATACATTCATCACTTCACAGTTACCATTTGTGTGTGTCTGAGAATACTCTCCTAGCAAGTTTCAAGAATACAATACTCTATTAGCTACAGTCACGATGCAGTACACTAGGTCCTCAGAACTTACTCATCATATAACTGAAAGTTTATATCCTTTGACCATCTCCCCATTTCCCCCACCCATCCATACCCAGCCCCTGGCAACCACCATTCCATTCTCTGTTTCTATAACTTTTTTTAATTCCACATATAAGTGACACCACACCGTACAGTGGGGCCTTGACTTAGGAGTTTAATTCGTTCCGTGACGGAGCTCGTAACTCAAATTACTCGTATGTCAAATCAATTGTGAACGAGTGAGACACGTGATGCTGGGCTGATGTTGTGTCATTCACTGTGACGTTCGCTGGGACAACTAGCGGTGGGGTATCTGAAGCTGGCTCGTAACCCGAATTTTAGCTCGCAACTCAAAGCAAAAATAGGCCGAGAGACGGCTCGTATCTCGAAAAACTCGTTAGTCGGGACACTCGTTAGTCAAGGCCCCACTGTATTTGTCTTTCTCTGTCTAGCTGATTTCACTTAGCATAATGTCCTCCAGGTTCATCAATGTTGTCTCAAATAGAATGATGTCCTCTTTTATGGCTGAATAATATTCCATTGTATATATGTATCACATCTTCATTCATTCATCAACAGGTTGTTTCCATATCTTGGCTACTGTGAATGATGCTGCAATGAACATGGGAATGCAGATATCTCTTCAAGATAGTGATTTCACCTCCTTCCTTTGGATATGTACCCAGAAGTACAATAGCTGGATGATGTGGTAGTTCTGTTTTAACATTTTTAATTTAATTTATTTTAAATTTGAGAAACCTCTGTACTGTTTTCCACAGTGGCTGCCCCAATTTACATTCCCACCAACGGGTTCCCTTTTCTTCACATCCTCACCAACACTTATCTCTTGTCTTTTTGATGATAAATAATTTAACAGATATACGATGATATCTCATTGTGGTTTTGATTTTCATTTCCCTGATGATTAATGATATTGAACATTTTTTCATGTTCTTATTTGTTGTTTATACATCTTTGTAAAGTTTCAAATATTTAGTCCACTTTTTAAATCCAGATGTTTGTCTTCTTCTTTATTAAGTTGTAAGAGTAATATACATATTCTGGAAACAGGTCTACTATCAGGTGTGCTTTGTACAGATACATTCCCCCAGTCTGTGGTTTGTGTTTTCATTTTGTTAAATTGTCCTTTGAAGCACAAATTTTTAAATTTTGATGATATTCAAATTATCAATTTTTTCTTTTATTACTCATGCTTTTTGTTTCCTATCTAATATCTTTACTTTACCAAAGTCATGAGTTTTTTCTCTTATGTTGCCTTTTAAAAGTTTTGTGATTTTATCTCATTTAGATCAGTCTCATAGAGAGTTCAACAAGGTCAGGATGTAAAGTCAATATGCAAAAATCAATTGTATTATTATTTACTAACAACAAATAATTTGTAATTGAAAAAATTTTAAAACATGAAACACTTAAGGATAAATATAGCAAAATATGGCCAAGCTCTGTGCACTGAAAACTACAAAACATTTCTGGCAAGTGGTTTTCTTTATATTTCTTGTACTTGGAGTTCATTAAACTTCTTGGATGCCCGCAACCAAGGTACATGCCCTTGACCGGAATCGAAGCTGGGACCCTTCAGTCCGCAGGCCGACACTCTATCCACTGAGCCAAACCGATTTCGGCTGAGTAGATTTTTTTAATGGTGTAAGACAGGGTCCAATTTCATTTTTTTGCTTGTGGATATCCAGTTTTCTCAGCACCATTTATTGAAGAGACTATCCTTTCTCCATTGTGTACTCTTAGCACCTTTATCAAAAATTATATACATGGGTTTATTTCTGGATTATCTGGTTTGTTCTGTTGTTCTCAGTGTCTGTTTTTTAATGCCAAAATCAAGCCGCAAAACCCAAGACTTGTATAAATGTGGGGGCTTTTCAACTCTCAGATAAAGAGGAGGGGCGCAGAGAAGCAGCAGGTATGCATCTGGCCTACCCTGACATCTTAATGGTTGTGGAAAGCGACAGCCAGAGATGGAAGGTGTGCTAAGGGGCAGCACCGGGACATCCATTGCAAAAGTGCATGATCCTCTTCTCACCAGGGCTGGGGCTGAACTGCCAACAAGCCCATACAGATGGCAGTTTCCACAGTGCTAATGCCAGAACTACCCAAGGTAACGATGAGCACTGGGAGCAGAGGGGTAGACCAAGCCCAGGGACACAGGTAAGCCAAGGTCTAGATGCCAAGCAACACATAGATAAAGCCCAGGATCAGGGCCAAAGACAGGTCACAAGTCTTTGTCCCCAAGATGAACCAGAACCCAAGCAGTTCTGCAACAAATAAAGGTAGGGAAGCTGAGGTGGACAGAAACTGGGGCTCACTTTCCTGGACCAGCAAGGAGATGGGATGGAGATTGGCAGACAGGCTTAAAGGATCAGGAAGAGGTAGACCGAGAGCAGCTGTGTGAAGTAGAGGCATATAGCAGTTTTTATTTTTATTTTTATTTTTATTATTATTTTTTTAAATTAAATCTTTATTGTTCAGATCATTACATTAGTTACTCTTTTTTCCCACCATAACTCCCCTCCACCCAGTTCCCACCCCACCC
>NW_005362842.1:2425437-2431827 GCF_000412655.1 Myotis brandtii
GCTTGAAGTTGTCCCAGAGGCTCCTTACACTATCTTCGTATTTTTGGATTCTTTTTTCTTTTTGTTTTTCCGGTTGGGTGTTTTTTGCTTCTTCGTATTTCAAATCATTGACTTGATTCTTGCGATCCTCTAGTCCGCTGCTGGAACTCTGTATAATATTCTTTATTTCATTCAGTGTATGCTTAATTTCTAGTTGATCCTTTTTCATATCCTGGAGGGTCTCACTAGATTTCTTGAGGGTCTCACTAAATTTATCGGCGGTTTCTAGAAAATTCTTGAAAAACCTTATAAGTGTGGTTTTGAACTCTATATCCAGTAGTTTGCTTTCCTCCATTTCTGTCATTTGTGACCTGTTTCTTTGTCTCCGCATTTTTTATGCTTCCCTGTGTTGCTAGAGTGGCTTTCTGTGCTCGGTGTCCTATAGGGCCCAGTGGCTCAGCCTCTCCAATTACCTGAGGTGGACACTCTTGGTGCACCCCTTTGTGGGCTTTGTGCACAATCTTGTTGTAGTTAAGCCTTGATTGTTGTAGGTATCACTGGGAGGAATTGACCTCCAGGCCAATTGGCTGTGAGAATCAGCTGTGTCTGCAGTGGGAGAACTTCTGTGTTGGAGACACCCTTCTGAAGCAAGACTTGCTTCAGTGAGGCTTTGGTGCTCACTGAGTCTGCCCCCTGAGTGTCCCTTATGGATCTGAGGAGTTGTAATCTGGATGGTCCCACTCTGACCACAGGGTACACTGGCTCTTGAATCTCTAAGGAGGTGCTAATTTAGCCTCTGCCCGAGGCTACCCAGCAGGAGCTATGGAGAGCTATGCAGATTCGCAAAGGGCCAGGCCTTTCATATGCAAAAGCCTCTGTGCACAGCTTGGGTGGGACAGGGTCTCTGGGGATCAACAGGGCAGAGCAAGCAGCTATGGCAGCTCCTCAGCCCTACCCTAAGAGGCCCCAAGTCTCAGTGTCCCAGTAATCGTTGCAAGTACCTCTGAGAGAAAGCCGCCCTCGAGTTCCAACCGATGCCAGACAGTCCAGTTTCTCCTGTATGAGTCTAGGTCCCCAGAGACTCGCCCGGAACTGGAGTTCAGAGCAGTCAGGAGCTTGAGACTCCCTTCCGATTGAAAAAGACGACCGCGTCCTCAGCTGCTAGCCCTTTCCATGTGCGCCACGTCCTCAGCTGCCAGTCCTTTCCGCGTGTGCCTCCATACCTCAGCACTTTACTTCCGCACCTCCTCTTAGTCTCAGTGTGCTTTTCTCTTTCCTTCTAGTTGTAGAATTTCCACTCATCCAGCCTTCCTGTGGTTCTGGATGATGTCCGTTTTGTCTTTTAGTTGTATTTTTGAAGTTGTTGTTCGAGGCAGCAATTTCCAGTGTTTACCTATGCTGCCATCTTGGTTTCTCCTATAGCAGTTTTTAGAGTGGTCACTCATTCATTCAACAAGTATTTCTTGTGCTGCTACCACATGCCAGGCACTAATGATACAATGGCAATAGACAAGTTATTGTCTATAGACAAATTTGTTATGGAATTTACCAATTTGTTATATTTAACCACTGAGAGAAGAGCTGTAAAAAAAAAAAGTTTAATTCCAACAGGTGGCCTCTCTGGCAAGAGTTAATTTCTGAACCTGAAGCCCTCTGACTTTAACTTTTAGTGGCACCACATACACACTCCCCAGTTCCCCTCTCACATATACCTCCCAGACTCTCACTTTTCCCCACCAGCATGCCAATCTTGTTGCTAATTTAGCCCTTAGAATAAGCCAGGTTGTCAGTTTGCTATTCCCTAATCCCATCTCACACAGCAATTGAAACTGATGACTGCAATATTGCTGAGTTCCTTGTTCCACAATCCATTGTGCTCAGAGTGTGGGTAAGCCCGCTATGGGAATTCACAGACCCAGTGTCAAGCAAACAACAGCTCCTGTCCCTGCCTGGTCCAGTCTGTTTCAACAGCACCTTTGGAGTCCTTCCAACGGACTAGAACCAGCCTCTGTCCCCCAGGGACTCACAGTCCAGTGGGAAAGGCAGGCCTGATGGGTTATTGACACAGTACTGAAGGGGGCCACCTAAAGTGGGTGGGGTAGAGGGAGCAAGGCAGGGGCATCTTCCTGGAGGAGGGGCTGCCCGAACTGAATTTTGAATAAAGAGCAGGAGAAAGTGAGTGCCTGAAGATGTGGGAGGAGGAAGCTGAGGTGGGGGGACAGTGGGAGGCAGCCACAGCACAGTGAGTCTGGAGATTACACACAGATGGAAGCTCCTGGAGTCTAGGCCGAGGATGGCAGGAGATGAGTCTGTAAGGGACCTTGGGGCCAGCCGTTGGAGGACTTTGTCAGCCAAGCTAAAGAGCCTGAGTTGATTCAGGAGCTGATGGAAAGTCACTGAGGAATGTTTTGCAGAGAAGGTCAGGTACATGGCTGTTACAATCGTTCTGAGGAAAAGGATGATTTAACCAGGTCTCCCAGATGCAATTATTGGGCTCCTCCTAGGACACACCAAATCAGGAACCACCTTTATTCATAAGCTGCCCCTGCTCTTCAGGTCTACGGCCCACTAACAGGGTTAAAGAACCCCCTTAAAGATGCCAGCCAATGTACTACCACTTGGCTTATAATGCAGGACATTATCCATGTCCACATCCAACTTATATATCCTCTTAAGAAACCCCTTAAAAGAGAACCATTGAGATTAAAGTCTCAGGTAGCATGGCCAATAACTCACCTTTATAGCAAAGCTTTCTGTTTCCTGTTAAGCCCCATCACAGTGATTACTGCAGCTCCTTGACATGCAATCCACTCAGATCTACACATTTTATCAGCCCAACTAGAGTTTAAGCAGAAAGGTCTAAGGAAAAGACAGGAGTCTTAGGGTCACTGACCCAAGTTCCCATCTGACCTTGCTACTGACCATCTGTGGAGTTCTGGGAAAATGATTCAGCCTTCCTGGGCTTGAGTTTGGGGTGGCAGCTCATCCTGGTTTACCCAGTACTTTCCAGGGGCTAGAACAACCGTGGGCAAACTACAGCCCGCGGGCCGGACCCGGCCCGTTTGAAATGAATAAAACTAAAAAAAAAAAAAAAAAAGACCGTACCCTTTTATGTAATGATGTTTACTTTGAATTTATATTAGTTCACACAAACACTCCATCCATGCTTTTGTTCCGGCCCTCCGGTCCAGTTTAAGAACCCATTGTGGCCCTCGAGTCAAAAAGTTTGCCCACCCCTAAGCTAGAATGTCCTGTGCCCCAGGAAATCCCTTCTCATGGGCAAACCTGCTGGTTGATCATCCTACTTCATTCCCTCTTTTGTGAAATATGAGTGTTAATGACTGCCAGTAGAGATGCTGTGAGGATGAGGAGGTTTTGTAGAGTCTCCTGCAGTATCAGAAACATAGTAAGTGGTCCAAAAAATGCCAGTTCCTTGTTTTGCTTTTCTTCTGTTCCTCAGGCTTGCTCCCCTAGATTACAAATAAAAGCATCAGGTCCCATTCAGAGGGAGGAAGCAAGTTAGTTTTCCAAGCACTTCCACTGATGTGATTTCATTTGCTTCTCACAACAACTCTGCATGGAAAATAGGGTAGAAATTCTGTGCCCACTTGATAGATGGGGAAATGGAAAGTCAGACAAGTTAAATAGCTCAGTGGAAACATCCTTTTCCACAACACTTCACATTTCTCTCCAGGCCCTAAAGAAGGAAACTGCTACCCACACTTCCAGCTCCCTCAGGAGGAGGCGGGCTAATGGGATCAATGGGGGTGTGACTTTGGGCCACGTCTCAGTGACGGGTGATATGGCATGAGCCTTCCCTTCGGCCAAGCTGTTCATTCTCTCTGTAGAGTTATAGGTTTGTTTGGTGAAAACGAACACATGTTTAAGCAAAAGTGACTAAGAAACCCAGTTAAGCCTAGTGGCCAGAGCAACCTTCTCCAACTGCATTTCTCCCAGAGGTCTTTGAATTGAAATTCTAAGCACCTTTTCAATCTTCTTTAAAGCTGGGGCTTTGATTCTCATCTAGCGATTGATTCTTTGCCAGAGGACCCAGGGAGTAGGGAAAGAGGGATGAGTAGCGTTATACAGGCCTAACCACTAGATCACCACCCAACCCCACCCCCAAGCCATTAACAACAGACTGGATGACTCAGCCAACAAGTGGGACTTGAACCTGTCACAACTGCTTTTCCCTGCCCCGAGTAGCTGCACTCAGAAACCACACCCAGTAGGAACCCAATCAATTCTTGTTAGCACTCCCACTCCAGACAAGCAGCTTTGAAAAAAGCTGTTTTAGGCAACATGATCAGCCTTTTGCTGTTGTTCATTAAGGGTTTAGCAGCTCAGTATTGATTTCCTTGCAGCAGCCTCTGAACTTTAATTCCTACAGCAGAAAAACAAGGCTTTGTCTGCGACATTTCCTGTCCAAGTGGCGGGTAACAACCATTCCTGGTTGCGATTTCCCCAGCCATGCTGTGAACCACAGGGTGTCTGCAAGGTGTCCTTTGTCTATTCCAAAGAGTGATTTCTACAGCTGCAGGAGGTCCCTTCAACTGTGAGCTGCAATTCCAGCTCCATCCTAAGTCAGCACTGCCTTCAAACTCCTGCCTCGGGGAAATTCAAAGACCACCCCCTTTTCCTCACACTGACTTGCAGCCACAGGCTTTAAGAAGGTGCTGTCTCGTATTTATATCATGCTTGTTGCATCCAGGTTTCTCTTAAATGTTAATTCCTAGCCACTGAAAAGGACCTTAATCTTCTCTTACAAGCAACTCTCTGATATTTTTATCCTCTCTACAACATCCCCACCAAGTGGCCATTCTGGCTTTGCTTGAACACCTCTGACCATAGGAAACTCACCCCCTCCATAGAAAAGCTACTGCCTCTCAGGAAAGCTCTGAGGAGGACAAAACTTCATTGTGTGGAATCAAAACCTGCCTTCCTGAAACTCCTGTCTTTCAACTAGACTCTTGGCACCTAGAATATCCCAGCACCTAGAAAGGACAGAGATCTCTTTATCCACCACTGAACATCACATTATCTGGCACATAGTAGGTACTCAATGTTTGTTAAATTAATTAACAAATTGAGTATCTAGCCAGGGCCATGCATTGCACTGGTGTTAGCGTAGGTAGCTAGATATTAATAAAGGAAGGGGGCAAAGGAAAACAGACCTCAATCCTAATCAACTAGGGAGCTGAATCAGACAATAAGCCTGATTAAGTCTGAAAGTTACAGTTTCAGACACCCCAGGGGATCGAAGCACTGGCCCACCAAGGAGATTAACACTCTCCCTCCCCCATGTAGGGAGGAAGGACCAGCTTTCCCATCTCCCCAGTGTACCACCGGTCCACTTGCCCAGACTATGGAGGAGAAGAACGAACAATAAAAGGGAAATTCCTCTGCTGGGCACACTCCCAGTAGGAGCCAAGACGGCAACCATAGAGGCCTATCTGTCTAGCTTTGGAAAAAGGTTTGGATTGGATAAGGGACACAGAATCCAGGAAGATCTAGGAAATGGGTTGGTTAGGGGAGGGCCCAACACCAGCCGGAAAAGAATTGGGAAATTGATTGGTTAGTTTGAAAGAGGCCCTAGTCCTTCCCAAGCCCAAGATAATATAATGCAAGCTTAAAAGCCAATTTCTCTCCCTCTGTCTCTCTCTTCCTCCCTCTCTCCCTCCCTCTCCCTCTTTCTCTCCCCTCCCCCTCTCTCTATCCTTCTCTTCCTCCCTCTCTAAAATCAATAAAAACATTCTTTAAAATATTATGGGCTGTCACTTTTGAGATTAGATTATAATGACCCCCTCTCCATCTTCCTTGCCTTCTCTTTCTCACTCACTCTTGAGGAAGGCAGGATATTAGCTCTCTAAGAGAGAGGCCCACATGGCAAGGAATTGAGAGAGACTTCAGGTCAATACCCAGCAAGGAACTGAGTCTTAGCAACAGCCATGTGAGTGAACTTGGAAGTGGATTTTCCTCCAGTTGGGTCTAGAGTTATCTGCAGCCACAGCTGACACTCTGAAGTATTGTGGAAGACATGGAGGACCCAGATAAGCTGCCCCTGAGTCCTTCTCCCAAAGAAAATGTGCTAATAAATGTTTGTTGTTTTAAGCTGCTAAGTTTTGTTACATGGCTATAGATAACTGATACAGATAGAGAAATGAACAAATACAGAACCTAGACCCAGAACCTAGAAACAGAACCTAGCGAGAGAACCTCTCTGAGAAGAACCTAGAGACAAGACTTGGCTGGAGATCCTAGACAGAACCTAGAGACAGAACCTAGCAAGAAAACATGGCAAGAGAACCTGACTAGAACCTGGCGACAGAACCTGACTGGACATCCGGGCTAGAACCTGGCTGGAGAACCTAGCGAGAGAACATGGACATAGAACCTGGCTGGAGAACCTAG
>NW_005362842.1:2433424-2453643 GCF_000412655.1 Myotis brandtii
CTCTAATTGTAGCTTGTCCTAGGATCATTTGGCAAGACAGAGTCATATTCATCTCACATTGGTTATTGTGAGGGTTAAATGGATCTATGAAAGCAACTAGCACAGTGACTGGCACACAGTAGGTACCTAAATGTCTGGTCATGTCAGAAAGCAGTTACAAAGCAAGGCAGAATGTGGCTAAGGAATAAGAAGCAAGAGAGAGACAAGGATACAACCGTGATCCCACAGTTCACTCTTGTGGGAGCCAGCGTCCAAGAGCCCCCCACCCTCCCATGTTTACCTAGGTTGAGCTGTGTGACCAATAGAACAGCAGGAATGACAGTACGCATGTTATTTCTGAGATTGGGTCTAAAAAGCTGTGTCTTGTACGTCAGGCTCTCTCTCTCTTGGACCAGATGCTCTGGGGGAAGCCAGCTGCCATGTATAAAGGCACCCAGGCAGCCTGTAGACAGGTCTGCATGGTGAGGAACTAGAGCTCCTGCCAAGAACCATATGAGTGAGTTTGGAAAATGGTTCTCCAGCCTCATGATGACTGCAGACTCTTGAGACACTCTGAGCCAAGACCACCCAGCTCACCAACTCCCAGATTCCTGACCCACAGAACTGTGAATGGGGCAATGCCCAGTCAAGAAGAGAGGGGGACAAGAGTGAGAGGCAGCAAAATACAGTACACGCTGAGCACCAATCTTGAGTCTAACGCTTACCAACCAACTGAAGGCTCAGAGCTACTCTCTGCAAATGATAATTAACATATCCAGCATATGTAACAAGAGCCACAAAAATATTTATACATTTTTTTACTCAAAAACTTGATTCTGGAATTCCAAGGTAAGAAAATGAACTAAAATGTGTGAAAACCATTATGCACAAAGATGTTCATCACATCATTGTCTAGTGTTTTAAAAAATTAAATAAGCCTATTGTCCCACAATAGAGAAATAGTTAATAGCATCTTGAGTTGTAGATATGACATATACTATATTTTATTTAATTTCAACAATAGCCACTGTGTCCCTATAGTAGAGATGAGGAATTTGGGCAAGATACATTAAATCATTGTCCTAGATTTCTTGACAGTGAATCAAATTATAATTATTATTAGACCTCATACTTACATAAAATGTGCTAGACACTGTCCTCAGTACTTTGGATATAATAAGTCATTTAAATCCTGATTTGTCTGACTTTATAATGCTCAAAATTGCATTAAAAACAACTCTGTGGGTCAAACACTGTGAGCATGGTCTTTAGCTACAATAGCTTATTTATTTCTAACAACCCTATAAGGTGTGTACTTATTATCAGATCCATTTTATGGATGAGGAAACTGAGGTTCAGAGAGTAAGTTGGGAAGTATATGATTTTACCTCATTGGAGAAAAGATTTGAGTAGAATATTCTCCTATGTCATAGGAGGAGGAGAACATATGAAAGAATTGACAAAGAGGAAAAATATATATTTATTGAACATGAACTAATGAACTAGATCAGGGGTCCTCAAACTACGGCCCGCAGGCCACCAAGGTAAGAAAATGAACTAAAATGTGTGAAAACCATTATGCACAAAGATGTTCATCACATCATTGTCTAGTGTTTTAAAAAATGAAATAAGCCTATTGTCCCACAATAGAGAAATAGTTAATAGCATCTTGAGTTGTAGATATGACACATACTATATTTTATTTAATTTCAACAATAGCCACTGTGTCCCTATAGTAGAGATGAGGAATTTGGGCAAGATACATTAAATCATTGTCCTAGATTTCTTGACAGTGAATCAAATTATAATTATTATTAGACCTCATACTTACATAAAATGTGCTAGACACTGTCCTCAGTACTTTGGATATAATAAGTCATTTAAATCCTGATTTGTCTGACTTTATAATGCTCAAAATTGCATTAAAAACAACTCTGTGGGTCAAACACTGTGAGCATGGTCTTTAGCTACAATAGCTTATTTATTTCTAACAACCCTATAAGGTGTGTACTTATTATCAGATCCATTTTATGGATGAGGAAACTGAGGTTCAGAGAGTAAGTTGGGAAGTATATGATTTAACCTCATTGGAGAAAAGATTTGAGTAGAATATTCTCCTATGTCATAGGAGGAGGAGAACATATGAAAGAATTGACAAAGAGGAAAAATATGTAGTTATTGATCATGAACTAATGAACTAGATACCACTCTACTAATTGCTGTGGGCACAGAGACAAAGCTCTTGATCTCATGAGATAGGATTTAGAGTCTAGCAAGAGGGTGAGTAATAAACAAACATATATATACATAAATGCATTATACATATATATGTGTATATATACATATACATATACATATGGTCAGCAAGTGATTAGTGCAATAAAAGAAAGACAGAAAGGTAAGAGACTGCTAAACATGGGACAGGGTGAACAAAGATGGCATTTGATCAGAGATCCGAAAGAAGTGAGGGAATGAGCCTCACAAACTAAAAAAGAGCATGCCAAGCAGAGGGGAACAGCTAAGGCCGAGGCCCTGATTTAGGAGTATGGGAGTGTATTTGAGGAACAACAAGGATGCTAGTAGCACTAAAATGAGGTGACCTAGAAGGTTTTAGATCACTTCATAGGCTCTTTTAGGCCACAGCAAGGTTTTGGCTTTTACTGTGAATGATACGAGAGCCAGTGGAAGGTTTGGGGCAGAGGAGTGGCATAGCTGCCCTGTAGAGACTGGACTGCAGGGAGACTAGGGCTGATGCAGGGAGGCCAGTGGAGAGGCTGTTTCAGTAATCCGTGACAGAGCTAGTGCCTCAGATTTGGATGATAGCAGAAGTAGCGAGAAGTGGAGGGATTCAGGATAACTGTTCGGTAGCTATCTACACTAATAAAAGAGAAACATGCAAATTGGTGTCACTCTGCTACGCCTACCAGCCAATCAGAGCAACTATGCAAATTAACCCAATAAATATGGCGGTTAATTTGCATACACAGGTGCAGAGTGAAGACTGAAGGCTCCAGCCAGAGTGAAGACTAAAGACTGAAGCCAAGCCTTGCTGCAGCCACAGTGGAGAACCCAAGCCTTGAGGCTTGGCTTCTCCTCTGCAGCTGGACCAAAGGCCTGGGTCCCAGGTGCCAAAAGGAAGCCGGTGCAGGCAGCCAGGGGAAGGAAGGCCTACTCTTGCACAAATTTCATGCATCGGGCTTCTGGTGTGAAAATATTGAATAGTCAATTGAATGTATGAATATGGCGTTCAGAGGAGAGATCCAAGTTGGATTGATAAATTTTGGCATTATCTACCTATATTTAAAGCCATGAGACTGGGTGAGATTATCTAAGTAGTGAGTGTAGATAAGGTATCTATTGAGCAATCTTTAGAAGTCAAGGAGATGAAGAAGAAACAGTGAAAGGGACTAAGAAGTGTCCTGGAGGGTAACTAAGGAAAAAGAGATCAGCTGTGTCAAATGTTGCTGATAAGTCAAGTAAGATGGTGGCTGAGAACTGACCATTAGACTTGGAAACATGGAGGTCACTGGTGACAGAGTTGTATCAGTGGAGTGATGGGAAAGAAGCCTAATAGGATCAGCTTTAAAAGAGAATAAAAGGAGAGGAAGTGGGGTGAGCATGGATATCCCTCCATCTCGGGCACCTACTATGGGCACAAACTGGTTCACTGATGTGACTCAGGTGGGCACAGAGGCCACTTTCCCCTTCGTTGTGGTGACAGAGCTCAGAACAGAGGGGTCGCTTATCAGCCGACCAAGAGGCTTTTCAGAGTCATCAAGAACCCAGAGAGGAAAGTGACATGGGCACAGCTCCATGCCTGGAGTAGCAGAGAGGGCCATGGCAGAGGCAGGGAACATACGTAGCCATTCTTTGAAAGTGTCCTAGTAATTCATAAGGAACCAGCAGTGTGGGGTTTGGGCCAAGGCTGAGCCAGAAACACAACTCTTACTATGGCAACTCCCCCCACTCATGGATGTGACCTAAGAAATGGGTGTACACATGGTAAAATGTAGCTAATTTAACTTAAAAAGCAAAGAATCAGTATTGTGATATATGCAGCATTATTAACTACTATAGGCCCGGTGCACGAAATTCATGCACGGGTAGGGTCCTTAGGCCTAGCCGACAATCAGGGCCGATCAGGGCCTTCTGGCTGCCAACCGGGGCTTCCCTTCCCCGGCTGCCGGCTGCCGGCTGCCAGCTGCCGGCTGGGGCCTTCCTTCATTCCATGCCCCTCCCTGGTGGACAGTGCACATCATAGCAAGCGATCAAACTCCCAGTCTCCCGGTCGAACTCCCGAGGGGACAATTTGCATATTGGGTTTTTATATATCTAGATGTGGAAACATTAAATAAAATTCCAGGAATAAAAACACTAATGATACTTGGCAAAATGTAAAACAATGCCAGTGTTAAAGCAGCCAAATCACATGCAAGTTCCTATTTTCTCTGTTTTTAAATTTGTGTTACTTAGATAGCTCTTATAATATAAAAAAAAATTAAAGAGATAATAATCCAAGCCTTTCTCTGAGAGTTGTTTTAAAGATTATAATAATGACTAATATTTGAATAGCTCACAAAGTGCTTTTCACACATGTAATCTCATTTAATCTTCATAACCAACATGCCTTCCCTTGACACTTTACAAAAGCTTTTATTATTGCACTTAGCAAACTGTGTTGCAATGATTGTTTATACTATATGTTTTTCCCACTCTAGACTGGAGTACTCCAAAGATAAGAGTCATATGTTTTCATCCTTTTCCTTGACAACACAGTACGTGGTACATGATAGAAGTTCAATGCATGCTTGCAAAGGGATGGATAAAGGCTGAAAAGATGGAAGGATGGATGCATGGAAGGAAGGAAGGAAGGAAGGAAGGAAGGAAGGAAGGAAGGAAGGAAGGAAGGAAGGACAGACAGGGATTAAGGGATCAATAGATCACTACTTTAGACACGAGCACTTGACTGTCTCCAAATCATATAGGTACCCTTAATGCCTACAAACTGAGCCAACTCCCTCCCCTGAAACTAAATATTTTTTTGTAACTTATGTCTAGTTAACTTTTTCCTTATCTCACATTTCTGGTGATCTTAGTCTCTCCTCTTAGCTGTCTTCTCCCATACTTACATTCCCACTCTGCTCTGCGCTTTGTCTCTCCTGCCCTGCTCCCACATTGCTCTCATCTTACCCACATCTTTCCACCCAGTAAATCAGAGCTCTCTGAATCATGAAAAATGCAGCTCCATCTTCAAACTCTCCTGTTCTGCCCTAAAGCAAACCTAGCCCTCACCTGTGGCCCCACCTTCCCTTCCCTGGGGAGCTTCTATTCCCCCTCCCCTTCTCTAGGGCATCTTTGTAGGACACCTCTTCTATGTGCTGTCATAATACCACAGACTGGATCTGCTGGTGTATTATTTACTTTAGCAGTTGCCTTCATGTTACACAGAAGCTGTATACACAAGCCAAATTCTGACTCATTCACAGATTTGGGAAGATTTTACAATTAGATGTTTGCTAGAAACATGACTCACTCAGCATATGCATCAGGACCATTTCAATCACCAGTGACAGAAAGCCGGCTCCAACTGGCTTGAGTTAAAATAAAGGGACTATATTGGCTCATGAAACTCAGGAAGTCTGACATTGGCTCTGGCACCAGATCATCAGGGCTTCGTCTTCTTTCTCAGGCAGGCTCTTTCTTCATGGTGGGAAAGATGGCTACTGGCAACCTCGACCCTATTTATCCCTTTGGCCCACAGTCTAAAAGAAAGAGGTCCTCTTTCCCAACGCTCATCAGTCAGTCACAAAGAAGAGCTCTCACTGGCACTGGATTGCATCACGTTTCTGAGGTCAAGAGGAATGTGGTATTGTGACTGACAGCCCCCAAAGGAGCACATGAGTCTGGAACAGCGGTGGTAGGAATATGGATCCCTCAAGATAAGACAATGTGCACACTACATTTAAGCCGAGTCTATATCATCTCGAAACAAGTCAACTGTGGACTGGTTACCCACACACCAAACAATTGATCCTTCTACTTTTATATCTGCATCACTTTCCACCTTGCTAAGAATTCACAGCATCTAAATGGAACATGATGAGAAAGGGGGATTTGTCCACAGAAATTTACATATAAAAATATTAGCCATGGTTTCCTCTAGGGAGAAGAGTGGGAGGAGGATGGGGAGGGGGAGTGTTAGAAAGAAATTGGATTTTTTGTTCTTGTATATTTTTACGTGTGGCGTGGTGCTTTTACAGGGTGTGTGAAGGAACTGAAAAGCTCCCCATAAAGGATAGAGAGTGAAGATGTAGGAGCTTAGTTCAAAGAGAGACCAGAGAAAGGAAAGGAAGAAATGACGTTTCCTGGGAGGCCTGCTCAGAGCTGCAGGACCTCGGCCCATGCCCATTGTTCTTTGGAAAGCTACCACAGGCTTGAGGCACAGAACGGTGACATCTGTGGTCCCTTCACACAGCTAAAGAGCTGGCACAGAGCTGAGGGAAATTGTTGTTTTTATTAGTGCTGTATTTGCCTACTGTTTAAATCCGTACTCTAGTGCATCAGGAATTAATTCAAACGTGGAAATTACATTCATTTCCTTGGAACAGGATGCTGATAAATTGAAAGTTAAATTGGGTCTAAAATCTGTTCTGTCTTTTTTTTTTTAAAAGTCACAGACAGATTTCAAAAAGCCGGGCCAGTGTTAAAATAGGAAAACACCAAGTTGGGAATTCATTTTCCCTCCAAATTTGATTATTATTGAATTACTGTGGATGTAAGTTCCAGTTAAATTATCAACCTTGTCTAGACAGAATGAGAATGATTTTAAAAAAATAACCTACAAGTCAAGATGGGTAAATGATGGTGTATAATGTTGGTATATTTTGGAATGGGGAAAAAGTGAATGATATATTTGAGTGTCACTAAAGCTGCCATGGGTGAGAAATGAGGTCACTAAATCTGAGAGTGTGCTCATGATTTGGGAGCCAAGTCGCCACGGAATGTAAAATTAAGAGAGAGGCACAGCATACCTAATCTATGTGTGGGACCAGATGGATTTCACCCAGAGAACACAGTGGCATTTGCTGAGAATGACTGTTTAAAGATCATCAACATTATATATGTGAGGATCATGTTTAGTTTGAAGAGTATGGACAAATTGAGAGAACAGAGTTTTGAGATCATGTGACGTTTAAGAATTTTACACTAATCTGAGTGGATTTAATTTCTAAAAGCAGAGTATTTGTTCTTGTCTCAATTCCCCCCATGGAGGTGGGGAACAGAGAGACAGATAAACAAGTGTTTAACATTCCTGACTAGACCAAACCTCTGTGCATTATTCAGGATGCAGTTGCTTAAAGGGAAAATTACATACAACATCTCTTTCCACCGAAAGAGCAAGAACATGTGATCTTCTCACAGATACACTCAGAGATGCCTCCCCTTTTATATTTTGTTAACAATAACTCTAGCCAAAGAGGTTTTCTTACTGTATTTGTCCAAGTAACCAAGGAGAAGAGGAGTCATCTCAGAATTAAAGGCAAAGAACAGTGACATTAAATTAGCATTTTCAAACCAATTTAAGGTGTTTAAAACAAGCACTACTCAGAGAAAGACAAATACCATATTATTTCACGTATATGTGGAATCTAATGAACAAAATAAACAAACAAACAAAATTAAAAGACTCATAGATACAGAGAACAGACTGACAGCTGTCAGAGGGGAGGAGGGTTGGGAGGCTGGGTGAAAAAGGTAAAGGGATTAAGCAGTACAAATTGGAAGTTATAGAACAGCCAGAGATGTAGATTAAGGTAAGGGAATATAGTCAATAATATAGATAAATATGTATGGGGCCAGGTGGGTATAATATAGATAAATATGGGGTGTGTGTTTTTAAATAAAACAAGACCTACTATTGGGCAGGACAAAAAGGGCCATTTCTCCCAGCCCTCCTACCCCATTTCCAAATAACCTCAAACAGACTTTTGCATTGTCTTCAATGGATTGGTTATGTATCCAGTCGCAGAGCAAACGGACTGATGTTGATCATACAGTTTAATCTTTTGTCTCATTACCTGGCCTCACCATGTGTAATGCACCATGAATTAATCTTGTAGGTTGTGAAGAACATAATTATATTTTATTATTTGGGTGCTAAAGTGTTTATTTAATGTAGTCTTCTTTTAAGATCTATAAATTTGTACCCTGTTTTATTTGTTTTTAATTTATCTTTATTGTTGAAAGTATTACAAATGTCCCCTTTTACTCCCTCCAACCCGCACTGCCACCCTTCAGGCCTTCACCACACTATTTTCTGTGTATATGGGTTACATATATCCTATATAATAAAAGCCTAATATGCTAAGTGTCTGACCATTCGTTTGACCGTTTGACTGGTTGTTATGACATGCACTGACCACCAGGGGACAGAGGCTCCGACCTGTAGATTAGCTTGGCTGTTGGGTCCAGCTGATAGGGACTGGGCAAGATGGACTGGACACGCCGGACATACCCTGGAGCCCTCCTGTGGTCCCTCCCCAACCCCAATCGCCCTGAGCCTTGTTTTGAGCCTTAAAATATAGAGAAAAGGAAAGAAAGCAAAAGAGAATCTTGTTCTCATTCCATCTCTAAAGAGCCATGGTCACCAACTAAGATAATAACTAAGACAGTTAATATAACTGAAAGAGGTGGGATGGATGAGAATAGGGAGTGGTGGGGACTATAGCAGACCAAGAAGCTATGCCCAGAGGCCCCACTGAGAAGGGATAGTGGCTATTTAGCACCTGATGAATGCTGCCATATGGAAATTCAGGCTCAGTATTTTCAACAAAAGCCATAAATCCAGGTAGTCAATAAAATACCCCAATATTTAAAGGCTGGCTGATTTTTTTTTCACTCTTTAAACAAAACATATCTGTCATCCAGAATTAGCCTGTGGATCACTAGTTTGTAATTATTATATACTTAAAACTAAAAGTCTAGTTGTGTAAAGCATTAAAAGGGTCATGGCAATGTGGTGGTCATTCTAAGGACAAGACAATCAGGACATGGTCCATGGGTCCTTGTGCAGACATGCGTAAGACCCAGACTTGGTGAGATGACCCAAAGCCATTTTCTTCAATGCAGATGTGCAGTTGTTGTTACTAGGATGTGTATGCTATCTTAAATGTGTGAATATTTCTGTTATAGGCCCCTCAGACCATGGGATATTGCTTTTTGGAAACCATAAACTTTTAATAATCTAATGTTACCCAAGAAAACAAGTAACAAGTAGATTCTAAATTATTTAACTATAGAAATTGTTCTTTATAAATTGAGATAAATGGGGATGTTGAATTCAAGAACCACCCAAAAAAAATGCAGAACTGGGGCTTCAATAAAACAATAACATAAAACTGTTATGATTTCAAGGAGCTGGATATATCAATTTATTTATTTAACAAAATATTTACTGGACAACTAATATGTATACACACTGTGCTAAGAGGTACACATGTGTATGTTATTTAATCTTTGCCACAACCCTGTGTCTTAATTTGGGTTTTGCAGAAGCACAGTCTGAGACAAAAATTTGAGTGCAAGTGTTTGAGATATAATTGCAAGAAACACTGGTAGGGGTGTGGAGAAGTGAGACAGAGAAAGGCAGGAAGTCAGAAAAGGTGTATTATCACAAGCAGTTACCACCATGGGAAATTGGATCTCATACCACCAGGGAGCTCTGGGATACTGTGTAGATTATGCACTTCAACTGCCCATTCAAGGAGGGAAGGAGCTGAGACATTTATACAACAACTCCCTTTAGTCCCTGCTCTCAGGGAACATTAGTTCCTTGGCATTTGCGGCTGCCATGCTTGTGAGAACAGTCTTTGGCAGCGTGAGAGAGCCCCCAGGAAAAGAAATGCGGGTGCTAGCAATAAAAAGTTAGGTCAATATGCACAGAAATGGTAAGATCCAAAGAGATATGGATGGAGCACGAAGAGTGTCTACTATAGTCCTTAAGATAGATCCTACCCCACTTTACGAATGAGGAGACCTGTGGGATTCACTCTTCAAGTACAAAACACTGCCTGGTATTGGCCCCTTGGAAACAAGCAGATCAGGAAATGCAAACAAAACTCCTTTAAGACACAGGGACATGGAGGACACCAGTTGCCATCTCCTTTGACAGCCAGAGGCGAAGGCACTGGCAGTTTGGACATTGATCCCCGGATTGAAGCATCAATTATGCACCAGCAGGCATCAGCATGCAGAGCTTTGATGCGGTGAGGTCTGTGAAGTTTGGACATCATCAGAGATGGGAGAGATCACAATGAGCTGAGACAGGAAAAAAGGAAAATGAAAAATACCATATGCTAACCAAAAGGGCCATTGTGAAGGACTAATGAAGCAAGCTACCCCTGGAGACTTCCGACACCATCTCATGGAAGAGTACATCTCCCTAGACTGTTTGTAACAATTTAGAGTGATGCAATTCTTACCTACAAGTGACAGAAATTAAAACACTGAAGGTACACTGGGCTTCAGAAATACTTTCCTTTACTCCATTGAAGGTTGCACCAATAATTTAAGATGACATAGATCAATTACCAAACCATTAAATGTCAGTTAACATCTTTGGAAACTGAATACAAAATGAACCAACTAACATTGTCTTGCTATAACCCCATTGTGTATAAGAATTGGGTTTAAATGTTTAATGAATGTATAAAATATAATTACCAAGTTATTGCTCTTATAGAGCTGATTAATAACCATATCATTGACTTTTCCACTGTGCTCTTCTGTAATCGAACTAGAATATTTCTGATGGGTTCTATTCTCTGTAGCCTTTTTTGCTCTTTACAGTATTTGTGACTACTTTAAACCTGCCTCCTTGTTATGAACGGAATGTTTGTTTCCCCAAAGATTCGTATATTGAAGCCCAGACCCCCAATGTGATGTTCCTTGGAGGTGAAGCCTTTGGGAGATGGTAGGTTTAGATAAGATCAGGAGGATACTGCCTGCCCTCCTAATGCCCTTATAAGAAGAGGAAGGGACATGAGTGCTAGCCCTCACTATCTACCTATCTATCTATCTATCTATCTATCTATCTATCTATCTATCTATCATCTAGTTACCTCTACACACATGCACCAAGGAAAATCAACATGAGCACACAGCAAGAAGGCAGCCATCTACAAGCCAGTAAGAGAGCCCTCAACAGGAAGCAAATCTGCCACTACCTTGATCTTGGACTTTCAGAGCTATGAGAAATAAATGCCTATTGTTTAAGTCACCTAGCTGTTATACTGATCGGAATCACAGCTGTGGTGCTTTGTTATAGCAGCCTGAGTGACTAAGATACTCCCCTACTAGATTCTAAAATGCTTGGGAACAGACACTGCCATTATTCATTATTTATTTCTAGTACCCAAGGAATATCCTGGCACATAGTAGGTGCCTGTGAATGAATGAAGGAACATACCTTTGTGGCTGAACACAATTTTTGTCTTTATTTTGGGATACAACATAGAACTGCATGATCATATTCAGAAAAGATAAATAAGTTCAAATCTCAGGTCTACCATTTACTAACTGAGCAACCAGGATCAAGTCACTTGACCTTTCTGAATATCAATTTTCTTCATTGTAATATGATGGTGATCTTAGCTTAGGTTCTTCAAAGTGATCCTTGAGATAAGGACTTGGATGCAGGTGGTTCTCTGTGGTGGGTGAGGAAGTAGAGAAAGTGACACAGAGAAGGGAAAAAAGCCAGTTAAGTGTGTGTGTTGATAAGCAGGTTACTGCTGTGGGCCACCAAAGCGCAATCCCACAAGGAGAGCTCTGAGAAATAGCATAAAACAGGCTCCAGCATCTTCACACGGGTCAGAGGCTGGGAAAGATTACCTGCCGACTCCATTCTCTCACTGGTAAGGGCTATTCCCAAGATCTTTAATTCTACTTTCAGGTTCCATCTATGTATGTGCAGTAGAGCAAGTTTCCATGGTGCCAGGTAAAGCCCTCAGGCTACTTGGATAGAGAGCTGTTATACTGATAGGAATCACAGCTGCAGGTGAATTCTGGTGGGCTGGTGAGATTAGGTGCGGCATCACCAGCATCTGCTAAAGACCAACACCTATACCGTAGAACCACCTCACAGAGAAGTCTGGAATATTAAATGAGAAAATGTATCTAGAGCACCAACCATAGTGCCTGGTCCATGAAAAATCCCCTATAAATTTTGTGGTAGTGACTGCTGTGATTTTTCTTGTTAAATATGGTGGTGAAAATTGCAACCCACAGGGAGTACACTTGAATTCACAGGTCAGTGCCACAATGCTGATGCCTGTTCTGAATCGAGGTCTTTTGCAGACCATGACTTAAAGCGGTAAAGAAAATGTGATCACTGGCCCCACAGAGCTCACATTCTATGTGGGATAACGCTGCTCTGCCTCACTTCATATCTTTGGCTTGACTTGGTCTTTTTTCTGGTACCAGGGGAAAAGGAAAGCCATCAATGCACACACATTTTATTACTAACTAAACCAATATACAAACTATATCATCATCTCTACAAAATCATGTACCACATACATGCATTACAGGCAACAGTCACTGCCCTTGACTATAAATATGTTTATTCTCATGTGGTTCTTCTTCCTCCTAACCACTCTTACCCATCAACAGTGTCTCAGTTTGTGTTCCCCCAAAGTATACACCGAGAGGATTCAAGGGCAAGGAGTTCACTTAAAAGATGATCTCAGGAAACTCCAATAGGGAAGTGGGAAAGTAAGACAGGGGGAAAAAAATAGCCAACGCAGGGTGTATTACCCACCAATTATCACTGTGGGCAACTGCATCTTAGTTGTACCAGAAACTCTGGGTTGGTGGAGAGCAGACACCTCAGAATTATCCCACCTGAGAGATGAGGAATCCTGGGTATTTAATACACCAACTCCCATCAGGCACTGATTGAGGATTGCTTCCAGAGGGTGCTAATTCTCTGGCTCTTCTGGTCTGCTGAGCTTCGCTAGCAGAGTGGGCTCTGGTTGCCAGAGAAAGCTTCAGGCAGTTAGACATGGGGGCAAAAACTAGGCTCAACTAGGAGCTCTTGAGTAAGCTCATGCCACAAAGCCACAGAGAGGAGATTCACTCCATGACATGAGGCCAGTGACGGTGTCTGTCTTCTTTGAGGAAGTAGAGAAAGTGACACAGAGAAGGGAAAAAAGCCAGTTAAGTGTGTGTGTTGATAAGCAGGTTACTGCTGTGGGCCACCAAAGCGCAATCCCACAAGGAGAGCTCTGAGAAATAGCATAAAACAGGCTCCAGCATCTTCACACGGGTCAGAGGCTGGGAAAGATTACCTGCCGACTCCATTCTCTCACTGGTAAGGGCTATTCCCAAGATCTTTAATTCTACTTTCAGGTTCCATCTATGTATGTGCAGTAGAGCAAGTTTCCATGGTGCCAGGTAAAGCCCTCAGGCTACTTGGATAGAGAGCTGTTATACTGATAGGAATCACAGCTGCAGGTGAATTCTGGTGGGCTGGTGAGATTAGGTGCGGCATCACCAGCATCTGCTAAAGACCAACACCTATACCGTAGAACCACCTCACAGAGAAGTCTGGAATATTAAATGAGAAAATGTATCTAGAGCACCAACCATAGTGCCTGGTCCATGAAAAATCCCCTATAAATTTTGTGGTAGTGACTGCTGTGATTTTTCTTGTTAAATATGGTGGTGAAAATTGCAACCCACAGGGAGTACACTTGAATTCACAGGTCAGTGCCACAACGCTGATGCCTGTTCTGAATCGAGGTCTTTTGCAGATCATGACTTAAAGCGGTAAAGAAAATGTGATCACTGGCCCCACAGAGCTCACATTCTATGTGGGATAACGCTGCTCTGCCTCACTTCATATCTTTGGCTTGACTTGGTCTTTCTTCTGGTACCAGGGGAAAAGGAAAGCCATCAATGCACACACATTTTATTACTAACTAAACCAATATACAAACTATATCATCATCTCTACAAAATCATGTACCACATACATGCATTACAGGCAACAGTCACTGCCCTTGACTATAAATATGTTTATTCTCATGTGGTTCTTCTTCCTCCTAACCACTCTTACCCATCAACAGTGTCTCAGTTTGTGTTCCCCCAAAGTATACACCGAGAGGATTCAAGGGCAAGGAGTTCACTTAAAAGATGATCTCAGGAAACTCCAATAGGGAAGTGGGAAAGTAAGACAGGGGGAAAAAAATAGCCAACGCAGGGTGTATTACCCACCAATTATCACTGTGGGCAACTGCATCTTAGTTGTACCAGAAACTCTGGGTTGGTGGAGAGCAGACACCTCAGAATTATCCCACCTGAGAGATGAGGAATCCTGGGTATTTAATACACCAACTCCCATCAGGCACTGATTGAGGATTGCTTCCAGAGGGTGCTAATTCTCTGGCTCTTCTGGTCTGCTGAGCTTCGCTAGCAGAGTGGGCTCTGGTTGCCAGAGAAAGCTTCAGGCAGTTAGACATGGGGGCAAAAACTAGGCTCAACTAGGAGCTCTTGAGTAAGCTCATGCCACAAAGCCACAGAGAGGAGATTCACTCCATGACATGAGGCCAGTGACGGTGTCTGTCTTCTTCATCACAATCCCCAATTCCTAACACATTGCCTGGCATGTAGTAAGCATTCAATAAATACTTGGAGGTGCATGGATGGATGGATGGATGGATGGATGGATGGCATTTGCACAAAGTCTTAAAGGCTGAGTAGGAATTCACTGGGCACTCCAGGATAAAGGAACAGAATACTAAAAAGTATAGCTTTATGCAAAAACATGCCTCCATGTTGGGAAAGCTCTCAGGGCAACCCAGTACTCTGTTTAAAACTTGCAGATGCTCAGACCTACAGCTCCTCCCATGGAGGCACAATCTGCTTTCCTGTAACTTCCACTCTCTCGTCCTACTTTTGCCTTTAAAACAACAACAAATTCTAACTTCCCTTTCATATCCTATAGTCCTTCAGATACTTGATAACATGTCCCCTTTTCCCAAACTCATACATCCCTGGTTTCTTGTCAAGGCCCCAGACTGAAGAGTTTAATCCAGGTAGTATTTGACCACATAACACTAGATTTGGGGTCCTCAGATAAAGTATAGAACACAGTAACTCTGGTGTCCTCCAGATCTGAGTTCAACTTTGACACTAGTTGTGTGATTTTGAGTGATTAATTTGTCTTCCTAGAGCCCATTCTCTTCACCTGTACAATGAAAATTGTAATGCTTATCTCACTAGAGGCTACAGTGGCATTTAATATAATTTGTTCTTTCATTGAGCTTACTGACCTTCTCCACCATGGTGCTGTGAGTCACATCCCTCTGCCCCACCCACCCCACCCCATCTCCAGAATTGTGAACTTTCAATCTAGAACAAGGATGAGACCAGAAAAATACCCCACATCACTGGGCCACTGCACAGAGAATTTGGTCCACCCTGGGCCTTTCCCCCTCCCCTCCAGCAGCTCAGAGTTAAGCAAACACCCTTGCTCCTACCAAAGCTGGAGTAAGTACTGCTCGCTTGTTCACCTGCTGAGCAAAGGGACTGATTACCCAAGAAAGGGAAGTGTCGCCCACACAAATCAATACAGATGTGGCTTTGAAAAGGTTGGCTGGCTACACAGGATTAGATATTGATCTCGCTTGTTTTTCCAGTTATTGCTCTATTCACCACCTGTGGAGGCTACTTCTAATCTCCTCCTAATACCAAACAAGACAAGAGAGCTCAGCCCAGAGCAGAGTCAGGTGTAGGATGATTGCAGAACATGAAAGAATCCCCAGTACTCATGCCCAAATAACTATGAACACAGGGGGAAGAGATCCCTCAACACTGCATCACAACTCAGGACTGCGTGGAAGATTAAAACCGAACTGGACACAGACTGAACCTGGTGTGAGGCCCACTCTTCATACCTGCCTAATGGAACTTTGAGATGTCCAGAAAAGATCAGGAGGAGGGTAGAAAGCATTTACATAAATGTTCATTGATCCTCTAGGAATACTATGAATGGAAATTTAGGGCATAAAAATAAGAGCCTGCATTAAAACGTATATGGGTATAGTAAGAAAACAATGAAAGAACATTGTTTTGCCTACCAAATTGGAAAAGGTTTTTTAATGATAATATTTTGAGTGATGGCAAGTGTTCAAGGAAATGGAAGGATTGAGTAAATTTTCTGGAGGGCATTTGACAATACACTTCAAAAGCTGTAAAATTCATCAGACACTTTGCACCGTGATTCTACTTCTAAAAATTGATCTGGAAAATGTAATTGAAGTGTGAACAGGCCTTTACTACAAATTAAAAGCCACATGCCCCTTCCTGTGACCCAGATTGGGACAGAAGAAGGCTAGTTGTGAAGCAAGGTAGGGTGGCAGAGGAAATCGTACCAAGGCCAAGAGACCTTGGCTAGTCAATAAACATTGGCCGTCACTGAGTTAGGGCTGTGGAGAAGACTGCAACTTTGCCCTAGAGATGTTACTTTATAAAAGGGGTCACAGGCAATGAAATGGAAACTTGTGGAAAATCAAGGTGGGTGGATGCAAAGAACAAGGGGATTAATCCCACACAGTGAGTCAGTAAGTCTCCATCCGGGTAAGACTCCTGAACTGTGTCTCAACAATGAGTAGGATTTAGCAAAGAAGACAAATGGGGGAAGAATGTTTGAAGGTATAAGAAAACATTCAAGGACACAGATAATAGTGTGGTAAAGGCCTGTGAGGGGCGGGTGTGGGGTGGATCGGGATCAATCGGGGGGAAAAGAGGGATAACTGTAATACTTTCAGCAACAGAGATAAAATTTTTTAAAAATAAAACATTTATGGACGTGCATGTAGATTGATAAGAGATGAGATGTACCTTTGGAGAGCAGAAGAGTAAGATCATGAGGATCCTTATGAGCCACATTGAAGAAACTGGATCACAATGACCCACGGTAGGATTCTAACACAAGGAGACATGGGAGCCAAAGCAGTGGCTCACACTTTGCTTTATAAATAAAGTCAAGCCCTGACCAGTGTTTAGTAGTTAGAGCACTGGCCCATGAACGAAAAGGTTGTAGTTTTGATTCCCGGTCAAGGGCTTGTACCTGGGTTGCAAGTTCGATCCCCAGACCCAGTTGGAAAGCATACAGAAGGCAGCTGATCAATGTGTCTCTCCCACATCAATGGTTGTCTCTCTCTCTCTCTCTCTCTCTCTCTCTCTCTCTCTCCTCCCTTCCACTCTCTCTAAAAATATCAATTGGAAAAATATCCTCAGGTGAGGATTAACAAAAAATAAAAACAAAAGCAAGTGCCTTGAACTTTTGACCCAGGTCTGCTTTCTGCCTGTCCCTTCATGATATTCCTTCATAAAATAAAATTTATTTAAAAGCTCAAACTCTGAAAAATACATGTGGAATATCTCTTGCTTCCAGGACCATTCAAGACTGCTCTGATGAGAAAACAGTAGCTCTTACCAATCTTACTGACTTATATCATCCTTGCATATATAGGCCCTTCTCATTTTTGCAGGCCAATATTCTATATGAGATGTAATCACTGAGCCAATTTATTCTATTGACTATTGTTATATACTCATTAACATCTTATACAGAAACCCGATAAGACAACTTTATAGGGAAAAATTTAAAACTCAATAGATGGGCTCAACAACAAAATAGAAGGGAGGTGAGAATTAGTGAACTGAAAGATATAAAAATAGAAATTACCTAATGTAGACAACAGAAATAAACTGGGGGAAAACTGAGTCTCAGAATGGGACTATAGCAAATGATCTAACATTCATATTATTTGAGTCCAGGAAAAAGAAGAGAAAGAGCAGGACAGAAAAGTACTCAAAAAGAAAATAGCTAAGAAACTTTCCAAATATGGAAAAATACATAAACCTACAGATTCAAGAAGCAAGTAAACTCCAAACAATTTGAATGACAATTTGAAATCTAATGATTCCTCACTAACCATGGAAGCCAGAAGGAAGTGGCACATTTTTAAAGCACTAAAAGATTTTTATCCAGTGAAAATATACTTCAAGAATGAAGGAAAAACATGACTTCTCAGGTGAAGGAAAACTAAGAATTTCTCACCAGCAGTACTACCCAAAAAAGAATGGTTACAGGAAATTCTATAAATAGAAATGAAATGATAAAAGAGAGAATCTTGGAACATCAGCAAGGAAGAAATATTGTGGGTAATTTCCTTTTCCTCTTGAGTTTTCTAATTATGTTTGATGGTTGAAAGAAAAATTAGACAAAATAAGAACAATACTTGTATGACAAAAACTACAATCCCCTGGTGAAGGAAATCAAAGAAGACCTAAATAAATTGAAAGATTTAACATGTTGGGTTGGAAGACTCAGCACAGTAAAGATGTTAATTCTCCACAAATTGATAAACAGGTTTAATGCAATTTCTATCAAAATCCCAGCAAGATTTTGTTGTATATATAGAAAAGATTATTCTAAATTTTATATGAAAGCACAAAGGCTTAATAACTAAAACCATCTTAAAAAGAAGATGAAAGTGGGATGAATCAGTGTACCAAATTTTAATACATTATATAGTTAATCATCAAAATAGTGTGGTATTGGCAAACGGATAGACAACACAGATCAGAGGATTGAACCAAGAACCCAAAACTATACCCACACAAATATGTCCAACTGACTTTTGACAAAGTACAAAAGCAACTCAATGGAAGAAATATAGCCTTTCAATAAATTATTCTGGAGCAATTGGACATCCATAGGCAAAAGAAAAATGAATCTTGACCTAATTCTAACATAAGAAAATTAACTTACATGAAAATTAACATTAAAAGGAGAACAGACTTGAAAGGAACCAAGATGGTGGCATAGGTAAACGCCTGTACTTGCTGCCTCCCACAACCACATCAAAATTACAACTAAAATACCGAACAACTATCATCTAGAACCACGGGAAAGCTGGCTGAGTGGAAGTACTACAACTAGAGAGGTAAAGAAGATAGCACATCGAGACTGGTAGGAGGTGCAGAGGCACTGAACGGGCTGGTCTGGCACCTGAGTGTGCTGCTTTTTTAATCCGGCGGGAGATCACCTCTTTAGAGGCCGCCTAGAGGAGCAAGGAGTCCCAGCCCCACACCAGACCCCCAGCCCGGGGTTCCAGAGCTGGGGAAAGAAGTCCCTACAGGCAGTAAGAACTACAGACTGTAAAAACCAGTGTGGATTGGGGCTGAGTGACACACAGGCTGCTGGAGAACCAGCTGCTCCTCTTAAAAGGCCAGCTCCTGCTTGCTCTGAGCTCCAGTGCTGGGCAAGGCTCTGGGGGACCCAGACAGATACGGGGAGAAACTGGACTGTCTGGCATCGGGGTAGGAACATGGGGGCAGCTTTCTTCCAGACAAAGGTGCTCGCAGCGGTCATTGTTCCCATGCTGGGACCTTCCTGGCGCAAGGCTGACTGGCAGACATTTCTGTTTGCTCCGCCCTGGAGATTCCCTGAGACCTCACCCCACCCAATATACAACCCCACCCAAGCTGTGTGCAGCAGCTTTAGCATATGAATGGCCTGTCCTTTCTCAGCCTAAGACCTGTCAAACAAGCTGCAGCTGCGTCAGGGAGCCCCAAACCTATCAATAAAAGGCCCAAGACCGGCACCAGCACCAGCCTGCCTTGCTTCATAGCTGGGCCTCGTCTGGGCACTTCCAAACCCAATACAAAGAGGATGAATCTGCAGATCTCTCTGTAGTTCCTGTTGGGTGACCCCAGGCAGTGGCTGACTTTGCACCTCCTTGGAGATCCAAGAGTCAGTGTACACAGTGGTCAGTGTGAGACCATACCAGATTACAACTCTTCACATCCATAAGTGACACACTCAGGGGGCAGACTCAGTGAGCACCAAAGCCCCACTGAAGCAAGTCTTGCTCCATAAGGGTGTCTCCTGCACAGCAACTCTCCCACTACAGGCACAGCTGATCCCCACAGCTGATTGGCCTGGAGGTCAATTCCTCCCAGTGACACCAATAGCAATCCAGGCTCAACTACAATAAGAATGTGCACACAGCCCACACAGAGGCAAACCTAGAGTGTCCACCTCAGGTGATTAGAGAGGCTGAGCCACTGGATCCTATAGGACACCTACTACACAAGGCCACTCTATCAATTCAAGGAGACTTAGCAGCTCTACCCAATACATAGAAACAAACACAGGGAAGCAGCCA
>NW_005362842.1:2454261-2454686 GCF_000412655.1 Myotis brandtii
TACTTTATCCAGCAAAGCTATCATTCAGAAGTGAAGGTCAGATAAAGAGCTTCACAGATAAGAAAAAGCTAAAGGAGTTCATCACCACCAAACCAGTATTATATGAAATGCTGAAGGGTATTCTTTAAGAAGAGGAAGAAGAAAAGGTAAAGATAAAAAATGAACAAAAAAGTGACAACAAGTAGATATCTATCAACAAGTGAATCTGGAAATCAAATGAATAAGAAATCTAATGACAGAATAAACTGGTGAATGGAATAGAATCAGGGGCATGGAAATGGAACAGACTGATGACTTTCAGAGGAAAGAGGGTGTGGGGGGGTGCGGGAAGAAATTAGACAAAGATTTTATATGGATGTATGCAGTACTTATGGACACAGACAATAAGGTGGCAAGGGCCTGGGGGAGGGGGGAGGGGAACCAGG
>NW_005362842.1:2454727-2473841 GCF_000412655.1 Myotis brandtii
AACCAGGTGGAGGGGAGCTATGGGGGGAAAAAAGAGGGACACATGTAATAATCTCAACAATAAAGATTTTTTTAAAAAGGAGAACAGACTTAAATATAAAATACAACACCATAAAGCTTTTAGAAAAAAATAGGAGAAAAGCTTCAGGATTTACAGCTAGGCAGTCTTTAGGCTTGACATCAAAAGCATGATCCAGCCCTGGCTGGTTTGGCCCAGTAGATAGACGTTGGCCTGTGGACTCAAGGGTCCCAGGTTTGATTCCGGTCGGGGGCATGTACCTTGGTTGCGGGCTCATGCCCGGTGGGGAGCATGCAGGAGGCAGCTTGTCGATGTTTCTCTCTCATCGATGTTTCTAACTCTCTATCCCTCTCCCTTCCTCTCTGTAAAAATTCAATAAAATATATATTTTTTTAAAAAAAATATGACCCATAAAAGAAAAAAATTAATAAGTTGGATTTCATTAAAATTAAAACCTTTTTCTGTGTGAAAGACCATGTGGAGAGCATTAAAGCACGGCTATGGGGTGAGAGAAAATATTTGTAAACCACATGTCTGACAGAGGACTAGTCTCTAGAATATATAATTAATTCTTTCAAAAAAATACTAACCAAAAAAAAGCAATGCTGTTAGAAAATGGGCAAAGGACATGGAGAGACATTTCACTTAGAGGTTATATAGGTGATTAAAATCCATAGATGCTCAGCATCCTTTGCCATTAGGAAAATACAAATTAAAATCACAAAAAGATGATCACTATACCTCTATTGGAATGCCTCAAAAATGTTTTAAATGACATCACCAAATACCAGGGAGGATGAAAAGAAACTGGATCACTCATACACGACTAGTGGGGGTGTAAACATGTAATTGCCACACAACCCAGCCATTGTACTCTTGGATAATTATCCAAGAGAAATGAAAATGTATGTTTACATTAAAATCAATATGCAAATGTTATAGAGGTTTTATTCATAACTAGCGGCCTGTGTACAAATTTGTGCGTGGGTGGGGTCCCTCGGCCTGGACAGCGATCGGGGCCGTCTTGCCCAGTCCTGATCAGAGCCGATGGGGGCCGATGGGGGCGGGCAGCTGGGGAGGGACTGCAGAAGGGCTCCAGGGTGTGTCCAGCCCATCTAGCCCAGTCCCAATCGGCCAGACCCCAGAAGCAAGCTAGCTAACCTACCAGTCGGAGCGTCTGCCCCCGGGTGGTCAGTGCACATCATAGTGACTGGTAGAATGGTCGAACATAAGGTCAAATGAACAGTTAGACACTTAGCATATTACACTTTTATTATATAGGATAGCCAGAAATTGGAAACAACCCAGATGTCCTTCAATGGGTCACTAGTTATACAAACTGTGATACATCCACACCATGGAACAACAAAGAACAAACTTTTAATTCATGCAACAACCTGGATGAATCTTCAGGGAACTATGTTGAGTGGGTGGAAAACTAATCCCAAAGGGTTACATAAATTACAGTTCCATTCTTAAAGTGACAAAATTATAGAAATAGAGAGCAGATTAGTGGTTGTCCAGGATTAAGATGGGGGTGAGGAAAAGAGGAAAGTGGATGTGGTTCTAAAACAGATGGATCTCTGCGGTAATGGACATGTTCTGTATGTTGACGTATCAAGGTCAGCATCCGGGCTGTAATAGTATGCCACAGTTTTGCAAGATATCACCATTGGAGGAAACAGGGTAAAGGGTACACAGGATCTTTCTGTATTATTTCTTGCAACTGTATGTTAATCCACAATTATCTAAAAACATTTTAATTTTAAAAAGTAAAATAAAAGTATGTGGCAGAAGTGATGTTGTACCAATTTTGAGCCAGGGTCTCAAGAAACCTTCACAGTTCCTTATTTGGAACCCTACCCAGATGCCATGTGAGCGAACCTTAGATAGCCTGCCTGCTGGAGGATGGGAGATCATATGAAACAAGACACAGCATCCCAACTGAAGCAATCCTAGACCAGCCAGCTCCCAGCCAACCTGGCAGTGACATGCAGACACACAACTGAGCCCCACAGAGACTAGAAGAAATGCCCAACTGGGCCCTGCAGTAAATGGCTGATGATTTTAGACACTAAAATATTGGAATGTTTGTTAAATAGTAAAAACTAACTGACACAAGTCAAAAATTTTCATATTTTAAAACCAATATTGGAAGCTTCCCTAGAAAGTTATTTTGTTTAAAGGTAGATGTTTTGAAATCTTTTATGTTTGAGTTTGACATTTAATAACCCTCATTATTTAAATCATCCAGGCTAAAATTATAATGGCAATGTAAGACCCTTGATCTGCTCATAGGTATGTCCCAGACTCACCTTATTAGGGAGGTGGGATGGCCCTGTATTCAGGCGTGGGTCCTCCACATTCATTAGAGGTCACCTGTGCGCCCCAGCCCAGCAGTCAGTCAAAAGAACACAGCTCTGCCTTTAATGAGCTTCACAGAATAGCTGCTTCCCAGATAATTGACCTCCAACTCACTGACACTCAGTCCTTATCAAGAGCTCAATATTTGTGGAAGAGTGTCTGAACCCTACAGCACCCTTCTGTCCCACTAGGTACTCTAAGTGCTGTCCTTGAGTTAGGCCACATCATCGGAGAATAAAAGGACCACATGTTGGCCCTCGTGGGATTGCTTTTATTGAACTGCACTTTGGCATTCAGCCACTTCCCTGTCTTACGGGACTTAAGAAAAAGCCCCATGAAACCCAATATTGTCTTTGCTCTGATGATAGGGCTAAAAGCCTTATCCACAATGAGAACCTATAGGAGAACTCTCTCTCTCCTTCTTTCTCTGTTCTGATTATCAGAACAAGCAATATAACTCTTCTAAGCAGCTGGTTGATGGATCCTATATACGTCCCTGTGAATCATGTCACTGACAGGCTTTCCCACTGGTCTGGCCAGCTCACAGCCAAACTGAGCACTGAGGCTCTTATAGAACAGTCTGTGCCTCAGATCTACACATCATCACACTCCAGTGGGGGTCCTTCTCACCTGCAGCGTTGCTGCCTGCCATGCACCCCAGCACTGAGCTGATGGCCCAGACCATGGGATCTTCTCATTTGCCTGGAGCCTGGCAGAGTTATGAGAAGTCATGTGGGTCTAAGTTTATAAATGCAGCCTTGTTCAGTGGGTGAGTTCACCACCAAGCAAACCAGCCACGGGCTTCCAGGCATGGAGGACAGGGAGAGGGGAACAGGGAAATTGGCATGGGTTAAGCCCCTCCCTGTGACAGGAACTATGTACTAGTATACGCTATTTACCCTCAAAACAACTCTGAGAGATGGAAATTAGTATCAGCATGCGTTAAGCCCCTCCCTGTGACTAGTACTGTGACATGTACTAGTTTATGCTACTTACCCTCAAAACAACTCTGAGAGATGGAAATTAGTATATGCATTGTCCAGATGAGGAAAATGAGGGTTAGAGAAACAGTGACTCATCTAGAAATCACACCACTGACCAGCAGCCAAGCCAGGGTGCAAACATGAGTCTAATTCTGAAGTCCATGTTCTTTCCTGTAGACAGGAGTTGACGGACCATGACCCACGGGCCCAATCCACCTGCCACCTGTTTTGAAAATAAAGTTGTGTTGGAGCTCAGCCACACTATTTGCTTACATATTGTCTGTGGTCACTTTCACTGCAAGAGCAGCATGGAGTAGTGGAAACAGAGACCACACGGCCCACAAAGCCTAAAATCTTTTCTGTCTATTCCTTTACAGAGAACATTTGCAGACCCTGCTCTAAACAAAACGCAGAACAAGAAGAGAAATGATCCATCATCTGTCCCAAAGAGGGGCCCTCAGAATCACCTGCAGGAGATGGTAAGGGCTCTGAGAAATGCAGGTTTTCAGGCCCCCTCATGCCTGCCAGGTTAGACTCTTCCCAGTTGGAGGCCTGAATCTGCATTTTTAATACTCTGTGCATTACCACTAAGTGCTTCTGACAGTCACTGACGTTTATGAACTACAGCACATCCAGGGATTTAATGTCCCCAACAGCCCCTCAGCCTAACTGGTGGTTTGCAAACTCTGGAGCTTTCCGGGGGAAATCTGAAACTGGCCCCCACACGTGGACAGCAGGGAAAGATGGAAGAAAGAGGCAGGCCACAATCCAGGGATTTAATGTCCCCAACAGCCCTCAGCCTAACTGTTGGTTTGCAAACTCTGGAGCTTTCCGGGTGAAATCTGAAACTGGCCCCCACACATGGACAGCAGGGAAAGATGGAAGAAAGAGGCAGGCCACTCCAGATTGGTAGGTGGCCGGTTTAATGAGCAAGGGGACTCACATTAGAGGCTTGTCTTGGGCAGTCACAAGACGAGAAGATCTCCACACCCGCACACCAGAATCTTGAAGTTTACACAGAGGCCTTAATGTGGCTCAGTCACGTCCACAGTCCAGACCATCTCAACAACACCTTACTCTCTCAAGGCTGAGGCTTGAAAACAGCTCCCACTATGGAAACGGCAGGCAGAGCACACAATCCAAGGACAGGGGAGGATGAGAAGTCTCCAATTGCCCAGGCCAAGCTAGAGAGTCAACCAGGAGTCACGTCTCTTGACGACTTCCTCTAAAACTGATGGGCATTGAGAGATATGTACCCCAGCTCCCTTGTTCCTGGGGTGGTATAACAATGAGGCATATCTGCACTGGCCCCCAGAATTCCCGCAGTGGTAACTTTATCAACCATGCACACCTTCTGTCTCACTCCCCTCTCCCCTACGGTGCTTCCTGGGATCACCTCCTACATATGCTATTTGCCCTTGAACCCTTATCTCAGGGTCTGCTCCTGGGAGGCCCCCTCAAAACATAGACAAGCCAGAGACATTGAGATAATGATAAATATTGGTTAGATTTTAAAATATCGTATTTCTAAGTAATAATTATTGCATTCCTACCAGGGATCAAGTTCCGTACTAGTCCAAGAAAGGAAACAGAGCAGGAAGGAGAGAGGGCCCGGGGGAGGAACGAAGCTGCAGAAATGAATGAGATACGGTCATTTAGTTGGGGACAGGGGAGCTGGCCCATGACCACACAGAGAAACAGAGATGGGGAAAGGAGGTAATGAAGGATGCATCAAGCCAGCCTTGGGTCTGCAGATTAGGCACCTGGATTTACAGCAAGGGCTGGGCCACTACTGGCCACCATTTCCTGAAGTGGAGATTCACCAAGCCCCCCAAGTCTTGGCAAAGTTTATGAAGTATTTTCACAGGCACCATTACTTTTCACTTTCACAACAGCCATATAGGTAAATGGGAATCGTATTGTCATCTTTCATGCCATTTTTCATGTGAGGGGACTGGGGCACAGAGAGGTCCACGTGTGCACATTCAGAACAGACCAGCTCACAGCCCACAATCTGCTGCTCTGTGCTGGGGACTTATCTGAGGGCTGAAGTCAGCCAGCACCCCATTCTGCTAGGAGTTTCCTTGACGAAATTAAACAGATCATTTCTGCTAAGGGAATACCAAGACACACTCCAGGTCTCAGCCAGCTCAGAAGCCCAGGAGAGGAGAGTCTCAGAAGGAAGGGTTCCTAGGGGCTCAGTTCAAAGCCCAGCTGAGAACGGGGACTGAGTCCCTACCTCAGGAAGTGGGACTTCCTAACCCGTCTCCTAACCTCACCTACCAAATTCCATGTTTCCATCTCCCCCGCTACCCACTCCTCACCCCCATCTGGCCTGGCCCCTCTACTCCCAGTGGACACTTCTAACCCCAGAGAGCCAAAGGGATAGCAGACTTCTGGTTGCCATAGCAACATGACCAGGTTCTCAGGCAGTGAGTTCCTGCCTTTGCAGTCAGCTTAGTGTAATGGTCAGTGGCCAAGGCAATTTCAAGTCAGCCTAAAAGGTCAATTTGTCAGTAGTTTCCTCTGCACAGAAGCCCCTAGCATGAAAGAAAGGTGAATCACCAAATCAAACCACACCACTAAGCCAGGACCAGTTCTCCTGAGTTTCCCCACTCAATCCTAAGAGACCAACTCAGGTAAACTGTTCATTGTCTAATACTCAGCCCATGATCTCTGAATATCTCATGGGTGGCATCCAAGGGTGCATGAAGCTTCCAGCATTAGTCAGCACGTGTTCACCCACACTAAACAGGGGCTGGTGCTCTCCAAGTCCTCTCTCTCGGCCCTGCCCTGGGCTCAAGGGGGTGAGGACATAAGCGAGACACAGACACCAGCTCCAAGGAGGGAGCCAGGTAGGCCTGCATGGTGGCTGGTCGTTGGGAAACACTGGTGGCTGTGGTCAATGCCCAGTAGGGGGAGTACTGACAAGCTCCCTGGACCTGTCAGAGGCAGTTCTCACAGGCAATCGTGGTCTGTGTGACAAGAGGGCCCGGCCCTGTCTGAGCCCTCTCACATTTCCTCCGAGGCCTGCCATATGATGAGCCAGCCCTGGGTAGGGACAATGTGGGCCTCCTCATTGCCTGACACTCAGAAGGCCCTTCATCTCTGGTGCTGGCCTGCGGGCCGTGGAGACACTGGCACTCCCCTGCAGCTGAAGCCTGTGATGCCCACAGGTGTGATGTTCCGAAAAGGGGGTGGCCTGGTGCAGTTCTGTGCCCACGTACAGTGAGTTGGGGTCTGGCTTTCAGCATAATTCCTAACCCAGTGTATTCGGATAGCATATTAAAATGTTTGCTGTGTGGATGACACATTCCAGGATCCTATTAGAATAAGTGGACCAAAAACTGGAGTGAGAATAGCAGCTGCTACCATTTAAGTGAGTGCTTAGCATGCCAAGCACTGCCTTGAGCACTTTACACATACTATGTTCTCTCGTCCTCACCACAACCGTATGAAGTAGGACAATGTTTTACAGGTAAGATAGCAAGGTTCAGAAAAGTGAAATGACTCGGCCAGGGTCACACAGCCAGTCAGCAGTGCTGCTGGAATTTGAACTCAGAACTCTGTGACACTGTTCCATACCTCCTAAACCTGGAACACAAAGTAAAAAAGCAATTCCAAGGGCAACAGTCCATGCACAGCCACACAACACAGGGGACTCAGATGATATCTCTCCTGCTGAAGGAGACAGTGACAGGAAAAGGTTGCACGTCTGCAGTGAACAGTGACAGGGACCATCCTAAAACTGCAGCTTCTCTAATTAGAATAAGGCTACGGACAAGAAGTTCAGGATGGGAGAGAGAGAGTATGCTGAATTTTACCTGTCAAACTTAATCTATACATATACCTCTGATGGTTTGCGCCTTTGGGAGCTTCCCGGGGTGAGAGCTAAAATTGCCCCTTCCCCAAACACAGAGGCAAGGGACTTACACAGAGGCTTTTCTTGGGTGGCTGTAGATCTCCACACCCATCTGGCAGAACTATAAATGTTTATATAGAGGCCTTAATGGGGTTCAGTCATGTACATTGTTCAGATGGTTTCAGCTACACCTTACTCTCTCAAGGCTGCATTCCTGAAGCAGCTCTGGCTATAGGAATGGTGGACAGAGCATACATTCCAAGGACAGGAAAGCAGGGAGGAGCCTCCATTGCCTGGGTCCATCACTCAGGTCAACCAACAGTCACATCCTCTCCATGACCTCCTCCTATACCATAGAACTCTTCATCTGCCCATGACTGTTATGTCAGTAAAAAGTAAACACCTAGCAGTACCAGAAATGGGGCCCAAAGTCAGGATCCGTGCTCGCTTAGCCTGCACAACCACAGAGAAATCGGGGTCTGGGCCCACCAGGCCTGTGGACATGTGGGGGCAGGCAGAGAGGAGCTTGTCCAGCAAGGCCACCGTGAAATGGGGAAGATCAGTCCCCAGTGCAAAACCAAGAGGCTCACAAGTGTGCCGGGGTCAAGGCAAAGGAGCTGGTCTGCACAATCAGGAGGTTGGTTACATACAGAAGAACTGAGAAAGGAAGTACTAGATTAAGCACAATGAGAGCGGTTTTCTCACTGTCGGAGAGGGAGATACAGCATGGAAAAGGAGGGAGGCTAGCAATGAGGTTGGAACTGGAGACATCAGTACGAATTTTTAATATACACAAAAACAGAGAAATCAAAGACAGAGGCAAATGACAGGGACCAATCACAGAAACCAAAGGACAGAGGCAAGAGGACTTACACATGAGGCTTATCTTCAGTGCTGCAAGACTAGTAGATAGATCTCCACACCCACCTGACAGAACCTTAAAAGTTTATATACACCAATGAATGTATAACCAGAATTTAATCATGAAGAAACAGCAGATAAATGAGAAAATCTGAGAAACATTCCAGAAGTATCTGGCCTGTACTCATCAAAAATGTCAAAGGCATGGAAGAATGGAAAAACTGAGGGACTATTCCAGATTGACGAGGACTAGAGCGATACGACAACTAAATGTAATGCAGGATCCTGGATAAATCCTGGGCCCGAAAAATAAGAGTGCTTATAAAGAATGTTTATTGAGATGGCAAGATCTGAATGGTCTGTGATTGAATGGTATTACTGTACCAACCTTAAATGTCTTTACTTTTGAAGTCATACTGAGGTTATGTAAAAGAGTCCTTGTTTGGGGAAAATACACACTCACCTATATAGAGGTAATTAACCATGCTGCAGCTTACTCTCAAATGGTTCAGAAAAAGGTGGGAGGGAGGAAGAGAGGGAGGAAGAGAAGGAGGAAGGAGGAGGGAGGCAGGAGGGAGGCGTAAGAGAGGGAGAGTGTGAGAGAGAAAGAATAAGGCAAATATTATTTTTAAATGTTAACAACTGGAGAATCTGAGTTAAGAACATGAGGAATCCTTTGTTCAATTCCTACAACTTTTCTATAAATTTAAAATTATATAAAATATTTTTAAAATACATTCTATTATGATTCACTGCATATTTGATTATATTTGTTACTGCAGCCTAGCATACACTAATATAGTAAGTAACTATTTTTTGCCAAGTAAGAGTTAGAATGTATCATAAACATAACAACTATTTATTGTGAGCCCTAAGTGTGCCAGGCACTATGCTAGGGACATAAGACTGAAGAAGACAGGTTTGATCCCCAGCCTCATGGAGCTTCCAGTGAGATATAGTAGATATTAAATAAATTACATAATTTTTCATTACAATTATGATAAGTGCAAGGGGGAAATCTTTTTAAAAGGGTATACTCACCTCATCTGAGAAAAGAACTAGGAAGGATTTCTCCAGAGAAATGGTATTTAACAGTTAAAGTTATCCCAGGTAAAAGACATGGATTGCAATCGAAATGGAAGTGCTTAAGTGTTCAATATCCTATCATGATATTTTCAAGGTCCTGACCTCCCCTTAATAAGCTATTATCTTCTTGTGAAAATGTTGGGAAATTGTCAATGTGTATATGAGTCCACCCAAGGACTGCTATTGATTTTTTACTAATTTTAAATTCCCTGATTCTATCCTTGCTGAATTATAACATTATTTATACTGCAACCAGAGAAATCTTGATAAGACTATATTGCTTTCTGCTTAAAACCCTCCAATGACTTCCCATCTGTATCCGTTCTCTGAATAGTAAACAACCACTGGTGGCATAAAACCACAAATGTGTGGGCTTCTGCTGACTAGGCTGGGCTCAGCTGCTCTGGGGGTCAGGTGCACAGTGTTTGTTGTGCCAGGGGGTCAGGTGCACAGTGTTTGTTCTAGGAAGGCCTCAGTTGGAATAACTGGATTGCCTCAGCCCTTTTTCACAGTTGTCATACTCCAGCAGGCTAGCCTAGGCAAATTCTCACGTCAAAGACAGAGGAGCAGGAGTGAGTAAGCCCAATCATGCAAGGGTTTCTTGAGCTCCCATTTGAATCCTATTTGCTAATATAACATTGCTCAAAACAAGTAACATGGCCAAGCCCAGAATCAGATAGAAGGGAAGTGCTAAGTTACATGGCAAAGATCATGTCTATAAAGGAGTGAAGAATGGGGGTCATTAATACAACCAACCACAATATCCCACATAGAATAAAATTCAAATGCCTCACCATGGCTTACATGATCTGGTCTTGTTGACTTCTGAATGTCATCTCACTTTATAGATTGGTAATTTTCAGGGCTTAGCATGGAGCCTAGAACATAATAAGTGCTCAATAAATATTTTTTCACTAAATGAATGTAACACTGTCTTTTTCCTTTAGTATTGCTGAATAATTGGGAGTTAATTTGTCTCTAAACAAAATTGAACATGGTTGCTTTTTTTTTACTTCTTTTTTGTTTCAATGCATATTATAGATGCTTCTATACCTCCCCCATGAAGTCTGGAAACTTAAAAAAATGTTTAAGCCATTGTAGTAACAAAAATCATTAGGAATTAGGTTTATTTTAAGATACTAATTTGACATCTGCCTCATAAAGTTCCTGGAAAGGAAACAGCAAGGTGGTGCCTCCTTGAAATACTCAGGATTAGAGAAGAAAGAGGACTGCAGAAAAACAGATAAAAAAAGAAATTAGATTTCCCCAAACCATGGTTGTTGTAATGCCTCTAACACAATGATTTAGGAGCTAATTTTTTGAGGGGGGATGTTCGGGGCCTGTAGTATGAGTTTGGGGAATCTTGCACAATTGGGTAGATTGGGGAAATCCTGTACTCCAATTTTTTTCCTGGGGGCATGTTAAAGAGTTCCTATGGTTTTGAAAAGGCGAGACTGTTACTTCCACATCTATGTTTATTAACTCTCTGTCTCCAGCATCTAGCTCAGTGGGCAGGAAATAAATCTCTGTGGAGTGAATGCCTCATCCAGGTAAAATGAATTAGGATAATGAGAATGGAGAGCATGTGAAAAATGACAGAAGGGCAATGCCCAAACTTGAGAACTGACTGGGACTGAGGTGGGTAATGAAGAAGTCAAAGAGGACCTCTGGGAGCCCAGGAGCCAAATTGGTAGAGTTCATGAGTCAGGCATGGCACAGCCAATTCTCATCAACAATCTGGCCATGATTCCCAGATCCTCTTACCAACTATGTCACACCAGCTTCACTTCCAGTGGCCACATCTGCATCTTTGTCAGAGACCTTCCTTCAGGCTTTGCCACTGTACCTATATTCACCTGGCGCCGGAAAGAGAATATCCCCCATGTATGGGGGTATAACCATCCCAGCTCCCTCACTCTTTGGGATAAATCTGAGGGGTGTGTTTGGGGGTCTCTCAAAGTTTCCATCCATGGGACTAACCTCCAGTTGCCCAACGTGGTACTTGGATTAATAATTCATTCTTTATTTGCCACCTTTCCTTCCTTAGATTACCTCCTTCCTCATCTACTCATATTCCTTGCATCTCCCAATAAAATGCTTGCACTTAAATCCTTGACTCAGAGTCTACTCTGGGGGACCCCATACTAAGACAGATGTGTTGTAAGCAAAGCTACCTAAGATAAGAACTTTGCTTCAGCAAGAACATTTTGCTACCCACTGGAGGGGAACCCTTCTACCCTCTCGCTGACATAACAGTGCCTCCCTTATCCATTCATCACGGGCCTCAGCTCTGAAGATTCCAAAGTGCCCCAGATGTGCAGCTTCACTGTTTATTTCACAGGATGCAGAATCCATTTTTGTTTTAGCTTCTTTCCAGACAGTTGGTTTGTTTTAATGGACTGCTCTTTGCCTGTGCATAATTCTTCTCTAAATTAAATTCTCTTCTCAGCTCCACATAATACACACTGGGCTATCAGCTCATTACTTTTACATCCTCCCTTGTTCTGTTTATGCAAAGGTTTAATTAACTATGAATTGCTGTGTAGGCAACAGAAAAAAACCACCCCCCAGGTAGTTGTGGGGATCAACACTGGAGGAAAGAGAAGGAATAGAGCACTTGGGGAAAGGCCAGAAGGTGAGGTGAGAGAACAGATTTCAATCCTCTCATTACTACTTTCAGCGATTCATTTATTCACTAAATATTTATTAAGTTGCTGCTGTGTGCTTGGCATTGTTCTAGGTGTGGGAATGGTGAAGTAGAGAGACATGAACCCTGCCCTCACAGAGTTTACAATCTACCAGGGGAGATTGACAAATAGTGCCTTAGCTATCTCTTGCTGCATAACAAATTGCCCAATACTGGCTTCGAACAATAATAAACATTATCTCTCATATTTTCAACTTCAAAACCTCAAATGGGATGGCAAGTGGATCAGGAACTTGGGAGTGGCTTGGCTGGGCAGTTATGTCCAAAGGCCTCTTGTGAGATTGCAGGTAGAGTCATCCAGACTGCAGTCACCTGAAGGCTTGATCCATTAGCTCACTTCCAAGGTGGCTCATTCACATGGCTGGCTAGTAGGTGCTCACATTAGTAGGAGGCTCCAGTTACTCTTTATGTGGACCTCTCTATGGGGTGCTGGGGTGTCCTGTGGCCATGTAGCTGGCTTCCCCAAACAGGGCAGAGCTGTCATGCATCATCATTTCTGCTACACTCAGACAAACATAATTCAAAATTGGAAGAGACTATACAATGACCTGAACACTGGAAGGTGAGGGTCATTGGGTGCCATCTTGGAGGCTAACACAATAAGTAAACAAATAAAGAAGGCGATAATTGTGCACTGTGGCCAATGATGTTAAGAAAATAGAGTAAATGTTGACAGCGACTGGCAGACAGGGGACAGCCAGTTACACAGTGCAGGTGATCACGGAAGGCCTCTTTCTAGTTGTGTAAACCAACCCAAGTTACCTACCCTGTTCTAACCTTCATCTATAAAAGGGATAACAATCATCCTTAGCTCACAGGATTGTGTGGGCTCCAATGGGATCAGAAGTATAAAAGTTCAATTGTTATTCTGTTTTCTGTATTCAACTGGCTACATCTGTTTGCTTCCAAAGGACCAATAACCTTAATGGAGATAGGTGGGTGGCCTCCGTGATGCCAGCTTCTGAAGGGAAGTCCAAAAAACATTTGGGCAAAGACCAGAGCTACCAGGACCCAGCTGAGCTACACAAGCCAGCAAAAGAGGAAAGTGATTGCTCTCCAGCTTCCAGCTAAGAAAACACATTTGGCTGAAAAATATTTGTCAAGCTCTGTGTCCTAGATGACGCATAGACGTTGGCAGGCTTGACCCATCCCTCAGGAGAAGGACAACTCCCTCACAAAATTTCAGCCTAGTTGATGCTGGACAGAGTATAAGAATTCTCAAATTCACAATTCTGGGTGTGAAAGAGAGGCACTGCTGGATTTTGACATTTTTCCACCCTGAATTCTTTGACAGGATATGAGAGGCAGGATCCATGCCTACAGCTCCCTCTGCCTTATTTTGACAACTGCTGTACATCTCTGAGCTTCTCACGCCTCATCAGCAAAGGGAAGCAGTTTGCCCATCAGCAAAGATAAAAAAATATGATATACAGTACTCAAGGAGGTACAAGAAACAGGCTATGTTCTATGGGACTGAAGAGAATAAAACTGGTTCGACCCCTCTGGGGGCAAATGGGCAATCATGGCAATCATTTATAAGCCTTTTTAAAAATAATATCTTCTGAAGGACCAATCCCACACAAGGAATTTGTCCTGATAAAATAGTTAAGAATGTGTATCAAGTCATATGTATTTACATAGAAATATTTCCATAATGCATTGTTAAAGAAATTTGCAAGATAATATATATAATATAATCCTATTTTGGGGGGAAAAGATACAGATATAGACTTTGGTCAACACAGTGGTGAGAGTTCCTATTTTAAATTTGCATCAGACAATAGAGACTATATTATTTTTTTAGCCCACATCAAAAATTTATAAAAACTGATCATGTTGTAGATCATAAAGACAATCTTAATACATTTCAAAGAATTACATCATGTCTATATTATATAAGAGCAATTGAATTAAAGTGGAAATCAACAAAATGCCTACTAAAAAGGAAAACATCATTTGGTGAATTAAAGGACACTCTTATGTGACCCATGGGAATTAGAGAAATCACAAGGGAAATCCTAAAATATTTAGAACTGAGAAACCATGGGAAGACTATGTATGCATCTTGTAAGGACAGAGCTAAAACAGGACATCAGAAAAGAAGTATAACCTTAATAAATTATCAAAGAAATAAATGTGGCTTACACTGGTAACTGTACCTCAATATTTATTCTCCCTCTTTCCTATAATAACAAAACCTCTGGTTTCTAGGTAGGCACATGGCTGCTAAGACTGAAGACCACATCTTGCAGCCTCCCTTTCAGTTAGAATTTTCAGTGTTGAAGTTTTGCAATGGACTGTGAACAGAAGTAATATGTACAGTTGTCTGATCATGTCCTCAAAGTGACTTCTTGACACTTTTCACCTTCCTGCTGACAGAAATATAGATATGGTAGCAGTAGGTTGACTATAGTATAATAAATAATTTGTTTGGTCTCTGTCCCAGGTTCCTGATACAGAGCTTCAAAAACCCTAGGAAATTTCCTGAGCATCTCTATTATGCTAATGAAATGACTCATAAGGGGACTCTAGATAACTTCAGGATGGAGACTGGTCACCAGAAAGATCAAGTATGTGATTAGAGGGCTAGGACTTTCAACTGCCCAACCTCTGGGCAGTGGAGGAGGGCTTGATAATGAGTTTATCCATGTGGCTGTGATTTAATCAGTTGTGCCTAAATAATGAAACACCAATAAAGACTCTGGACACCAAGGCTCAGAGGAGCTTCCTGATTGGTGTGCACACTGCTGTGCCGAGTGGGTGATGTACCCTGACTCCACAGGCCAACGGCAAGAAAGCTCTGCATCTGGAACCCTCCTAGGTCCCTCCCTGTGTGTATCCTTTATGATAAAACAGTAATTCTAAGTTTAGCACTTTCAGTGAGTTCTGTGGATCATTTTAGCAAATGATCACACCTAAGGGGGGTTGTGGGAACCTTCTGGATTGGTGGCCAATTGTTTAGAAATTCAAGTGGCCTGGGGATTCCACTTGTAACTGGTGTCTGAAGTGGGGGCGGTCTTGTGAAAGAGTGAGCCCTTAACTTGTGGAATCTGATGCTCACTCTGGGTTGTTAGAATCAGAATTGTATTGCAGGACACCCAGTTGGGGTGGAAATAAAATAGTGAACAACCAATTTGCCCAGCACTGAGGGGTTTCCCAGACATGAGACTTTTAGTACTAAAACCAGGACAAATCGCCCCAGGGAGCGGTTCTTCTAGAGTCATAAGGACAAGGAAAACACTTTAAGACTGGTGGAGCACAAAACAAAAAGATCCTGAGGATTTCATGGAGCAGAACCTTCTCCTCGTAGGCCGGGACTGCCTACCTCCAGAAATTAGTATGAGAAATAAACATTTATCGTGTGAAAGCCACTGTTTCTGTTAAACACAAAGACACCTAATTTGAGTACCTGGAAGTGGAGTGCTGAATGTAACAAACGTATATTTAGCATTAGAGTACTGGCAGGGTCATGGGCAGTGCTGACTCGGATACTGAAGGTTGGAAAGTTAGTAATCTTTGTTATGCAGAGACTAAATATTTAGCAATAGAAATTCTCTGCTTTGGAAGATAAACTGTATGGTCACTGAGGCTAGGGGGATATACATTCAGTGACCCTTGAATAACACTGGGGTTAGTGGCACCAACCCCTGTAAAGTAAAAAATCTGCATATAACTTTTGATCCCCCAAAACTTAACTACAGTTGTCCCCTCAGTGTCCATGGAGGATTGGTTCCAGGACCCACCCACCTCATCCCCTGGATACCAAAATCCATGGATGCTCAAGTCCCTTATATAAAATGGCATAGAACAATGTATACAGCCGGCCCTCCACAACCACAGATTCCCAACTATGGATCAAAAATACTATTTTTGAGCCATAATTGGTTGAAATCATGGATTCAAAACACGGAGATATGGAGGGCTAACTGTATATTTATTGAAAAAAGATGCAACTAGTTAACTGCCACTAAGTTGAGAGACAAAATAATGAGCAAGGCACATAGGAAAATTTTTAAAGTAACACAAGATTCTTCAGGCTTAAAAATCTATTTCTGAACAAGAGAGCTGGCTGTGAATGTTTGACCAAAAATTGACTTTCCATGGACCAGCAAGAAGTGGGCTCCAAAAGCATTTTTGTCCACAAAAAGAGCCAGATGTGGCCAGGAAGGATAATGGACAAGAAAAAAAAATCCAAAAAGTGATCCATGGAACATAAAGAATGATGGAGAGAAAGAGAGTCAGAGCCTGCTAGATGGGCAATGGGGAGCATTTGCTGTTGTGTGTTTCGCCTTCTCTGTCCAAATGAGATTTTTGTTTGTTGGTTTTCCAGCTCCTACTTCAGCATTGCATGTTGGCTTCATGACAGGCACATAACTTACCTTGTAATTTTTAAGTACCGTGAGGAAGCACATTTAGACCTGATGGACAGTACTATGCATTACCCAGAGATCCTATAGACTTTTAGTTAGATTCAGTAACTACAAGGAGCTTTGGTGTTGTCTCCTTGGACTGTGGCAGAGACAGCTTTGTTCCAGTATCCATCCCTTTTAACCCATAGTATTAGATCCCTTGATTTTTAGCTGGACATGTGGCTTCTCAGAATAAACACCAAATTTGCCAGCCTCTCTAGTATGGCCATGAGACTGACTTTTGGCCAATGAGATATGAACATGCAACTTCCAGGTCATATCTTCGAGGGAGGGAATCATTTCTTATTCCCTTCCTCCTTCATGCTGGTTGGAACATAGAGATAGATTATCTTGCATCAGGTAGATAAGAGCAATGCTCTATAAACAACAGAACAGAAGGATCCTGATTCCCTAAGGCTTTGGCAAAGCATAATTACCATGCCAGCCCTGAATTTTTATGTGTGAAAATAAACTTTCATCTTACTTAAGCAACTGTTATTTTCCATCTCTGCTATATACAGCCAACTCTTATAATGATGAATAATATAAGAAATACTGAGAATACATGAATTATGCATTCACTTTTAAAGCTAGAACAAATATGCAAGAAAATAGAAGGAATAAAAATAACATCAGAAATTAATAAAATAGGAAAAAGTAGAAATTTTTACACCAGTTTTGACAAAGAAGCTGGTTCTCTGAAAATACTAATTATGTAGATAAACTTTCTACAAGCTTGATCAAGAAAAAGAGAGATGAGGCACAAATATTAGTCTCATTCAGTCATAATTAAAATACAACAAAAATTTGTTTTTTCATCATAACATTATTATAAACAATTTTAGGTTGACATAAAACATAGATAAAAAGAGAATTTTTCATAAAATTATAAATTGCCCTAATTGACACAAGGAAAAAACCTGAATATATCAATAGGTATTTTTTTTAGGAGTCTTTGATTTTTAGAGAGACAGGAAGGGAGAGGGAAAGAGAGAGAAACATCAATGTAAGAGCAGAACATCGATCAGCAGCCTCCTGCACACCCCCTACCTGAGATCAAGCCCCGGTTGTGGGCATGTGCCCTGACTGGGAATCAAACCAGCAACTCCTAGGTGCCCAACCCACTGAGCAACACTGACCAGGGCTCAACAACTATTCGTTTAATTGAATCATTTGTCAAAATTGATCTACACCCAAACATATATACCAGACCCAGACAGCTTTATAAGCAAATTTTACCAAACATTTGAAGAACAGAATATTTCAGGGGAGAGAAAAAAAAGGTACCAGCCCATTTTATGAGGCTAGATTACCCTTGATTCTAAAATCAGATGTGGATAACTAATGAGTCAGTTTTACTGTGGTGATAACCCAACAAATCTCTATGGCTAACAAAAACAAACATGTATTCCTCATGTATATTACATATGGGCTACAGGTCAGCCATGTCCCAGACTGCGTCTCTGTTCCATGTGATTCTGCATTCAGGGCCCAGGCTGAAGGAACTTCCTCTATGTGGACCAGGCCCATTTCAGGGGGCAGAGGGAGCCAGAGAGGTAGTAAAATAGTTGTAATGCCTCTTTTAAAATCTCTTGCATTTCACGGGAAGGCTGGCTGAGTGGAAATTCTACAACTAGAAGGAAAGAGAAAAGCGCATTGAAACCGGTAGGAGGTGCAGAGGTGTGGAAGTGCGGAGGTAAGGAGGCACGCGCGAAATGGGCTGGAAACTGGGTACACTGTTGTCTTTTTCAATCAGGAGGGAGATACAAGCTCCCAACTGCTCTGAACTCCAGTTCCGGGCGAGACTCTGGGGACCCAGACTCATACCGGGAGAAACTGGATTGTCTGGCATTGGGCCAAACGTGAGGGCAGCTTTCTCACAGAGGTGCTTGCAGCAACCATTGTTCCTGCATGGGGCCGCGGGACACAGACCCCAGGACCTCTCTGAGGCAGAGCAGACTGGCAGCCATTGCAGTTTGCTCCGCCCTGATGATTCCCTGAGACCCCGCCCCACCCAATTTACAAACCTACCCAAGCTGTGAGCAGAGGCTTTTGCATATGAATGGCCTGTTCTTTTGCAATCTAAAACCTAACAAACTGCAGCTGGGTCAAAGGTCGCTAAAGCTTCCAAAAGAAGGCCTAGACAGCAGCCTGCATTGCTTCACAGCTGGGCCTCATCTGGGCACTTCCAACCCCAAACAAAGAGGAGGAATCTACAGATCTCTCTGTAGCTCCTGCTGGTGGCCTCGGGTAGTGACTGACTTTGCACCTCCTTGGAGATACAAGAGTCAGCATATCCAGTGGTCAGAGTGAGACCATACCAGAGTACAACTCTTCACATCCATAAGCGACACACTCAAGGGGCAGACTCAGTGCGCACCAAAGCCCCACTGAAGCAAGTCCTGCTCCATAAGGGTGTCTCCAGCACAGCAGTTCTCCCATTGTAGACACAGCTGGTCCTCACAGCCAATTGGCCTGGTGGTCAATTCCTCCCAGTGATACCAACAGCAATCAAGGCATAACTACAACAAGACTGTGCACAAAGCCCACAAAGGGGTGCACCAAGACCGTCAACCTCAGGTGACTGGGGAGGCTGAGCCACTGGGCCCTATAGGACACCTAGCACACAAAGCCACTATATCAACACAGGGAAGCAGCCAAAATGCAGAGACAAAGAAACATGTCACAAACGAAAGAAATGGAGGAAAGCAAACTACTGGATATAGAGTTCAAAACCACAGTTATAAGGTTACTCAATAATCTTCTAGAAACCTCTGAGAAATTTAGTGAGACCCTCAAGGATATGAAAAAGGACCAATTAGAA
>NW_005362842.1:2474654-2478220 GCF_000412655.1 Myotis brandtii
GGTGGAAGGGAGCTATGGTGGGGAAAAAGAGGAACAACTATAATAATGTGAACAATAAAGATTTATTAATAAAATAAAATAAATAAAATCTCTTGGTTTTAGCTTGGACTGATACAGAGTTACTCCTATACACATTGGTCTAGGCATGTCATATGATCAAACTTGACAAAGGGCATGGAACCTCCAGCTACAGGGATGCAACACATGTCATATTGACAACATACAAATATCTTATAGGCAAGGTAAAATAATTGTTAACAAGGCCAATTCACTTATAAATATTAATATGAATATCCTAAAAAATAGTCAACTAAATCCAAATTTTTAAATTATAAAATATGGTCAAATAGAATTTACTCCATGAATTTATACAAGGATGGTTAGAAATCACGCAAATTTGGCAATGTGATGCACCACATTGGCATATTAAAAGATAAAAACATTATCTCAATAGTTGCAGAAAAAGGTATTCCAATAAAACTCAGTCATTCCTACAATTTTAGCATGAGAAATTGGTTTTTTAACCTAAAAATGTATCTTTAATAATAATAACTATAATAAACATAGTACTTCTGGTTAAATCTCAAATGTCCATTGAAATTGAAAGCACACAAGCACCTATTATTTCCCCCTTCTGTTCCTCTGAAGGTCTTTGTCAATCCAACAGGCAAAGAAAAAGAAGAAATACAAGAACTGGCACAAGGCTTGGAAAAGTAAAAAGCAAAACTGTCACTAGTTGCCTACAATTATATTGCTATCCTGAAAATCCCAGAGAATCTAAAAACTACTAGAACTAATGAAATATTTTGGTTCAATTGCTTAATTTAAGTTCAAATTTTTCAAATAGAAATAGTTATTTTATATACTAAATATAGCCTATTAGAAAATACATAGAGAACTTTTTAAAAATGGTATTCAGCCTGGCTATGTTGTTCAGTGGTTAAGCATGCACCTATGAACCAGGAGGTCACGGTTCGATTCTCAGTCAGGGCACATGCCCGAATTGTCGGCTCGATCCCTAGGGTGGGGTGTGCAGGAGGCAGCCAATCAATGCTTCTCTCATCATTGATGTTTCTATCTCTTTCTCCTTTTCCCTTCCTCTCTGAAATCAATAAAAAATATACGTTAAAAATAAAAATTAAATTATAATTTAAAAAGCAGTATTCACATTAGTCAAAAATAGTAAATAAATGGGAATAAATCTAACTCCAAAGAGTGTGAGATTTATGGAGAAAATTACAAAGCATATTATATAACTTTTTGAAGGCCTGAACAAAGAGCAAGTTACATTATGTATAGGAAAGAAGACATAAGGATGCCAACTCTCCACAAATTAATTTATAAATTCCATATAATTCTAATCAAAATCCAAATGGAACTTTTCCTGGAACTTGTGCTAATTCCAAAATTCACATGTGAGTGAAAATCCAAGTATAGCCAAGGCAATTCTGAAAAATAACAAGGGACGGGGTAGGATTACCTTAAAAGAAAGGAAAGATAGGATTAAACTACAATAATGGGCAGAAAGGCATTGGTGCAGGAATAAAACCATAGCCTGTGGGGCGGAATAGAGCACAAAAGCAGATCTACCTGTATAAGTGAATGAACTATATGAAAGCATTATGTATCTCTATAGTCATTCCATAGCTTGGCAATTTGACTTCTGTATAAAATAAAATTACACCTTTGCTTTATGCCACATATAATTTTTTAAATTGCAGATGGATTAGAGGCCTAAATGTGAAAATAATTTTAGAAGAAAATGTACACTTCCTTTGTAGACTCAAGTTTGGGAAATTTTTCTTAAGAAAGAGAGAAAAGCACAAGACATAAAGGAAAGATTGACAAATTAAAGCCTTCTCTATAAAAAAGGGGTACTGTAAAGAAAGTGAAAAGACTGGACAAAGTGGGTACAACTGTTTATAATGCATGTAGACAATCAAGAATTAAATCCCCGAGCATGTAAAGAACACCTACAAGACAATAAGAAAATACAGAGTCTTCAAATTTGATCCCCAGGTCAAAAGTAACAATAATAGCACGTGTCCAAAATTGCAGGTGCTAATTTTTGACCAAGCTATTTCCTACTCTGGCACCTTTATACTCCAACACAATGAAGCTCAATTTGCTGGGAGCTGACAAATGCCCACATCAATCAGAAGTGGACAAAGGTTTGCGATAAGATTCGAAATGGGGTAATTTGGCATTGCTGGAGGACAGACAGGGTGAGATAGAACAAGCAGATATGGGAAAGGAAAAAGCAGTGAGGAAGGCATGGTTAAAATAAATATACAAACAAACAAGTAAACCTAGACTCCAGGGAAAGATGAGAGAGTGGGCTTATTGACAGAGGCACATGAGGATCAGTAAGGTCATGAAGGACATCTCTGCCCAAAGTCAGGGGAAACTGGCTTAGCAGCAGTGCAGTAAGGAGAAATTCCAGAGTCCGAGTCAACAGTGAAGTCAACATGAACCAAAAGTGGGGTGTCACTATCAGACAGGCTAAAACCACCCTGAGCCACATCATTAGGAGAAGCATATCCATAGGAAAGGAAGTTAGAACTATTCTCTCTCCTCACTAATCAGGCTCCACTTGGAAATGGTACTCCCTTCCAGACCTCTCACTATGGGGAGGACACCTAGGAAAATTGACTTTCCCATCAACAAAAGGTTGAAAGACATTCCCATTGAGTGACTATGCATTGTAAACCTACTGTTTGTTTATCAAACAATAATGATCAAGACATGCATAGTCTCAGCCTCTACAGGTTAGGGTGTGGTAGAAGGAGGCAAATGGGGAGAAAGTTAAAAAACACTTCATTGGAATGTGTGCCTTTTATGATAGAGGAATTTATAAGTTGCTGTGAGAGCAAGGAGAAGCTTTGTATCAGTCAGCTTAGAGTAAGTTTTGCTGTAGTAACAAACAGTCCCTAGATTCCACTTGTTTATAACCACAAATGTTTAGTTCTTGCTCTTATTGATGTGCATTATGGGTCAACTGTGGCTCTACTCCACCTGATCTTTATTCTAGGACCCAGAATGGAGGACCAGTCTCTATGCCAATCTCATGTCAGAGTGAAAAGCACAATGGCTGAACCATGCAATGGTTCTTAAAGCTTCTGATCAGAAGTGACACACATTGTTTCTATCACTTTTCATTGGACAAAGCAGGTCACACGGTCAGCTCTTGTAGCAACTGGTTGGAAAGTAAAATCCTCTTGTAAGGATGGGTGCAATGGGGAAAAGCTCAGAAAAAAAGAGGCAACAAATATTTTGGAAAAGAAATGAAATCTTTCAGTATATATATTCTTATCTACACTAATAAAAGAGAAACATGGTAATTAGCGTACGACCGCTACCCTTCCCATTGGCTAATCAGCATATCCTTATGCAAATTAACTGTCAGCCAAGATGGCGGCCTGCAGCCAGGCAGCTGGAAGCGAACATGAGGCTTGCTTGCTCCAGTGACTGCAGACTCCAACGTTCCCCGCCTCACTTGCCAGCCTCTGAGTTGCAACTCTAAGCAACTATGTACTATGTTGCAAATAAGAAGCTAAACAAAACCC
>NW_005362842.1:2479338-2496776 GCF_000412655.1 Myotis brandtii
GGCCCGGGCCGGGGTGAGGGACCCCCCCCCCCCCCAGTGCACAAATTTTTGTGCACCGGGCCTCTAGTATATAGTATAAGAAAAAATAAATGCATATGTTCAGCAAAAGACACAAATGTTCATGGCAGCAATACACATAACAGGTAAAAATTGAAAACAGCTGAAATGCCCATCAAGCGTAGAATGGATCAAAAACTTATGGGATCACCATAAAATGGGTCATACAACGGAATAACACACAGGAAAGAAAAACAGTGAGCTACTGCCATATGCAACAACACAGTTGAGTGCAAGGAGCCAAGTACAAAATGTGAATTAAGCATGATTCCATATGTAAGAAGTTTAAAGAAGGCAATACTAACCTATGGTGACAGCAGTTACTTCTGAGAAGGATCTAGTAAAGGAAATATGAGGGAGCCTTTGGGGTGCGGGAGATGAATTATATCTTTACTTGAGTGGCTGTATACTTAAAATGGGTCTACTTAAGTGTATATAAGTTATCTTAATTTAGAAGGAAAAAATATGTACCACAGACCCCTGAGCTGGAGAGGTGGGTCCTCTCAGTGGTGGCTTGCCAGAGGAAGGTATTTATGAACTACAGCCTGAAAGGTGAGCAGTTCTCCAGGAGGATCAGAGGTATACACTGCAGAATAAGGGACACATCTACGTGAACACTGGGACCAGAGGTGTCATGGCACAACCAAGAGTTAAAGCACTTTCTGAAAGGAACGTCCTCTGCCAAGGGACGTGCTGGGAGCTGTGATTGGATCAGACACTGCAAATCTTAAGGAGCATATTATGTGAAGATGATGGGGAAACCCCTGGACGGTCGCAAAAAGGGGAAAGGCCTTTTAGAAACATGGCATTTAGAAGCAATTCTTCATTTTAGAAGAATTGCTCTGCCTACAGTAAAAATGAAGTTGAAAAGGCAAAACGGAAGCTGGGAAGCCAGGGAGCAGGCTACTGCATTTGTCTAAAGAGAGAGGTTCAAAATAGAGTAACTTGTAGTAATGACCACATGCCTTTTTGTCTCTTTTTCTATGCTAATTAATTATGGAGATGAAGAGAAGGAACCAGATTCAACAGATATTTAGGAGGAAGGAAGGATTGATAGGACTGCAAGATGTTATGTGAGGAACAGCTAAAGAAACCAGGGTCTATTCATTCTGCAGGGGAATATGTGAAGCCAACCCAGAAGCAGAAATGATTGGGTAAAGCCAGTCGCTTTACCCAATGAGCAAAGTCGCAAAGAAGTACTATCTCCCATTTGTGCTCCCCAGTCAGGGTACAGACCTCGCCAGAAGAGCACTAGGAAGTGCCACGCTGATACTGGATGATTATCTTGCAAGGATTCTGTGAAGAGGATCCAAGTAAATGTTGGACCAGCTGGCCTCCAAGGTCCCACAATGCTAACTAACAGGCCTATGAACAACAGGCAGTTCATTTGTCTCCTCTAAGACTAGCTCTTACAACACTTTAGGTCTGGTCCCTGACTATATCTGCCACAACTTACACACGATGATCTGGGCTCTCTGCCCAAAATATGTCCATCACCCTGCCTGTCTTACTCCCTATATTTCCATGAACTTGTCAGGGTATATTTTAATTATCTTTTCTGTGTTCATCAACTCCCGTGAGACTGTGATATGATACATCATATCAGGGATCATGTCTGACTCATTTTTATTTCCAAGAACCTATCACATGGCCAGGTGCTATTGAGTGGATGAGCAGACTTAGCCTGTTTTTAATGTTGCATAGCATTCCATTTTATGAATGTACCAGTGTGAAGCTGTACACCCCAGCAATTCCGAAATCAGGTAGACCAGGGAAATGTAGCACAGCGTTATCAGAAGAGCCCCTTCATTTATTTTTTTGTGTGAGAGATATCTATCAAAAACACCATAATTTGCCTTTTGAATGATTTCTAGAAGTGAATACAAATTTATGAACATAAACTGAGAAGTTTCTTCTTTAAAAAAATGTGAAGCAGGACTGAGCTCTTGGTAGGTAATGTAGGTTTTTAGAATTCAACATCTCAGTGGGAAATGCAGGTCTCAGTTCCTCTGACTGACAGCTCCTAATGACAGTAATAAACCAAGGTGCCCCCACAGGCCAAACAGATGTTTTGAGTTGACAAAGGGGACCAAACACTGCCCTAGTAGTTATCGCTCTGTTTTCTAACTGCTGAACCCTATTTCAAGGCCTCAGCTATAATATGCATGTGCGTTATCATCAAATAAATGAATGTACAGACGACAGGAACATGTAGCCCAATAAAATCAGAAAGAGGATATTCTCAATGTGCAGATGAAGGCAGATAGGAGTTCTGACTGCTTCACTAAAATACTTCAAAGCAAATTCAGAATGAACTGGAGTGGAGGGAGATGGTGAACAAAATAAGAGAGGGATGTAGCAATTAAAGTTAATTACTCTTGTTACCATGGTAGCAACCCAGAACCAGGAGAATTAAACACATTCAAGGTGAATCCCAAATAGGGCTATGTGCTTTCCTTCACCAAGTACCTGAGAGCAGACAATTATTTAACAGAATTAAACTCCATTGTTAACCCACTTTACCCCAAAGACAATCTTCCTCTTCGATCAGTTCCAGACTGAAACAGAATAAGTGTTATCTGAATCCTAAGATCTCATACCCATATTTTCACTCGCCATTCTTCCAGGATGGCCAATCAGGTGGATGTTGCTTGGGGCCCCCCAGAAGCTGGCCTTGAGGTAAGGATTCAAGTACAAGTAGTTTATTCAGAGAGGGAGGAGCGAGAAAATCAGGCTGTCATCCTCACCCCCCAACACACACACACACACACACACACACACCTTGACAGTCCTCCTCCCTGAGACTCCCCAAGGAGTATCTAACAGAAGGTCCAATGTCACCTTAGATTCCTATCTGACCCACCCCAATGACTTCAATCTAGGTGGCTGACCTGGACATCCCTCAGGTCACGTATGCCCTGCTGCTGACACTGCTCTGGACTTTTTTATATTTGGGGGTTTGTGTGTGCACCTCATTCTCCCACTTCCTTTCTTCTCTCCTCTAGTAGAGGGATCTCACAGAGGAGTTGGCTGAACTCCTAAGGTCTAGCATTATTATGAGTATTTTTTTTACACACCTAGTATTTTTTTTTACCCACCTCTTCTAGAAAACATACATGCTCAGAAAATGATTGAATGAGGAAAGGGGACAATTTACATTGTACCTGGAACACCCTACTCCCCAGGCCTGTGGCAGAAACTAACAAGTTGGCTACATGCTTTCTTTTCCTGTGATGAATTCTCTCCTAGGCATCCAGATGCTCTTACCTAAGCCCTTCGCTTCTTTTGAGCCTGCCTAAGGATCATCAGACATGTTTAACCCCAAATGTGAACCATGTTCAATTTCTTTTGTAGGAGACTCCTAACATCCATGAAATCAATGTATGTGAATACAAAGAAGTGAGGGGGAAGAATGGTCTCATTTACCTATTTCTGTAAGCCAAGTATGTGTCAGCCTCAGCTCTAACCCAGCTGGGACCACAGTCACCCAAAACGTATGAATCACGTGAGGCTCTTTTTCTATAAATTGTTATTCATCAAACAGAGCATTTTTCTCCAGAGTTCTTCTGACCTCCATTTCCCACTTCAGCTTCCCTTTCGTCTCAGGAAAATGAGGGTCTTTTCTCTCTGGGCTTCAAGTCCAGCTCCTGGTCAGATGAATAGTTAGCTCTGGCTTGGGCTTGAGCCATGAACATGAGCAATGCCCATAGCTTACTACCTGGAAGAACTCATCCTAGGCAAGCACAAGTCCCCAGGCTTCCCTGGTACACTGGGCAACAAGAGAAAATTCAAGTAACTCATCTCCACTTCTAAGACTGAATCTGTTGAGACCCCTTGCCCTGCTCATGATATACAGGAAATGAATTCACCCCAGATGGTTCAACTGAAGGGACCTTACTAGATGACTTACATCAGAACTTCATTCACTGTTATGGCTGCGTAATACTCTATTGTATGGCTATATCACAATCCCCTTAATTCTTTGCTTTGTAAGCTGGTGGTTCCCAAAGATGGTCTCCAGACCAGCAGCGGCAGCAATCCTGGGAACTTGTTGAAAATGCAAATTCTCAGGCCCACCTGCCCTTCATGGAAGCTGGTTTTTAACGAGCCGTCCAGGTGATTCTGATATATACTCAAGTATAAGGCGTAGATGAACCCTAAAAACATTATACTAAGGGAAAGACTCCAGTCACAAAGGTCACATGTATAATTCATTTTATATGAAATATCCAGAATAGGAAAATCCACAGAGATAGAGAGATTAGTGGTTACCAGAATTTGGGGAAAGACTAAGATGTTGTCGGATATGAAGAAGTTCTGAAACTAGAGGTGATGTTCATACAACGTTATGAATGCATTAAATGCCACCGAATTGTACACTTTAAAATGGTTAATTGTATTTTGTGTGGATTTTGACTCTATAAAAAAAAGTTTAGGAGGGAAACAAGGCCGGAAAGACAGACAGAAGCTAGCAATAATAGGAACTGCTGCTGAGGAAACAAGGAGAGGGTACAGGTGTAGTAATAGCAAAGCCCAGAATGAAATGGAACCATGGAGGAGGGAAGACCGAGCCGGCAGTAGGCATGGAAGGGGGCAACTCATGCCAGACACATGGCACCCACGTAGGGAAAAAAGGAATCTATAATAATAAAAGCATAATATGCAAATCGACCGAACGGCGAACAGTGGAATGACTGTCCAGACGACCACGCTATGACACCCACTGGCACCAGGCCAGCCAAGGCAGGTGTGATGCGATTGGTTGGGGGCCCGGCCATCACCCCATGATCGCCCCACAGAGGGAGGCCCAGGCCACCAGCCAGGCAGCGCTGCAGCAGGTGGGCAGAGCCTCCCTCTGCGGGGCGATCACGGGGCTCCTAGACTGTGAGAGGGCACAGGCCGGGCTGAGGGACCCCCTAACCCCCGGGTGCATGAATTTCGTGCACCAGGTCTCTAGTAGGGAATAAAACCCTGAGTCTCTCCTTTCCTTCCTCTGATCTACGGTCATTGGCCAAACCCAAGCAGAAGCCACAGGGTACCAGAGCCAGGTGATGCAATCCATAGATGTCAACCTGACATGGCACAGAGCATGATGGAAATGTGTGCAAACAGAACTAGGGGAATGGATGAGCCAAACACAGACTAACCAGCGTCTGACCCAATTTTAGCCAGTTTTCTTCAAAGGCCAAATAAATCCCCCTTTCAAAGTGTGTGCAGGAAGATGTGCTTCGAAGGAACCATTTCTCAAATCCAGCCAACACTGAGAATCCTAAGAAGCTACAGGACAGAATTCTCGGAAGCTGACCTATTAGCCACGGCAACCAAGCAGAGAAAGCTTTCATTAAAAGCAGTCTCGCTGCCCTGGCCAGTTTGGCTCAGTGGTTGTGGGAGGCAACCAGTTGATGTGTCTCTCTCACATTGATGTTTCCCTCTCTCTGTCCCTTTCCCTTCCTTTCTCTCTCTAACCAATCATACAAACATATTTAAAATAGAACCAGTCTCTCCATGCTGCTGCCCTGCTACAAGCAGTCCTTTGTGGTCTCTGGCTGCCTCCCTGAGTCACAGAATACTTCCTACCCGCAGAGAAACAAAGCACAGCCACTGCCGCCTGGTACATCACCCTCGAACAATCCCAGATGCATTTATCATTTCCCATGGCCCTGACCTTCTGATTTCACTCAGGAGGCCTCTTTAAAACAGGACCTTGTCCACACATGCCTGCAAAAGCAGCGCCAGTGTGAAGCAGGACAGTCTCGGTCTGTCTGGCCCACGACCCTGACACACTCAGCTCCCATGTTGTGCGAAGGCACAGGCGGAGGTGATTTCAGGCTGCTGTGGCTGCCGCCACTGCTGCTGTTTAAAAGCCACCTCCCCGGGTGCCAACCATAATTAGTTGTTCTGTTCCACTGAGGACCCTATCAAAAGCCACTGCAGGGGATGGTTTGCCAGATTATTGCTTCTCATTGGTTCTACGTTACCAAGAAAACACAGAAAATCACATTAATCAAGGAAAGGGAACTTTGGACTAAAACCTTGAGGAGTCACTGCAAAGCAGGCCCCAGAGAAAAGGCCTCCCCCCCGCCCGACCACCCAGCAAATGAAATGAAACCGCAGACAGCCCAAAGCCGACGTGCCAACCCTTTTGCTGGGTTTTCAGCCCCAGGTTTAAGAGATTTGATTTATTAAAGTTTTTAAACATTAACCTCTTAGATGAATTTCTTAGCCAACACTGATGAATTTCACCCATCCATCATCATGCTTTAATGTGACATGGCGCTTACAAAGCACGTATGTTTCAACTTGGTTCAAAATTAAGTAGAAAGGAATGAAGGGGAAATACTCAGAATTTTGTTATCTCAGAGCCTGTACACAAAATACACAAACAACTAATATCCTCTAAATCCTGGCTACCTGCTATGAAAGGTAACAAGGAGGGGGACTAGAACAAACATTATAGAAATACCCTCTGTCTTTTCCTCCTTATTTCCCTTGAAAAGCTCTTATTTATCCTTCAAAACCCAATTCATAAATCACCTTTTCTTTGTGCTCTTCCCTAACCATTGTGTCCCCTTTGAGTCTATTGCTGCTCTTTTCACACTATTGTAACTTTTATACACATCTGTCGTCTAAACTCTGCAGTCTCTGATTTTGTCACCCTGCACCCCCAGAACCTAGCATGGTACCTGGCACATAGTAGGTGCTAAATAAATGCTTATTGAATCAAATTGAACCAGGAGGCTTAAGTTCTAGTAATTCTAGCTCTTTATCCTTATATACCTTTACCTCCTGGCATCTCAGTTTCCTTGGGTATGAGATGAGATCAACCATTTTCTACCCTGCTGTCTTAGTAAGTTTGGGCTAACGATACCATAGACTGCATGGCTTAAACAGGCATTTATTTCTCACAGTTCTGCAGGCTGGGAAGTCCAAGATAAAAAGTACCAGCACATGCAGGTCCTGGTGAGAGCTCTCTTCCTAGCTTGTAGATGGCCATCTTTTCATTGTGTGCTCACATGGCCTCTCCTGAGTGCACGGACAGAGAGAGAGCAAGGTCTTCCTCTTCCTACAAGGGCACCAATCCCATCACAAGGGCCCCACCCCGATAACCTCATCTGAATGTAATCACTTGCCAAAGGTCCCACTTCCAAATACCATTACAGTGGGGGGTTTAGACTTATCCAGCATATGGATATTGCGGGCACACAAACATTCAGCCTTTAACACCTGTTTACTTCCTAATGCTATTAGGGTCAAAGAAGATGAGTTTAAGTAAGTAGGACTGTGAACTCTGTCCATGTTAGACCACATGGAAAGAGGCAACATCCGAGGCATGCAGGAGCAACAAGTATAGCAGCAGCCTCAGTCCCTGAGCACTGGCAAAGGACAGCAGCCACACCATCTTGGACTTTTATGTGAGAGAGAAATAGACTTTGTCTTTATTACATCACTGTCATTTTGAGTTTTCCTTAGAGCAGCTGAAATTCTATCTCAACTAATACAATTTCAAATACATTTCCATTTAGCTTTTGACTCCACAGCCCCACCACTATGGGGAACAAAGAAGGTCATTTTCAACCCCATTCACCTCTCCCAATATAATGCAGGTGAGTACCCAGGTGAGGTAAGCCCTAGCTTTCAATCAGTAAAGCTAAAAATTATAAAAATGCCTGCAGAACTATATGCCAAAGACCTCTATTATTACCGTATCACTATGTCAAAATTGAAAGGCATGTAAGATTTCTCCAGAGAGGCCATCCATAATGCATTGCAGAGCTGTGTAGGTGTTTTATGAAATGTGTTTTATTCAATCTAGAATATACAACACTAACATTATTGAAAGAAATTGAGAGTCTGTTCATCTCCTTTTAATATGTTCATTATTCATGTTATAGTCCTTTAACAAAAAAATAAAGTCATATACATATTCAATTTAATTTAAAATTTTATTTTAGTTGCTATTCATCTTGGGTGTCCAATGAGGAAGAAATATCCCCTTATTATTCTTATATTAGTTTCTGACAGTTCAATTTCTCTGACTGCAATGCCTCAGACAACCTCCACTGAAAAAGCATATAGGTAATTGCTTTGATCAAAATTTCATGCCAAATATTTTAGATTCCATGTAGATTGCAGCCTCTGAACAGAGACACATGGTACCAGAGCCCATGGAGCGAAGCCTAAGGAAAGTTTCTCCATCCAAAACATGGATGCCTAGATCCCACTCCAGAGTGTCCAGTGTAACCCATCAGGGATGCTGGGCATGGAGCGAGAACCACTGACCTACTAGCTTGATGGGGAGTGGTAAAAGGGGTTCTGGACCTAGAAAGGGGATCCCTGGTTTATACCATTTTGTTGTTGTTGTTTACAGGTTTATTGAGATATTCACTTACCATACAATTTACTCATTTAAAGCATACAATTCAATAGCTTTTTCTACGTTCACAGAGTTGTGCAACCATCACAATCAATTTTAGAACATTTAATTACGCCAAAGAGAAACCCCACATCCCTGAGCTTTCACTCTCCCTCAATTTCCCCATCACTGCTCCAGCCTTAGGGAACTACTAATCCACTTTCTGTGTCTATAGATTTGCCTATTCTGGACATTTCCTATCAATTAAACCATATAATATATGGTCCCTGTTGACTGGTTTCTTTCATTTAACACTGTTTTCAAGGTTCATCCATGTTGTATCACATATCAGTATTTTATTCCTTTCCATGGCTGAATAATATTCCATTTATGGACATGCCACTGTTTATTTAGCCACTCATCAGTTGATGGATATTTGGGTTGTTTTTCATTTTTTGGCTACTGTGAATAATCTTGCTACAAGCATTCATGTACAAGTGTTTGTGTGGATATATGTTTTCATTTCCTTGGACTGGAATTGCTAAATCATGTGGTATCTCTACCTATAACTATTTGAAATACTGCCAGATTGTTTTCCAAAGTAACTGCATCATTTTACATTCACACCAATGGAATGTGAGGGTTCTAATTTCTCCACATCCTCTCCAACACTTGTTATTTATCTGTCATTTTTATTACAGCTGCCCTATTGGGCACTCTCCACCTACTTTCTGTGAGATCACTAATTTCTTTTCTTTCTGACAGCTCTCAGTTTCCTTGTCTGTAAGATGAAATATAGAGAGTACTTAGTTTAACCCAAGCATGGTGGGCACAGGTGAGGCCATTAATAAAATCCCAGTAGCTAGGATCAGGTGAGGAGTTAAAAAGAGCAAGACCAGAGAAAGGGGAAAAACTCGTCACGTCAGTTATTTCTGTCCAATGGAGAAGACATTGTCAAGGTCTACCACGTAGACCAGTGATGGTGAACCTATGACACGCGCGTCAGAGGTGACACATGAACTCATTTTTTTGGTTGATTTTTCTTTGTTAAATGGCATTTAAATATATAAAATAAGTATCAAAAATATACATCTTTGTTTTACTATGGTTGCAAATATCAAAAAATTTCTATATGTGACACGGCACCAGAGTTACGTTAGGGTTTTTCAAAATGCTGACACGCCGAGCTCAAAAGGTTCACCATCACTGAGTCCTAGACCAACTATCATCTGCTCACTTAAATATGATTGGGCAAGTTACTTAGTTTTTGAACCCCAATCTTTTTCAAGTCTTTAAAGGGGTGTGATAAGGTTTACCCTACACAGTGGAAGGTAAAGTTTAGGTGAGATCACATGAATAAAGCACCTGGTACTTGACACAAAGCAGGTAACCATCAGTTTTATTCTCGTTCACTTTCTTTTCCATAAGAGAAAAGGAAAGGCTCTAACAGGGAACAGCATCGTGGGGTTGGGGAAGCTTGACCAAGTTGTGAATGATAAAGCACAATTTCTTCAAACTTTAAGGTCATTATAGGAGGAGCTGTCACAGGCTGTTGGGACTCCCGCCTGAATTACCCCTTCAGAGACAGAGCCATAGGCTCAGTAGCATATGGATCCATCCCAAGGAGGGAACTCTTTACCTTTACATCCCTGGGCTCAATGAGGGGAGAGAAGTCAGATAGAGATGGTGGTAATCATAGTCTACTGACTCTAGGCCCCACACACAGCTTGTCATAGCTCCTTGCGGCAAGGAGGTGTTCAGAACTGCAGGTAAACCTCTTCAGAGGCCCACGGGAAGGACGTTTCTGGCTTAGAAGATTGTCCAATAATCTATTACACCAAAAGTTCTCAAACTTTAAAGTGCATATGAATCAACTGGGGAGCTTGTTACGGTGCAAATTCTGATTCAGTAGGACTGGGTAGAGCTTAGGATTTTTTCTTTCTTTTTTTAAAATATGTATTTTTATTTATTTTAGAGAGTAAGGGAAAGGGGGAGAGAGATAGAAACTCAATGATGAGAGAGAATCACTAATCAGCCCCACACTGTGGACCAAGCCCGAAACCCAAGCATGTGCCCTGACAGGGAATCGAACTGTGACCTCCTGGTTCATAGGTCAATGCTCAACCACTGAGTCACACCATCCTGGCTTTTTCTTTTTTATCTTTATTGTTGAAAGTATTACCTATGTCCCCCTTTTCTCCCCCATTGATCTCTTCTAGCTCACCCCCACGCCCCACGCCAGGCCTTCACCACTCTATTGTCTGTATCCATGTGAGAATTTTTGCTTTTGTAACAAACTCTGTGCTGATGCCCATGCTACCAACTAGTTCAAAAACCATGTTTTTGAGGAGCAAGATATTACTCCTGCCTTGTTGTTGTTTTTATTATTCTATTCAAGCAAGGAAAAAGTCAGCTCTGGAAGTGCTAGGAAGAGAAAAGGTAGGTACAGATTTAAAGAGAAACAGGGGTTTGCTGGGGCCTGGTATTTGCTCTGGGCCCAATCACTGTTTCCTTAACCATAATAGGTGAAAGGCATACCCATCCCTTCATACCCAAAACCATGAAATCTTAAATATTTGGTTGAAAATTTAAAATGCACTAAAATGTATCAATTTCAATATCTTTGTTATGATACTGTACTATAGTTTTATGAGATGATACCTCTATATTACTCTTATAATTTTAATTCTCTGTATCATTTCTTATGATTGAATGTGAATCTATAATTATCTCAGAATTAAAGGTTTAATTTTTTAAATCTACAATAAAAAAAATAAATGATTCTAATGAGAAAGTAACCAATCCTTTGGTATATCACAATTTCCAATTCTGTGCTTTTAACAAAATTGAAAAACAACTTAATAGATTTGTTAATTAGCAGTTTATTAAAAGTAGTTTTTGGTGGTTAAAAAATACTAGGAATAAAAAGTGATTCAAAGTTGTACTTAAGTGAAAATCAATTTTAGGTGTAGTAGAGGAAAGGAATGGGTTTGCTTTTTAAATATTTAGACTTAAAAACATGTCATTTTCATTTTATAATCAGAAACAAAAGTCTGGCATATGACCATAGAAAATGTATTTGTTTCTAAATTTCATAATATGGTTTTGAAAGAAATAGCTGAGGAGAAGGGAAAAGATCAGAAAGGAAGACTGAAGAAAGTAGAGAAGAAGATGACATGCAAGAGACCCATAGAAACAGAATAGAAAAATGAGTGAGTGAGGCTAATGGGTCTCTGAGGTGATGTCTCACTGCCCTTTGAAACTCTGGTTCATAAAATTGAAATGATAGTTTCAGTCGCTTTTACCACTGAAAGGCCTCTCAGACAGTGGTAAATGTTTAACAGCCTGCTTGGGAAGGAGGTGAGTGGGAAGGCCCTGATTCACAGCATTTGCCAATTTCCATGGTGTAAATACTCCCCCTGAGGCCAATTTCAGGCTACCAACATGATATCTGAACACTGGAGCCGCCTGTCAGCTATGCTGAGTTGCCTGGGAGGTGGGCCAAGGCTAGGGTCCTCCGCTCCCCCTCTCTGAGCCTCAGTTTTGGCACCTAGAATGTGGGCACAAAAACCCAGTTGCTGGCTCCTGTCAACCTGGGTGCTTCAGGAAGGGGAGCCCCAGGCTGAACTCATTAGGGGAAAGGCCTGGGAGGTAAGGGCGGGGCTTTGGAGTGCCCTGCATCATCCTACAGCCTGGGGCTCGGCAAGCAGAGGAGTCCCTGAGCCAAGTTAACTGCACTTCCCACCAAGTGGCCTGCCCTGGTGTGCCCACTGAACTGTCACTGCCGAGGAGCCCCGGGGGGGTAGGCGGGGTGGGAGACAGGGCCAAGGCACGGACACAGGGTTGAATCTCCCTGTGAGCCCCTGCTGTCCCCAGAACCCGGTCATGCCCCAAAAGGAGGGGCAAGAAGGTGTAAATTCCTTGAGGTTGCTGCTCCCATGCATACAGACTGGCTTAAACAAACAGGAACACAGGCTCTCCCCATTCTGGGTCCAGAATCTGAAGTCAGGGTGGCTGGGGCTGTGCTCCCTCCAAGGGCTTCAGGGGAGGGTCCTTCCTACCTCTTCAGCTTCCAGGGTTCCTGGCCACATCCCTTCAATCTTCATGTGGGCCCTCCTCCATCCTGGCAGATCTCTTACATAATCACCTGCCCCCTCCCCACTGTTCACCTGCCCACTTCCTGGTGATCAGGAGCCCCTGCTCCTCTGTTCCGGTGCCCACTTCCGGCTGATCACATGCCTCTGGCCCCCTGTTCAGGTGCCCATTTCTGGCTGTGCCCACTTCTGGCTGCTCACAGCCCCGCCCCCATGTTCCCTTGCCCACATCCGGCTGTAACCACTTCCAGCTGATCACAAGCCCCGACCCCTGTTCACTTGCCCACCTCCGGCTGTGCCCAATTCTGCCTGCTCACTTGCCCCTGCCCCCTTGTTCGGGTACCCACTTCTGCCTGATCATGCGGCCCCGCACACTTGGCAGCTGGTAGAGCCGCCTGTCAGCTGCACTGAGTTGACTGAGAGGTGGGCCAAGGCTAGGGTCCTCCACTCCCCTTCTCTGAGCCTCAGTTTTGGCATCCAGAATCTGGGCACAAAAACCCATTGCTGGCTCCTGTCAATCTGGGTGCTTCAGCCCAGGCTGGACTCATTAGGGGAAAGGCCTGGAGGGTTAGGGCAGGGCTTTGGAGTCTGAGGCAATAACATGGAAACAGATTAGTATTTTTCTAATCAAAAAGAATATAATTATCCTGCACACAGCTTTAGCTTTTCCCTTCTTGCCACCCTGCAACCCAGAGGATATAATTTTCATAACGATGGTAGACAAAGCAGTTAGTAGGTGTTTGGATTCCTGGTAACCTCTTCAAGCGGCTCCATCAACTCTGGGCTTCTTATTATGTGAAAGAAATCAACTTCAACTTCTTTAAACCACTACAGTCAGGTTTCTGTTACATGTAACCAACTGCAATCCCAGCTGCTGGACAATCCTTTGTCGTTGTTGGTGGTCAGGTGAACAACTTAGAAACATCTGAGTTTGATGGCTAAAATAAGAATTTGTTTCCCCATAGAATTCTATAGTTTGTATGTGTGTAAGGAAGAGATTTACATTTTAGCAACTCACTTTGGAACTTTAGAAGAATCAGTTCCTTTGACTGTCAGCAGCTGTCTGATTGCCTTATATTCATTCTTTGAAAGATTGAGCCTACTATATTTAGTTGGAATCAGTGTTATTCTGTATCTTTTGCAAAAATAATAAAAAAATCAGATTCCAGACTAGAGAATCCAGCCTCAAGAACCCAAAAACTGAGAAGAGAGAAGATGGCATAGGTAAATGCCTATACTCACCACCTCCCACTACCACATCAAAATTACAAATAAAATACAGACCAGCCATCACCCAGAACTACTGGAAAACTGGCTGAATGGAAGTCCTACAACTAGAGAAGTAAAGAATAAAACACACTGAGACTGGTAGGAGTTGCAGAGGTGCAGAGGCACGGAACGGGCTAATCTGGCATCCACGGGTGCAGCTTTGTTAATCAGGAGGGAGATCATCTCTATGGAGGCCGCCCAGAGAAGCAAGGGGTCCCTATCCCACACCAGATCCCCAGCCCAGGGTCTCAGAACTGGGAAAATAAATCCCTATGGGCAGTAAGAACTATGGGCTGTAAAAAACAGTGTGGATTGAGGCTCAGTGACACAGAGGCTACTTGGAGACCCAGCTGTTCTGCTTAAAAGGGGAGCACCATGAAGTGAACTTACAAAGTCCTGCTTCATCTGAGCTCCAGCACCAGGGCAAGGTTCTGGGGAACACAGACACATACGAGGAGGAACTGGATTGTCTGGCATCAGGACAGGAACTCTGGGGCAGCTTTCTCCCAGATGGAGATGCTCTTAGGGATCATTGTTCCTATCCTGGGACCTCCCCAGTCTCAGGGCTGACTGGTAACCATTTCTATTTGCTCCACCCAGTGATTCCCTAAGACCCCACCTCATCCAATTTACAACCCCACCCAAGCTGCATGCAGCGGCTTTTCCATATGAATAGCCTGTCGTTGTTCAGGGTAAAATCTCTCAAACAAGCTGCAGCTGGGTCAGGGAGCCCCAAACCTATCAATAAAAGGCCCAAGACCTGGAACCAGCACCAGCACCAGCTTGCCTTGCTTCATAGCTGGGCCTTGTCTGGGCACTTCCAAACCCAATACAAAGAGGAGGAATCTGCATATCTCTCTGTAGCTCCTGCTGGGCGGCTCAGGCAGTGGCTGACTTTGTACCTCCCTAGAGACCCAAGAGCCAGTGTACCCAATGATCAGTGTCAGACCATAAGAGTTTACAACTGTACACATCCATAAATCACACACTCAAGGGGCAGACTCAGTGAGCACCAAAGCCCCACTGAAGCAAGTCCTGCTCCATAGGGGTGTCTCCTGAACAGCAACTCTTCCACATTAGTCGCAGCTGATCCTCACAGACAATTGGCCTGGAGGTCAATTCCTCCCAGTGACACCAACAGCAATCAAGTCTCAACTACTACAAGACTGTGCTCACAGCCCACAAAGGGATGCACCTAGAACTCTCAGCTCAGGTAACTGAGGAGGCTGAACCACTGGGCCCTATAGAACACCTACCACACAAGGCCATTCTATCAACTCAAGGAGACATAGCAGCTCTACCCAATACATAGAAACAAACACAGGGGAGCAGCCAAAATGTGGAGACAAAGAAACATGTCACAAATGAAAGAAATGGAAGAAAGCAAACTACTGGATATAGAGTTCAAAACCATGGTTATAAAGTTACTCAAGAATCTTCTAGAAACCTCCAAAAAAATGAAAAAGGACCAATCAGAAATTAAGCATACACTGACTGAAATAAAAAATATTATACACAGATTCAACAATAGAGAATTCTGAGAATCAAATCAACAAATTTAAATATGAGGAAGCAAAAAACACCCAACCAGAAGAGCAAAAAGAAAAAAAAAGAATCCAAAAATATTAAGATAGTATAAGGAGCCTCTGAGACAACTTCAAGCATACCAACATTTGCATTATGGAGGTGCCAGAAGAAAAGAGATAGCAAGATATTGAAAACCTATTTGAAGAAATAATGACAGAAAACTTCCCCTACCTGGTGAAAGAAATAGACTTACAAGTCCAGGAAGCACAGAGAATCCCAAACAAGAGGAACCCAAAGAGGCCCACCCCAAGACACATCATAATTAAATTCCAAGGGCAAAAGACAAAGAGAAAATTTTAAAAGCAGCAAGAGAAAAACAGTTAGTTACCTACAAGGGAGTACCCATACAACTGTCAGCTGATTTCTCAACAGAAACTATATAGGTCAGAAGGAAATGGCAAGAAATATTCAAAGTGATGAATAGCAAGGACCTACAACCAAGAATACTCTACCTAGCAAATCTATCATTTAAAATTGAAGGTCAGATAAAGAGCTTCACAGATAAGAAAAAGCTAAAAGGCCGGGACCGGTTTGTCTCAGTGGATAGAGCGTCGGCCTGCGGACTGAAGGGTCCCAGGTTCGATTCCGGTCAAGGGCATGTACCTGGGTTGCAGGCACATCCCCAGTGGGAGATGTGCAGGAGGCAGCTGATCGATGTTTCTCCCTCATCGGTGTTTCTAACTCTCTATCCCTCTACCTTCCTCTCTGTAAAAAATCAATAAAATATATTTAAAAAAAAAAAAAAAGAAAAAAGAAAAAGCTAAAGGAGTTCATCACCACCAAACCAGTATTATATGAAATGCTGAAGGGTATTCTTTAAGAAGAGGGACAAGAAGAAAAAGAAAAAAATAAAAAATATAAACAAAATGGCAAGAAATACATACCTATCAACAATTGAATCTAAAAATTAAAATAAATGAATAAGAAATCTAATGAACAGAATAAAACTAGTGAATAAAATAGAATCACAGGCATGGAAATGGAACAGACTGTGGATTCTCAGAGGGAAAAGGGTAGGGAAGGAGAGATTAAACAAAGATCTTATATGCATATATGCATTACCTATGGACACAGACAATAGGGTGGCAAAGGCCTGGGGCGGGGTGGGAACCAGGTGGAGGGGTGCAATGTGGAGGGGAAAAAGAGGACATCTGTAATTATCTCAAAATAAAGATTAAAAACCAAAAAAAAACAACAAAGAAGAACCCAAAAACTATTTAAGCTGATTTTATCACAAATACAACCAGAAATTATTACCTGCTTTGAGTAAAATTTATCAGATATTTCAAAATTTATCAGATATTTCAATGTCTTAGGTAAATTTTTCAGGTTACTTCCTCAAAGCCCCTAGGATCTGGGGCATAAGTTTGAAGTACATATCATTGCAAATTACATATGTAAGTTAAGTGTCCATTTTCTAAAGCTCCCACGGGCTTTTTTTTTCTTTAAAGAAATAAACTTTATTAAAATGACAGTCTAAAATAATAAAGATATTATATGCTAATTAAAGTTGAAAAAACAATACATATTTAAAACAAGAATTTTACACTAGGTATTTAGTCTCTGCTTTTTGAAATATAAAATAGTACCTTTAAAATGGCACCATCTGCCCTAGCCCGTTTGCTCAGTGGATAGAGCGTCGGCCTATGAACTGAAAGGTCCCAGGTTCAATTCCAGTCAAGGGCACATACCTGTGTTGCAGGCTCAATCCCCAGTAGGGGGCGTGCAGGAGGCAGCCAATCAATGATTCTCTCTCATCATTGATGTTTCTATCTATCTTTCCCTCTCCCTTCCTCTCTGAAATCAATAAAAATATAATTTTAAAAAAATGGCACAATCTTGTGAAGTGCAATTTGCAAACAAATATCAAAAGTTTTGCCTAGCTCTAGTTGGTTTGGCTCAGTGGATGGAGTGTCGGCCTGTGGACTGAAGGGTCCCAGGTTCGATTCCTGTCAAAGACACATGCCCAGGTTGTGGGCTTGATCCCCAGTATGGGTGTGCAGGAGGCAACTGATCAATGAGTCTCTCTCATCATTGGTGTTTCTATCTCTCTCTCTCCCTCTCCCTCTCTGAAATCA
>NW_005362842.1:2499839-2508437 GCF_000412655.1 Myotis brandtii
ATATATATAGAGAGAGAGAGAGAGAGAGAGAGAGAGAGAGAGGCCTGGTGCACAAAAATTCGTGCACTCAGTGGGAGGGGTCCCTCAGCCTGGCCTGTGCCCTTGTGCAGTCCAGGAGCCCTCAGGGGATGTCTGACTGACGGCTTAGGCCTGCTCCCCACGCCGCCACTAGTTGCCACCACCCCCCGATCACCGTCCCCTCCCTCTGCCACTGGCATGCCCCTTGGCTGGCCTGGTGCCACCTGCTCGCTGGCCTCACCCCCCACCGACCAGTCCTTCTGCCATTCGGTCAATTTACATATTACACTTTTATTATATAGGATTATTTTCTTTGTGTGTATGTTTTAAATAAATATGTATGATTTCTAAAAGAAGGACGGTTTGGGAGTTTTTCAATAGCTTCTGCTACTGCCGCCACCTCTTGCTACCATGTAAATTATCCTTAGTGTCTTTTCATATTGCATCAGAGGCTGGCAGGAAGAAAAGTCATCAAATGTGAGGATGGCACATTGCTGGGAGGGATGGTAGACACACAGGATAGCAGAGAATGATGACCAGAACAGACCAAATCAAATTTAAGAGGTCTAAGGACAAAGTCCTACTGGGGAGACCATGAGAGCTTGTCTGCACTGCCCCAGAATGAACAGGCTCATAGATGAGAGATAATCTCTCCCAAAGCCAGGCTACCTTTAGAGAAATTATATTAACTACATTTTAAAAGGACATAAACAAGCTGGAATTATGTCCTAAGAAAAAAGGGCCAGGACCCAGAGACAGCTTGAAGACATGTAGGGAGAGACACAGCTGAAGGAAGAGGACATGTTTATTGAGCCAGGAGAGGAGATGATGAGTAGGGGATGAAGTAGGGGACATGGGAGTGGTCCTCAAACATGGGAAGGACTGACATTCAGGAGACATTTTATCTGGAGTACAGAATTAGATCTAATAGGTGGAAATTTCAGGCAGGGAGACCAATTTTCATTGAAAACAAGTTGGAATTATTTTTTTAAATCACAACTACCCAATAATTGGGACAGAATTCCTTATAATACAGTGAGTTCTCCATCACTGAAGCATTTAAGCAAAGAATGAGTAACTATTCAAGTATTCTGTAATGGAATATCTGGATTCTGTAGGAAATTAAACTAGAAAACCTATTTCCTTCCAGCTCAAAAATGTTATAATTCTAGACAGCAGCCCCATGAAGGACAGCATCAAGTCCCTACTCACCAATTCGTGCCAAAAATTCCCTAGTTAGCAATTAATTCCTTTGATACTAAAGTACTATTTAAGACAAAAACTATACTTTAAGCTGTTTTCAGTTATGATCACATCCATGTGAACAAGTCTATGTGGTCCTTTCCCAAGAATAGGTTTCCATGTTGGTTGACAAGAGGGATAATACGGTCCTGACCTATGAACACAGCCATATTTGGAAGTCACTGAGAAGGAGAGAAAAAAGGATGCTCCAAGGAACAAGTTCACAATCTTGTATACCAACACACCAACTTGGGTTTGAAACTCCATTTTAATTTCCACCCCATGGTCCAGTTCATGTGCCAATTACTCTCAGTGTTTCTTTAATCCAAGGGTGGTTAATGAGCACCAGACCAGGCTCTCGACAACTACATCTGAGAGTGCCCACTCCACAACTGCCAGCCAGCTGTGCTGATGAAATTAACTTGCTCAGCTGGCCCTCCAAATAAAGCCATTTAAAGAGCGCAATGTACCATAGAAAGCAATTTGTTTCTTTAAGATTTAGTACCCCACGTGAAGATTGATTTTGATTTGAAAGACAGAAGCTACTGCAAGGTGAATAATTTTAAGTTTAACATATTCCTCCTCTCAGGAGCCAAATGCATTAAAATTAGGTGCAAAGTGCTTCTAATTTGTCAATCACTCCTTGAATAATTCTGTTGCTGCATTGTCAGGGAAATTGCCCAAGAGACCTGGCTTTCGGCTCCTTTTATCTCCACTATTCTTTTACCTTGATTTTGGCTGTAGTATGCAAATGTGGCTCTACTGCTAGGGGTTGGGTGAAGAGGGATCTAGGATAAAGACAGCCTGAAGCCTACATTACGTTTGTTAGGAGGTCAGAGGTGTGACAGGCCTCTTAAGTTTTGTCACACATTGGGTTGTAGGACAGGACACTCAATGAAACAGCTGACAGAAGGCATTCCTCCTCAACCCAGGGATCTTACTTGTCCTTTCTGTCCTCTGGAAAGCACGTAGCACCGAGGGTCTGTTCCGTATCAGACTCTGCTCAGCCCCTGGGCACACAGATGACCAAGGACAGATCCTGCCCTTGAGGAATTCAACATCAGAGATAGGAGAAAACCACAATTACTCCTGCAGGGAGACAAGTGCTGTGTTGGGGGTAAGCAAAGGACACTCTGAGCCCATTGTGAAGGAACCTCTCCCAGCCTGAGAGAGTCATGCAAGGCCTCTGAGGAAAAGATGATCTTAAAGAATGAGCAGTGAACCAGACTACCCAGTTGACGTGGGACACTTCCAGAGGAAGAACATCTATAAAGAGCATGTGGAGTCATACCTGGCATTTGTTGGGTACTCCTGGCATTCCACTCACTATGCTAGGCACTTCACAGGTATTTTCTCATTCAGTTCTCACAGTGACACCATGCTCTATTACAAAATAGGGACTATATTACCCCTATTATACAGATGAGGAAACTGAGGCATGGAAAGGTTAAATAATATGCCCAAGGTAACCCAGCTTCTAAGTGGAAAAGTCAGGATTCAAACCCGAAAATTCCCTTATAAAGTCTGTGTAAATGTATTGTTTTCCAAAAGTCATGGGTTGTTGGTGGAGAGGAGGGAAGTGGTTCCATGTGGTGGTGAAAGCACAGGCAGAGCTAGAAGTGATATAGGTGAGATAATGTATGTAGAGTTCCCAGCACAGGACCCAACATGTAATAAGTGCTCAATATGTTTTAGCGGTGATATGGAGGAGTGCTTGTGGGAAAGTAGGGGGAGATAGAGCCAGATACACCAGCAACTCATGGAGGGTCTCATGAGGTCTAGACATTACTCTGAAGGTAGCAAGGATTCATTCTTGGTGAGGAAGTGACCTGCTTAAGGTTTGAGCATGGAAAGGTGACCACAGGGAAGGTAGATATGCACAAGAAAGAGCAGAAGTGGAGTCTTGGGGGCCAGGCAATCTAGGGGAGAAACACTAGAGCAGAGAGGGCAAGAGATGTTTTCAAAGAATACTTAGGAGAGAAACAGAGAGATCACAAGTGGTAAGGAAGGCTCCTGCATGAAGGATCAGGTGAATGGTAGTGCCATTCCCAGGACAAGCAATATGAGGAAGGAAATAATATATTCTATTAAGATGTAAGATTGAATGACAGTGGGATGTGCATATGGGGATATCCAATAGATCTTTGGAAACATAGAATGGAACTCAACTGATTGGCATGGAATAAAAATGCCCATCCCTACATGGCTCCAATAACCATTCAGGTTGACCCAGACTCCTGCCCAGAGTGTGAAAGGAGGTCTCCAACACAACCTTATCCCCCTCAATGGCTTAGTACTGACTACTTGCCCTGACCCACTGTGCATGTCACAGTGCAACCTGCTCTCAATTCTGCCAAATTATGACCACTTTATCTGCACCCCATCTCCCAATCACAGGCTCTGCTTCCTCTCTGTGTAACCTTCAAATACCTTCTCTGGCCTCCCCACCTTAGGACCCCCCTGAAAAAGCCCCAAAGCCTCCCAACCCAGCACCAGCCCCTATGGTCAGTGCCTCTGGGAGTCTTGACCTGGTACTTCAGGAGGAACATGAACAGCAATAGAGTGAGATGGAGTAGAGTTGGGCATGAGGCCATTAGACTCCTTACCTGGAGTCAACAATGCCCAAAATGGCCCACTTGTGCCCATAGCACAGTCCAGGGCCATGTCTTCCATGAAGCCAATAATCTCTTCAATCTCTTGGGATGATTCTGGCCCACACTTTAACATCATTCTTGCTGAAATCAGATTTGGTAACTGCCATGGTTTCCAAAGAAAGTGAAGAAAGTGAACTTACCTTTGCCAATTATTCCATCTGCTGCCTTTGCTGGGAACAAGGTAAGCTGGAGCTACTGAGTGTGTGAACCCACCCCGTCCTCCATGCTGCTCCAATCTCATGACCACCTCTTGTTCTCAGGCTTCCTTCCACCTTTCATCCTGTCCATATCCCAGCATCTAGAATACCTCACACTGGACCTGGCACATGGGACTAAGGCTACCATGTTGGCTATGACTTATTAAATACCTACTACGTTAAGCACTCTACTAGGTACTGTACTTGGTACCACAGTATCCAGTCCACGCCAGGGCTAACACTCAATTGCTTCTTGTGAGTGGAGCTTAGACTGTATTCCATCCTGTCCAAGACTCCACTTGGCCAAGTCCTTTGCATAGTGGCTTTGTTCTGACTGAACAAAAAAGTTTTGTTTAGTTGGGGCAAAGGGAAGATATGGGCAAAGGTGAGTTGGTTATGGGCCAGAAGCCCTGTGGAGAGAAGGATCAAGGCCAGAAGACAAAAGAGATGCTCCTATTGAAAACACTGTGATATTGGGCATAGGCAGTGCATCTTTAAGAAGCAAACAACGAAGTACAGCACAGCTATGGGAATAGGGTCACTCTCCCCAATACCCACACACAATCCAGCCCTTCTGGGCAGTTTGGGGGAGGAGAGGGTAGAGGCCTACTTCACCTGCTCCAAAGTTCCAGCGTGGTCAGCCCTGATTGGTTCTAATTTGTGGACATGTTACAATCCTGGGAGGATTCTGCAAGGAACTGCCTTCCTGAGATGGACAAGATGTAACTACTCATGTTAGTGAAACCGGAAATATAGTTACTAATACAGTCAACATCCAATGACTAAAGGAATAAATAAACTCCATTTCATGTTTGATATTCAGACTTTTTGGCTCTCAATGTAGGCTCCTCTAAAAAGGTAATGAGTGCTCCAGTCCTGTAAACATCCAAGTAGAGATAGAATGGATGCACAAGCAAAGCTGATGCAGGGCTGATGCAGAGGAGGTGAGTTGCTCCAACTCCATGAATATGTCCTTCTCTGACTTGTCCAAGGTTGAAAGGCTAGAAAATGGTAGAGCTGGGACTGGAACCAGGTCTCTTCCAGCCAGGCCCAGCACCATCTTGGTAACAGGGAACAGATTACTGCCTGGATACAAGTATTGACCCCACCCCCAAGAAAGAATGGCTATGCACAGCCAGCATCCTGCAGTACATAAGGTTTAATTCTTACCCTGTATAACCGATAACCATTCTGTCTTAAACACTTGATTCACCAATATTAACTCCGGAGGAGCCCTCTGCTGTTTTTTTCCAGAAATACCGCATTGATTGCAGGTTGGTGAAGAAATGGAAACTGGTCAAAGGGAACTGGCTAATAAACCACTCCTTATTCTCTTCCCATATGAAAGAAAAAGCAATTAAGAACAAGGAACCTGGGCCCATCAGCCTAGAGACTGCTGGGCGAGCCCACAAATGGATCCAGCTGGTACTTTGTCAGAGACAGCTGGCACATGGGCTCATCTGTTTCAGGAACAAAGCACCTGATGTTGCCTGCCAACTACCAACGCTCCCATCCCACCCCTTAGCCAAGCCTGAGAATGCTTTGCGCCCACATGGAGCTCTTGTCTCTGAACTGCTGAATCATTCTCGAATTTGTATAGTAATGGGCTGTCAGTGGGTCATCTTCCAGCTCTCTGTTCCAGTGGAGGCTTTGCAAGAAAAGATTTGATCATTTCTGGCAGCAAAGTCAGTGCTCCAAGCAAAGCGTAAAATGACAAATAGGCACATTTGCAGCAAAATCTCCCAGGTGGATTCACAAGCACCAATGATGCTCATCTTCCTTGTACCACCCAGGAAACAGCACCTTTCAAATCAGGGAGGCTCATTAGAGGGGAAGTTGGAGGGGACATGAGAGGGACTGTCTCAGCTCTCAACTGTACTTGAGACTGAGACTGCAGCTCTGCAAAGTGTCATAAAGAGGTGTTTATAATCATCTAGCAGGGCATCCTGCACTGGTGTGTAAAGAGACTAGGCTGGGAGGGTTCAGAAGCAGAGATAGAGAACAGAGATGGTAGGAGGAGGAAGATGAGTTGGGGGCCCTCAGCAAGAGGTCAGGTGCCCCAGATGGTCTGTGCAAGTAGTGATTGCTAATGAGCCCACTTCTGGGGCTGGAATTGACAGCAGACCTCTCAAACAGAAAAAAATACTCGTGGTCAAAAAGGAGCAAACAGGTTATCCATGAAGCACTGACCAGGAATGAAGCCCAGCAAATGACTGGACGTAGAGACAAAGACCCTCCCCAGGAAGGGGTGGTAGTGGGGGCTGAGTATCTGAGTCCAACTATACAGACACTCAGATCCAGCAAGGAATTACAATGCGAAAGGGAAACTGAGACAGGTGTCCTATGCTTTGATGAGAGAAGACTGCAGCTCAGAAGGTAACAGTGTCTGGCAAAAAGTAATTAATAATATTGCTCAAGTCAGAATCTGTCATGTATTATATTTTTTTTACATTTTTATTAAGATACTAGAGGCCTGGTGCACAAAAATTTGTGCACTCGGGGGGGGGGGGGGCCCTCAGCCCAGCCTATGCCCTTTTGCAGTCTGGGACACCTCGGAGGATCTCCACCTGCTGACTTAGGCCCACTCCCTGGGGGATCAGGCCCAAGCTGGCAGTCAGACATCCCTCTGGCAGCCCGGCAGCCCTCGGGGATGTCTACTTGCCAGCAGGTACCAGGCCTAAGCTGCAGTCGGACATCCTTAGCGCTGCTGAGGAGGCGGGAGAGGCTCCCACCACCACCGATGTACTGGCGGCCGTCAGCCTGGCTTGTGGCTCAGCAGAGCTCCCCCTGTGGGAGCGCACTGACCACCAGGGGCAGCTCCTGCATTGAGCGTCTGCCCCCTGGTGGTCAGTGTGTGTCATAGTGACCAGTCATTCCCAGTCGTTCTGCTGTTAGGGTCATTTTGCATATTACCCTTTTATTATATAGGATAACATACATAAAACTAAAAATCTTAAGGGTCAATGAATTTTTAACCTATGTGTCACCCATATAATCACCATTCAGATCAAAATATAGTACATTTCTAGCCCTGGCTGGTGTTGCTCAGAGGTTAGAGCATTGGCCCATGCACCAAAGGGTCATGGGTTCGATTCCCAGTCAAAGGCACGTACCTGGGTTGCAGATTCGATCCCTAGCCTTGGTTGGGGCACCTGCAGGAGGCAACCAATCAATGTGGCTCTCTCATAACGATGTTTCTCTCTCACTCTCTCTTTCTCTCTCCCCCTCCCTCCCTTCCTTCCATTCTCTAAAAATCAATGGAAAAAAATATCCTTTGAGGATCAACAAAACAAAAAGAAAGTACATTTCTAGATATAGTACCATACTCCAGAAGGTTTCTTGTGCCCATTCCCAATCACAAAAGAACCACTATACTGACACCACAGATTTTCCCTCTTTGTTTTTGAAGTTCATATAAACAGCCTCATTTAGTATATGCTCTTCAATACTAGCTTTTTTCACTCAACATAACATCTGATATTCACCCATGTCATTGTCTGTAACAGTAGTTCATTCTTTTTTGTTACTTTGTAGATTCCAAAGAATGAGTACCCTATAGTGTATATATCCATTCTAACTTGATAGACATGTGGGTTGTTTTCTAGTTTCTGGCTCTTGGGAATAATGCTGCTATGAACATACTCATACTTGCCTTTGCCATTGGTGTATGGTGGACATATGCACTCATTTCTCAGGTATGTACCCAGGACTTTGTTGGCTCACATGGTAGACATATGTTTAGCCTTAGTAAATACAGTTTTGCTGTTGTACTTTATATCTTTACTAGAGGCCAAGTGCACAAAATTCATGCACGGGTGCGGTCCCTAGGCCTGGCCAGTGATCCGCACGAGCATCTGGCATGGAAGGGCAGGTCCCAGCTGGCCTCTGGGCCCTGGGCAGCACCTGGGTCCCCCGGGCCCCTGCATGCCCCCCTCTGCCTGAGTCACCAGGCCCCCACTGGTTCCCTCAGTGCCTGGGAGCCAGGCGATGGCCCCACCCCCTGCCACTGCCACTGGTAGCCGTCTGCAGGGCGATCGGTGGGGCCATTGGGCGCCACTCGCACCCACCTTGGCCTGGCACCGCCCGCTCACCTGCTCCACCATCCCTCTGCGGTCCCGCTCTTGTCAGGGCCCATTGGGGCCGGCAGCACCTCCACTGCCACCTGCTGCCAGCACCACATTGCTGACGCCTGCCATGTTCCACACCGCCCCCTGGTGGTCAGCACACATCATAGCAAGCAGTCGAACTCCTGGTGGAGGGGACAATTTGCATATTAGGCTTTTATTATATAGGACTAGAGGCCCAGTGCACAAAAATTTGTGCACTGGCAGGAGGGGGTGTCCCTCAGCCCCACTTGTGCCCTCTCACAGTCTGGGACCCCTCGGGAGATAACGACCTGCTGGCTTAGGCCCGCTCCCGGGTGGCAGAGGGCAGGCCCAATCCCTAGGTGCAGCCCCTGGTCCGGCTCAGAGCAGGGCCGATTGGGG
>NW_005362842.1:2510066-2520238 GCF_000412655.1 Myotis brandtii
CAACCTCTCCTTTTTTCCTTTTTTTTTTTTATTCTGGGATTTATTTACCTTCTATGGCTGTAACTGGAACTGAGAGCCCGCTTTAGCTCTGAGGCTTGGCTCCAGCTCTGAGGCCTCGGCTGCTGAAAGCAGGTATCTGGGTTTGTTTGGCTTCTATAATTGAAACACTGTTTCAGCTCCAGCTCTGAGGCCCGGCTGGCTGAAAGCAGGTTTCTGGGGTTTGTTTAGCTTCTATAATTGCAACATTGTTTCTTAGAGTGCAGCTCAGAGGCCGGCAGCGGCAGGCGGGGAACCTTGGCTTCCTCCATCACTGGAGCAAGCAAGCCTCCTGTTCGCTTCAGCTGCCTGGCTGCCGCCATCTTGGTTGGCAGTTATAATTTGCATCGCCCTGATTAGCCCATGGGAAGCATGTTGGAGGTACGGTTAATTACCATGTTTGTCTATTATTAGATAGGATAGCCATGCATACTATACAATATGACCGTGCCCTCTGCTGTTTGTTCTCCATGGATTCTTTTAGCATTCTATGATGTCCCTCTCTGTGCCTGGTAATTGTCTTTATTCTGAAGTCTACTTTGTCTTATATTAACATAGCATTGTCAACCTGGCCAAAAAAAAAATCAAATTTTCATTTGTAACAATTACAAGGAAAGGGCACTCTCACACACTGTGGTGAAGATATATGATAATAAAACTTTTTAGTTGACATTTGGCAGTATCTACTGAAAATGTAGATAGATGCCCATGGACCCAGTGATTTTAATTACAGGAATCCATCCCTCAAAAAAATAATTACACATGTGCAAAAAATACTAAATGTGCAAGGATGCTGATTGCAGCATTGTTCATAACAGTGAAAAAATAGAAGCAACCTAAATGGCCATCAATAAGGAAATGACTCAATAGTCTATGTTGTATTCATACTACGGAGAAGCATTGCAGCAAGTAAAAGAACAAGGTCAATCCTTGTACATGACCATGACCTTAGAGAGGGAAAGAATGTTGAAGAATGGGCATGAGAATGCTATTTATATTTTTAAGCCACAAAACAGTATTCACTTTCAATATAGCCTGTGTGTTTGTGTATGTAGTGACTACTTGTAGAAAAGCCTTGAAGGATAATACCAGAGCAGGGAAAGAACTGGGTAAGGCCCTGAGATTAAGATAGAAGGTCAAAGAAAACTTTACCCTAATCTATACTGTTTTATTTTTATATGAAGGTATTTTAATTCATTACTGGTATAAATAAAAATTAACTACTAGTACCAATGTTGATGTCTTATATACCACAGTAATGGAAAGATGTTAATGTTAGGGGAAACAGGGTGACAAGTATATTAAGAACTCTTTGCATTTTCTTTGTAACTCTCTGTAAACATGAAATTATGCCAAAATAAAGTTTATTTAGAAAAACTAGTGAAGGTAATTGATGAAAATATTTAAAAAGAGAGCATAAGTAAATTACAAGGTATTTTTATTATAGATTACTATATATCCACACTGTAATACTATCAACAATAAAGATAAATTTAAAATAATAATAATAATCTGCCATGAAATAATCTGCAAGACATCTAATCAAGAGGGAAAAAAAGTCAAGTCTCAGAACAATGCAAATAGTACAATCTCAATTATGTGCAAATTAAGTAGAGTTATGAACATGCCAGTATATAAACGAATAGAAAAAGGCATGAGAGTCCATATTCTGAACCAGGGATCAGCAAACTTCTATAAGGGCCAGATAGCAACTATTTTCATATTTGTGGGACATCCACTCTTTGTCACAACTACTCAACTCTGCCATGTAGCATGAAGCTGCCATGGACAATATGTAACTGAAAGGGCATGGCTGTGTTTCAATAAAACTTTATTTACAAAAACAATCTGCAGAATGGATTTGGCACATGGGTCACAGTTTGCTAACTCTTGTCCTAAACTCTTATCAGAGCAGTGAACTGCTTATTCTTAGAACAGTTTACAGAAAAAAACAACTTAATATTATTTGTATTAAAAGTAATAACAGAGGGTCCTAATGTAGCCCCAGGCATAAAGAACTGTTCAATATATGTTGTGCCCTATCCCCTTTTCTGTCCACCACCCTCTGCAGCTGAAATCACAGACTGACTTCATGTCTAACCTGCCATGCTGTTATAATAACTTGATCCATGCCATTCAGTTTTGAGGCTATGAGCTAGCCACCCATGGAGGGAAATAAAGATATGCCAGTTACCACAGGTTGGCACTGAAATGAGCTCTGACTCCCCATCCGCTTCCCTCCCCTCAGAGGCTTCACAGGAGGCCCAGCCAGGCAAAGGAATCTTCCAGAAGTCTCCAGGCCCTCTCAGGAAAACAGCTGAGGAATATGGTAACTGGCAACCAGGCTGAGTAACAATTATATTCGGGAGTGATTTGCAAATCGCATTCCCCTGGAGGTTATTAGTGGACTCATTAACAGTACAACAGTACATTACTTTCTGAAATTCTGATCTAAGCAGAAAATTAAAATTATTCGCTAAATGACCTAATAAAATTGAATAAAATGTGCTGAGAAAATGAAAACCGCAATAGATCATCCTGCAGAATTTGGCTAAAAAATAACATCTATTTTCTGTCACCGAGAGGAAGCTAGGTGCCCTTTGTACAGACCTGAATGGACCTGGTACACGAGCCTCGGTTACCCCATCTGCAGAATGACTCTCTAGGCCAGTGGTTCTCAACCTTCCTAATGCCGCGACCCTTTAATACAGTTCCTCATGTTGTGATGACCCCCAATTTCATTGTTACAAATTGAACATAATTAAAGCATAGTGATTAATCACAAAAACACTATGTAATTATATATGTGTTTTCCGATGGTCTTAGGCGACCCCTGTGAAAGGGTCATTCGACCCCCAAAGGGGTTGCGACCCACAAGTTGAGAACCGCTGCTCTAGGCAAAGGGGATTGAACTGGATGCCAACAGGAGACTGAGGACACGGAGCCTGTAGTCCAGACTGAAAGCCCAGCACCTCCTTCCACCGCCCACATGTCCATCCCCACCTAGTTCAGGCCTCACCTATCCTCTGGTCAACTATTTCCGCTACCATCTTACTGACCTCTTGTCCCCTGACTACCCACTCCAACGTAGTCTCCACTCTGTCAAATACTCCTTCCAACGTGCAAGTCGAATTTTGTCACGCTCCTTAAAACATTTTCAGACGCACTCTCTTGCTCAAAGATCCAAACTCTTGCAGTGATTCTCAAAATGTGGCCCCTGGACCAGGAGCATCCCCTTGTTAGAAATGTAAGTTTCTGAGCCCCACCCAGACCTACTGAATCAGAAACTCTGGAAGAGGGAGGGGCCCAGCCATCTGAGTTTTAACAGCCTTCTAGGAGACTCTGACTCACGCTCAAGTTGGAGAACCACTCACTGCTCTATAGCATGGCACAATATTATAAAATATTGATCTTCCTGATTTCCTACTCCTACTCCCACTCCCACCTACTTCACCTTCCATCTGTCCCCACAAAAGAAGCCTTTCGACCTATCCAGAGAGACTGCATATTTGCTCCTGCTGCTCCCTCTGTTGGGAAGGCTTCCCCCTTTTGCTGAGCACCACTACCCTTCAAAGATCCTGCACTAAAACATCAATTCATTTTCCCATTTGAAAGGCCTACCCTAGACCTTGTTTGCATATTCCTCCAAATTAGCGGTTCAGCAGGTCTCAAAAGCAGCCTTGCCTGAGAGCCCCCAGGTCATTTACTTCCTTATCTGTCCTTACTTAGCTTTCTATGTTCCCTTTAATGTCTGTAGACTCGCTGCCCTGCTCAACTATGAGGAACCAGGGGTCAAAACAGGGTCTTCTCAGGACCTGGCATGGGGCCTGGGAGAGAGTTACTGCTTAGAAAACACTTGCAGAGAAAAGAATCTTATTAATGTATGGTGAAAACCTCTAAAAATAAGTCTAATTCACAGACACTTTTGATTTTACCTGCCCCTAAAGAGACAGAGATATTCAAAACAGCAAGCCCCCTCCCAAACATCAAAAGGAAGCAGAGCTTTGTTCCATGCATTGTGTGCAAGTGATTGAGCTCATCTGTGTTTTCAGCATAAGTTAACAGTTCACTCAGCTGGAAAAGACGTGGGTGTAAAGGTGTTGCCAAGCAGTAGAGGCAGAGTTTACAGCAGCTTTCTGAGGCCTCACTGTTCAGCAGCCATCCCTGCAGGGTGTGTGAGGCATAGGTGATATACTTATCAACCTAAGACACGTCTGCACTCAATCAGTTTAGTGAATATCAAAATCGACTCTAACCAGAAATATCTAAGCCCACTTAGTTCATTAATCTCCTGAAAACTAACATATCTACTAGAGGACATGCCTGGGCCATGAACCCTAAAACCCAGGAATCGTACCAGCCCCAAACTCTGAATTCTGGGGCCCCGGGAGATGACCCGTGAGAGGCCCTGGGGACCTAAAACCACAGTCTAAGAACTGAGGAAGCAGCTTTCAAAGCCATGCACTCAAACTTCCCATTGATGTGGGAAAGCTCCCTGGCTACATCCTATAAAAGCTGTGGACCAACGGTAAGGGCCCAGGCTCAGCACCTTTCCATAACGTAACTCAAGGTTTGGCACTATGTCCCGAATATCTAGAATATCACATCTTCAAGCTATGAGGAGAAACCTTAAACATCACTTAACTTAGTGGCTATGAACCCAAAGATCCCCAAGCTACTGTCCAAGAATTATAGTCTTCGGTCAAAAAGGCCAAAGAAAATTAGATATTTGCCAAAAATAAGGCTAACCAGGTTGTTACCGAATTACACCTTATATTTTGGCAATGGGGGTAATAATCTCTTAAAACATTCCCACAAAAAAGGAGAGTTGATTGAAGGAGGCCCCTTGTATAGAAAAGATGAACACCAATGATCTAGTTTAGCCTTTCTCTTTTAGGGCTGAGGAAAGTGACGCCCAGAGAGAGTTGGTTATAAAGACCCACAGCTAGACGGCATAGCAAGTAGCAAGAACTCAGGTCTCTTATCTCCTAGCTTGATGGTTTTTCAACAATACACCACTTATTCATAAAATTACTGAACCCATGGAGAGCAGTTCTCAAATTATGCTTTCTAGTCCAGCAGCAGCAGCATCCTCTGAGTACTTGCTAGAATCTCAAGTTCTGGGACCCATCCCAGACTTGCTGAATCCAAAACTATGGGCATGTGGTCTAACAATTTCTGGTTTTAGCAAGTCCTCCAGATGATTCTGACACACCTAGGAGTTTGGGAACCACTGCCATAAGGAAACAACACCTTTACCACCTGATGTTCTTCTCCATCCAACTTGAAAGGAGGCCTTGGTCCAGCAGAGATGAACAAACCATAAACCATAATTTCAAGACAAAACCAGCTTAGCCCAAACTGCCCCCCTGCATATAACTCCCCTCTATTATACCCTGATAGATGGCTATCCATCTTTGGCTGGATGCCCGCAGGACTGGAAACTGGCCACTCTCTAAGATGGCATTGCCTTTATTGTAAAGCTCTTATGTTAGAACTTTCTTCCTTATGGACAGCAAAGATCTGCTCCCTTAACCTCCACCCTCCACCTGTCTCAGCCCTGTGCTGTCTGGGTGGCCACGCCAACCCTGCAAACATCACCTTCACTGAGGCCTCCATGGCTGCCCCAGTCACTGGGAAACGTTGTTGAGTCTGTGCCCAAATAATCTCCCTTTCCGGTGGGTTTCTTAAAAGGAAAGTAATGTCAAGGAGCAGCCTCAGTTAAATGAGGAAGGAGGAGTGCTGTTAGCAATGGAAGAGAGAACCAGAGCTGGAGAAACAGAAAAAATAAAGACTTCTACTACCCTTGGGTTATGGGGAAATGACCTGAACAGAAAGAACTCCCATAAATACAATGAATGTCTCCTTCTCTTTAAAAAGTCATATATGTAAACACTCTGCATTGAATTATTAAAGTATAATAATAATGATTAAGAATGAGCCAGGAAGGGAAGGTCTAGAACAGTGGGAATTCTTAGACCCACAACCTGATCTCAGGTGCCAAGATCTCTCTGTTCTGTTCACACGGGTAGGTTAGGATCTGCCTGGGTTCTTGTCCCAGCATCAAGAAGCGTTCAGGAATCTGGAGAAGGGGCTATGCATAGATTAAAGAGTCCATGGATGAATAAAGAGTCCGGAGACGAAATATAATTTTGAAAGGCATTGGGGGTCAGAGGAGCTTAGCTAAAGGAGCTAAGATCTAAGGCAGTGATGGTGAACCTTTTGAGCTCGGTGTGACAGCATTTTGAAAAACCCTAACTTAACTCTGGTCACATATAGAAATTTTTTGACATATAGAATTTTGATATTTGCAACCATAGTAAAACAAAGATTTATATTTTTGATATTTATTTTATATATTTAAATGCCATTTAACAAAGAAAAATCAACCAAAAAAATGAGTTCACGTGTCACCTTTGACATGCGTATCATATGTTCGCCATCACTGATATAAGGTCTTAAGTCTAAGGTCTTAGGTTCTCTCGTCATCCCCAGGACGCCATGCTTTATATTTTTTTAATTTTTTTTAATTAAATCTTTATTGTTCAGATTATTACAGTTGTTCCTCTTTTTTCCTCCTATAGCTCCCCTCCACCCGGTTCCCACCCCACCCTCTGCCCTTACCACCCCTCCCACTGTCCTCATGCATAGGTGTACGGTTTTTGTCCAGTCTCTTTCTGCACCCCCCACACTCCTTTCCCCCTGAGAATAGTCAGTCCACTCCCTTTCTATGCCCCTGATTCTATTATATTCACCAGTTTATTCTGTTCATCAGATTATTTATTCACTTGATTTTTAGATTCACTTGTTGATAGATGTGTATTTGTTGTTCATAATTTGTATCTTTACCTTTTTCTTCTTCTTCCTCTTCTTAAAGGATACCTTTCAGCATTTCATATAATACTGGTTTGGTGGTGATGAACTCCTTTAGCTTTTTCTTATCTGTGAAGCTCTTTATCTGACCTTCAATTCTGAATGATAGCTTTGCTGGATAAAGTAATCTTGGTTGTAGGTTCTTGCTATTCATCACTTTGAATATTTCTTGCCACTCCCTTCTGGCCTGCAAAGTTTCTGTTGAGAAATCAGCTGACAGTCGTATGGGTACTCCCTTATAGGTAACTGACTTTTTTTCTCTTGCTGCTTTTAAGATTCTCTCTTTGTCTTTTGCTCTTGGCATTTTAATTATGATGTGTCTTGGTGTGGTCCTCTTTGGATTCCTTTTGTTTGGGGTTCTCTGCGCTTCCTGGACTTGTAAGTCTATTTCTTTCACCAGGTAGGGGAAGTTTTCTGTCATTATTTCTTCAAATAGGTTTTCAATATCTTGCTCTCTCTCATCTTCTGGTACCCCTATAATTCTGATGTTGGTACGTTTGAAGCTGTCCCAGAGGCTCCTTACACTATCTTCGTATTTTTGGGTTCTTTTTTCATTTTGCTTTTCCGGTTGGGTGTTTCTCGCTTCTTCGCATTTCGAATCTTTGACTTGATTCTTGCGCTCCTCTGGTCTGCTGTTGGGAGTCTGTATAATATTCTTTATTTCAGTCAGTGTATGCTTACTTTCTAGATGGTCCTTTATCACACCATCGAGGGTCTCATTAGATTTCCTGTACATCTCATCAAGTTTATCGACAGACTCTAGAAGCCTCTTGAGAGACCTCAAAAGTGTGGTTCTGAACTCAATATCCTCCCTTGATAGTTTTGTCCTGTTTCTTTGTCTCCGCATTTTTTACGCTTTCTTGGTACACCCCCTAGTGGTCTTTGTGCGCAGTCTTGTTGTAGTTAAGCCTTGATTGTTGTAGTTAATACTAGAGGGATTTGACCTCCAGGCCAACTGGCTGTGTTAATCAGCTGTGTCTGCAGTGGAAGAACTTGTGTCCTCTAGGGAGGTGCTAATCTAGCCTTTGCCTGAGGCTATCCGGCAAATGCCTCTGTGCAGGGCTTGGGCGGGGCGGGTCCCACAGGATCAACAGGGCGGAGGAGGGAGCAGTTATGGCTGCTCTCAGCCCGTACCCAGGGGCTCTGCCTCTCTGTCCCAGCAACGGCTGCAAACCTCGGAGGGACCGTAGCCAGACAGTCCTGCTTCTCCCGTTTGAGTCTGGGTCCCTAGAGACTCGCTGGAGCTCAGAGTCTGAGGCTCCCTCCGGATTGAAACAGACAACCGCGCCCTCAGCCACCAGCCCGCGCCGCGCGCACTCCGCACCTTAGTATTTTACTTCAGCACTGCGCCTCCTCTGATTCTCGGTTCCTCCTAGTTGTAGAACTTCCACTCAGCCAGCCTTCCTGTGGTTCTGGATGATGTCCGTTCCGTCTTTTAGTTGTATTTTTGAAGTGGTTGTTCGAGGCAGCAAACTCCGGCATTAACCTATGCCGCCATCTTGGTTTCCCCCTGCTCTCTGCAGCCGCACGGGAGCGTCCAGATGTCGAATTTGCATTTCTAACAAGTTCCCAGACCTTTTCTTTTCTTTTTTTTTTTTGACAGTCCAGTTTCTTCCGTATGAGTCTGGGTCTCCAGAGACTTGCCCGGAACTGGAGTTCAGAGCAGTCAGGAGCTTGAGACTCCCGCCCAATTGAAAAAGACAACCATGTCCTCAGCTGCCAGCCCTTTCCGCGTGCGCCTCTGTACCTCTGCACTTTACTTCTGCACCTCCTCTGAGTCTCAGTGTGCTTTTCTCTTTCCTTCTAGTTGTAGAATTTCCATTCAACCAGCCTTCCTATGGTTCTGGATGATGTCCGTTTTGTCTTTTAGTTGTATTTTTGAAGTGGTTGTGCGAGGCAGCAATTTCCGGTGTTTACTTATGCCGCCTTCTTGGTTTCTCTCCCCATGCTTTTTATTAACACAACTTGTCCTGAGGCGAGGCAGAGATATACACTTCAAAGAGTCAGGGTTTAGTACAGAGTCCATTGTCAGAATGGGGGAATTAGCCTACGGCTGTTCAGGTGTTTGGCCAGTAGGAGGTAATAACATGTGGATTAAGATGCCCTTTAACTGTCTGGCAGCCACAATCAATTTAATGTATCCTATTCAGGTTTGGGGAAATGCCTTTAGCCATTCCCAACAGGTACTACATGTGTGACTCAACCCTGTTGAGTCCCCAAGTCTCATCAACCTTTTGATGAAACTCTTGAAATTATGACATGCTGGAATTGCTTTCCGGCAGGACACATCTATCCAGGAGGAAGGTCAGCCTTTGTGGATCTTTCCTATTTATTCTTCCCATGTACATAATAACTCTTTGAAGCACTTTTTTTTATTTCTAAGATATTTCCACGATGCTTCATTGGTTCAAGCTCATTGATGTCACTTGTTCCCAAGATACTCAACATTAACTCATCTATGGCCTCCAGCCCAGCCAGTATTTCACAGGAGGTGCTACTATTCTACCTTCACAAAGAACACATAGCCAAAAATACATTCTACACACACTGCCAATCCTACCCCAATTCCAAGTAGCCATATATAGTAACTGAAAGGGCGAGGGCTACGCCCTCCATCTTACCCCAGATCCTCCATTTTTTTGGGCAGCAGCCATTAGCCATGTGCTCAGCAAGGAGCTTCTTCCCGGAAGCCCAAGCCTCTGCTAGCCACACCTAGGATTTCTTTAAACCAACCAATGACAATCAAGGGAAGTGCGCGCCATAGACACAACCACATCCTGTGTAACAAGACCCGGACTTGCACCTGGCCAATCGGCAGGGCCCACAGTCCTCTCTCCTCCCCTTACTCCAACCCCCCTATAAAACCTCTCCTCCCACAGGGCTCTCTCTCTCTGCCCCCTGCTGCTGCGTCGGCGAGTGTGGTGGACGGAGAGCTTGAGCTAGCTCAAATAAAGACTCTTTTTGCTTTTGCATTGGACTTGGCTGGCTCCCTGATGGTCTTTTGGGGATCCTGAAATCTGGGCATAACATTTACCATATAGTTAAAAAGTAAATCACAACTTAGCACATTTAAAACCACACAATCTACACTAATAAAAGAGAAACATGGTAATTAGCATACGACCGCTACCCTTCCCATTGGCTAATCAGCATATCGTTATGCAAATTAACTGTCAGCCAAGATGGCGGCCAGCAGCCATGCACTGAAGCGAACAGGGAGGCTTGCTTGCTCCAGTGACTGCAGACTCCAACGTTCCCCGCCT
>NW_005362842.1:2521593-2547875 GCF_000412655.1 Myotis brandtii
GCAACCTCCCGATCCGCCCTGCTCTGTGCATGACAGGGGGCGGCGCCCCAACTCCCCAATCGGCCCTGCTCTGAGCCTGACCAGGGGCTGCACCTAGGGATTGGGCGTGCCCTCTGCCACCCGGGAGCAGGCCTAAGCCAGCAGGTCGTTATCTCCCGAGGGGTCCCAGACTGAGAGAGGGCACAGGCCAGGCTGGGGGGGCCCCCTCCCCCCCCCGAGTGCACAAATTTTTGTGCACTGGGCCTCTAGTTCTTAGTATAATGAACACATTTTTACTAACTTTCAACTATGAACAAGCATGCTTAATCTAATCTTAAAATTCCCTCTGGGCTTAAATAAAAAGCAACTTTATAGTTCTGAATTCATTCTTAGGTTTTAGAAACCATTGGCATATTTGAGTTCTGGGCCTAGCATTTCATGGCTTCATAACAGATTGACAACTTAAACCCTTATAGGATATTTCTGTGTAATCTTTCCTTTCACTAAAATCAGAAGCTTTTAAAATTCCTACTTAAAATGTAGACAAGAGAAAGCATCAAATACCTTCTGATTACTCCCTCTCAATTTTCTTTGGACAAATTCAGAGAAGTGAAGACAAAGGAGAATGCACAACATTCATTCATTCATTCAACAAATTTTTTTTTGAGTGGCCACTGGGTATCAGGCACTGTGCTGAGTGCCAAATGCTGAGAGAGCAAAACAGATTCCCTCTGCCCTCATGAGATTTATAGTCTAGTACAGGGGTCAGCAAACAACAGCCTGTAGGCCAAATCTGGCCCACCACTTCATTTTGTATAGCCTGCAAGCTAAGAATGGGGTTTTTGTTATGTTTTTATTGGTTTTAGAGAGAGAAGAAAGGAGAAGGAAAGAGAGAAACATCAATGAGAGCTGCCTCCTGCAAACCCCTTACTGGGGATCAAGCCCACAACCTGGGTATGTGCCCTGATGGGGATTTGAACCAGCAACTTCACTTGGTGCATGGGACGATACCCAATCAACTGAGCCACAGTGGCTACAGCAAGAATGTTTTTTATACTTTTAAATTGTTGGGAAAAAATCAATAGAAGAATATTTTGTGATACATGAAAATTATGTTAAGTTCAAATTTTGGTGTCCATAAAGTTTTATTGGAACACAGCCATGCCCATTCACTTAAGCGTCATCTTTGGTTGCTTTCACACAGTGGCAGAGTTGCAGAGTTACAACTGAGGCCATATGAATGGCAAAGACTAAAATATTTACTGCCTGGCCCTTTCAGAAAACATTTACCAACCCCTGGTCTAGTGTGAGAAGGGCATGGCTACCTCCTCGCTGTGGAATGGAGTAAGTGTCCCAGCTAACAGATGGAGATGCCATCCACTACCCTCATTCTTGCAGTATAAGGTCCCATACCACTCATTTTTCAGTCAAGGACTTTACTGGCTTTAACCTGACTTTACCATCTGATCAGACTTTTTTTTTTCTTGCTATTGTGTTGTATGAGTTATTTATATTATTAACCCCTTATCAGACATATGATTTGCAAATATTTTCTCCCATTCCACAGGCTGCATCTTTATTTTGTTGACTGTTTCTTTTGCTGTGCAGACGCTGTTTAGTTTGATGTAGTCCCACTTATTAATTTTGGCTTTTATTGCTTGTGCTTTTGGTGTCATATACAAAAAATTATTGGCAAGGACAGTGTCAAGGAGCTTTTTCCCTATGTTTTCTTCCAGAGGTTTACAGTTTCAGGTCTTATGCTTACGTATTTAATCCACTTTGGGTTCATTTCACCATTTGAAAGCCACTCCCTTCTTGTCCCTTTGCTAATCAAACACTGACCATCTCTGCCCCCAGTCATACTTATCCCCATTGTCCTTACAGGCCTAAGAGCCACCTATTTCTGGAGATATCTGATCAGAGTTTTAGCAACCTGAGGCACTTTGAACAACTCCAGAGAGCACAGTTCACAAGGAGTCCAGTGCACACTCAGCTCTTTCTTCTCTGAAATCCGATGACATTGATCATGATGTCACTTGACACTTAATTGCTACTGTTTCCTGCCTTATCTTCTTAAGAGAGTAAGTTCAGGAAGCTTATCTTACCTGTTGGCATGTCTTCTACAAACGCACAGAGTGGAAGCACAGTGTCTTGGTTCATTAGTTATATGGATGAGCCAGAATGATGTCTGGAATAAGTATTCGTCCTCAAGACAGAATAATTCAATCCATGGTCTTGCTACTTCACAACTGTGTAACATCCTCTCAGCCTCTGTTTCCATAGCTCTCAAGTGGGGACAAGGGCTCCTATTTCACTGGTTTATGCTATGGTTAAGAGCAATGGTTCTCATTCTAAAGGGCATGTTAAAACACAGATCACTGGGCTCCATGCCCAGAATTTCTGACTCTATTGTTTTGGGGTAAGGCCTGAGAATTTATGTTTGCCAAGGCTGCTGGTTCATGAGCCACATGCTAAAAAAAAACAAACTATGTCTCAGATAGTGTAGCAAGAACATGTGGAGGACGCATTATGGTCCTTCATAAAGAGATGATGGGATAACAATTATGATAGTAATACGCACAATGAATCTAGAACTTAAATTTTACACCACAGGCAAGTTTTCTATGAAAATAGTTTCAAATTCATTCAGGCACTGGGAAGATGGTATGCTTTCTGCATAACCACATGAAAAAATATTTGATGTACTTAATTCTGTCACATGAGTCAGGAACCATTTTACTAGCAGAAAATATGACTCTATTATATGCATACAGGTTTCTGCATCTCAAAAAAATAACAATACATAAAATCCTCCTTTAAAAAATCACATTTTTAATTTTTAATTATTTTTCTTAATCATCACCCAAGGACATGCTTAGCGAGAGGAAAGGAGGGAGGGAGGGAGGATAGGAGGGGAGGAGAGAGAGAGAGAGAGAGAGAGAGAGAGAGAGAGAGACATCAATGTGTGAGAGAAACATTGATTAGTTGCCTTCTGTATATGTCCTGATCAGGGATCAAACCCACAACCCAGGTATGTGCCCTGACTGGGAATTGAACTGGCAACCTTTCAGTGCACAGGACGACACTCAACCAACTGGGCCACTTCGGCAGGGCAAAAATCACATTTTTTATTTCTCATTAATATTTATTGTTCACTATTTTGGGCTCAGTTTAAAGAAAATTTATGGGAGGGAAAAAACTTAAAATTGAGACTGTTCTATGCTGAGACCTTGATGTAATTGATGAGTTTGGAAAAGGCCACTATGATGTGATTTTGTGGTGTAAGAATTTGAACAGCTCAGGGAGCTCAGGGTTCCCTGTGGGCATAGTTTGAGAACTACCAGCACAGTGTCGCTATGCCAGACCAGTACTGCAGGTTGAGCTCTGTGGGACATAGCATCTTAGCAAGTCCCTCCATATTGCTTGTCTGAAGTTCTATTCCGCTGCCAGTCCTGTCCCCGCAGCTCTCTGCCTACAGGTTGTGATAACCAATCCCTCTTTCCTTTCTCCTCCTAATTCCCTCACCCACCTCCCCATTACTAACCCCAGAATATTGCCTATTCCTTGTGATTTCTCTATGCACTGCACATGCCTTAGGCTCTATTCAAATTACCCACTTTGAGTGTATCATTTGTTTCCCACTAGCACCTGACTGATACATTATTCAGATGTTCTCAAACTTTTTGTCTCCGGAACTCTTAGTGACTCCATAATTTTTTCATGGAAGTACCAGGCCAATAGAATACCTACCAATTATATTTATCGAGTAGTAAAGTCCAAATAATTTAATAATTATTTATGTCCTAATGTAACTGTTTTTAAAATAATGCACATAAATTGAAAGAAAAAATAACATTAATTTCATTCTCAAACAACTACAATTACTCAGTAATGGGGTGCATGTCCCTGTTGGGCACTGCACAACTTCTCAAACCTTGGGACCAGACTGGACACCACCACCCACACCACCACCTGCACATTGTGCTCCACAATGAATACAGACCCTATCTGATTTTTATCACAGCAATGACTAAAAACCCACCTTGGCAAAGATATGACATCATCAAACGAAATGTAGCACAATCTAACGTTGAAACTCTGAATTACCTTGAGCTACTAGTTAGCACAACGTCCAGAGGATGTCAAGTTTCCCTCAAAACATTTAAAATATCTCAAGGGGCCCCTCTGAGTTGGCTGTGGTGCTCTGTTCTGAACCTTATTTTTCTCTTGGTTTCTTATCTCCTCTGTTCAAAGCCAGTGTCTATTACCACTTTGCAGCCAACATGGCCAAAGATGAAAGATTCTGTCATTATTTTCCCTACATAACAAATCACAAAGCTGCTTTATCCCATTCCTTGATTGCCTCTGTTTCAAGACTCATTGTTTCTAACCATCAGAGGCACATATGAATTTCCTTTTTATGCCTTTTCTCTTCCATCCCAGCAAACATTTAGCCATTTATTCATTTTTATCAACACAAACATCGGTAACACTTTGGAATAATCGGCACCGCTATGATAGCTCATTTATTATTCATAGCAATAACCTTCAACTCACTCGACATCAATAAAGCGGAGAGGGAACCAGCTCAGCCCTCCCACGTGTGGGCTGGGTGTGCACTCTCAGAGCTGCCATGGGGAGCCCTCTACACACAACACAGGCAGGATGCCTGGACCCTGCCTCGGATCTCACACCAAAGCGGCTGAAATTAATCAGAGGATCTGGGGCTCATGCCGAACCTCCCCACAAGTTCCCCACTGTTTCCACTAACATGAGGCTGAAGGAGAGTGGACAGCCAGCCTGAGTTTGAATTCCAACTGTGCTCTTCACTACGCAGTGACTATGAGCAAGTGACAACCTCTTGGAGTCTTAGTTTCTTCATCTGCAATATAAGGCTATCACTGCCTTCCTCTGAGCCTACGTATAATGATTAAACACACTAAGTGAACTACATGATGCTGGCACATGGTAGGTGCACGCTGTCCTTAGAGCCCATGGGTCCATCACACACTGAATCCAGCTGGCAGGCTTCACAGTAACAGAGGTGGCAAAGCAGCTGCACACATGGACTTTCCAGCCAGATTCTGGGTTTACCAGGACATTTCCTCACTTCCTGGGTCAGTGGCCTTGTATAAGTTACTTAAACCTCTCTAAGCCTCTATAAAAGGAGGCTGATAATAACCGTCCCCATAGACTTGTTAGGAGGATTAAATATCTTAGTGCACGGGAAACAGTAACACATTGCCTGGGGCATGCTAAGTACATAGCAAATGTTCAGTGAACTGTTTTACAACCATTATTAATATTTGACAAAATTACAGGCCACACCAGTCTGGGAGTAAAATGGGTAGCAATCCCACCGCCTGGGATATTTCTCTTGCAATGACTCTGCACTACTAAAGAGTATTTCAACCTTCAGAGTCTCCTCTGTATTGGAGGTGTAACTGGAAATTACACACAGTCATCTCAGCTAGCCCCTCCCTCAGCTCCGTTTCTAGCTTTAGGATGGGGTACTGACTTCCAAGGCTGGCAAAGCCATTGGCACTGACCTCTGCCCTTGGCTTAGAAGCCACAGTGTCAGAGCTCAGGGCTATAGAAGGTGCTTTGCAGGACTAAAGCCACCAACATAGCACTTTCCACAGATGGGGGAAGACTCCTGTAACCTAACTACTGGGCCACATGCCAACATGCAGACGTGTGAGGCCCACTTCTTGCTCCTGGAATCTCCCAGAGTTCAGGGGAAGCTTCCCCTTCAGGCAGCTTGCCCATGATCTGTTTACTCCTCCATCCCTGCTGCTGTTGGATTCTACTGACTCCCTGCCAATGTGCCCCCCCAAAAAATGGGTCTCCATGTCAACAGCACAGACAGTCAGGGGCAGGCACTGTGGAATGTAGAGGGGAAGGAGGCCTGGAGGCCAGGACTAGCATGGATCACCACCGAAGGTCAAGAATTGACTCCCTTCCCAGGTGCCCTCAACCCCTGCTCTAGCCGGACTTGGTGAGTGAGGCAGAGGACACCCTGAAAACCTCACAGGCCACTCCCATGATAAACCTAAAAGGTGTTTAGAAAAAAAACAAATTGCAGCTTCTTCAGTCCCATTAGGAGATTTGAAAGAAAGGGCGTGCATTGGTTATCTATTGCTGCATAACAAATTACCCGAACACCTAGCATCTCAAAGTAACAAAACCTTCTTATCATTTTATAACCTAATCTTAGGAGACAACCCATCACTTTAGCCATATTCTATCTGTTAGAAGCAAGTCAGTAGGTCAGTAGGTATGACTCACACTCAAGGGTTCAAGAGAATTACCTGGGCTTGAATACAGAAGGCAGAGATCCTCACGGGTCATCTTAAAGGTTGCCCCCACAACAGTGATCTAAAAAAGACCAGAAAATTAGAGCCAATAGGAGGCTTTCTCTAGGTGGCCCCGTGAAAGGAAAGCAAAGTCACACAGACAGGACAACTGAAGGGAGTTTTTTGTGGGGAGCAGGAGTGATGTCTCAGATTTCTCCAAAGTCCAGGTGACATAGCCATTGATCAGCCAGGACTCTGGCCTCAAACAAAGCTGGGTTCCAGCACCAGCCCTGCCACTCCCAACTGCAGGTTCTGAGGGCATGCTACTTAACCTGTCTAAGCTTTAACTCCCCCCTGCACAAATCAGGGCTCTCAATAGAGCCTGCCTCATTGATTGCCATTAAGGTGAAACAGACAATGCTCATGAAGAGAGGGGCACAGTGCTCTGCACAAAGAAAATAGTAAATGAACAATTACTAACTCGCTGCACAAGCAAGAAATTGCTAATTTTGCCTCCCAGATACACTCCACCACAAGAGGGCACCATGAATGAAGGGTCTGGGTGTTCTGGCCACTGGAAAAATCTTTCCTCAACCAAAACTTAATCTGGTGGCCCCTGGCTCCTAAATTTTAGCATTTTAGGAGACTGACTCACCTGCCCACAGGGAAATAAACAAAATATGTGTGTATTCATCTACTAGGTCTGCCATAAGAAAGTATTATAGCCTGAGAGAAATTTATTTTCAACCAGTTGTGGACACCAGAAGTCTGAGATCAAGGAGTTGGCAGGTTTGATTTCTTCTGAGGTCTCTCTCCCTGACTTGCAGGTGTATCTTCACATGGTCTTCCCTCTGGGCTGTTTGTGTCTTAATCTCCTCTTCTTATAACAACACCAGTTGTTGGATTGGGACCTGTCCTCATGAACCACATTTTAACTTAATCTCCTCTTTCAAGACCCTATCTCTAAATACAGGCACATTCTAAGGTCCTGCAGGTCAGGGCTTCAGCAGATGAACTTGGGGGAGACACAGTCCGGCCCATAATAACGGGCAAAGCACTTCAAGGTGCAGAGTCCCTGGAGGTCACAACACTGTCTGCCCAATCCTGTGAACTGTTGGCACAGAGCATGTTCCCCAGCCACAGGGATCTCACCTCCACACTGCCTCGGAGGGAGCCCTCCCTGCCAACAGCCCTGTCTCGTCTCTCACTGTCACAGTCAGTACTCGTGTTCAAAACAGCAGGAGAAATGCCTAAAGAGCATCACAGAAGGATGTGAGAAAAATTGTCATCCTGACGTGACACTATCTATATTCCTCAGTGCAGCCCCCCCCCCCCAAGGACAGAGAGCAGAGCAGCAGGTTTAAGACAGAGGTGGTTTGAACAAAGGAGGTGTCTCTGGGGGTGCAGGACAAGACTCCATGACCACCACCACCCCGGGGTGGAGAGGTGAGATAGACAGGCCTCCCAGAACTGGGCCCCTTAGGCCAGTGACCATGATCTCACACTTCTCAGCAGGGGGCTAAGAAGTTGGACATGATTGCAGAAGTGGTTTTAATTATAATGACCTTTGGAGAGAGCTGGAAAGGGTTTTATAATAAAGACTTGATGAGGCTGATAAGGAGTGAAGGGCAGGGAGAGAGCCTCAGAGAGGGTGGGCAGGAGCATATGTTTCTGGGAGGTGGCATTAGAGACCTGCTTCTTGCCCAAGGACATTTCTCCTGCAGAGTCAGCCCTTCAAAGAACAGACAGAAGCTCACCAGGAGCCATACGGCACTCCCTGACAAGAAACAAGAAGCTAAGCCTGGTTAGATATCCTGGGACTGTCAACCTCACCTCAGGGCCTCAGGCCAGCCAGACTGAAGGGGAAGAAAAACAGACATCATTCTTACCACGTAGCAGGCACTATTGTACTTGAATACACTCCAGCTCAGTTTGACCCTACAACCGGTAATATAGATATGAGCCCACTTTACAGGTAGGAAACTGAAGCAGAGAGAGGTTACTCGCCCAAAGCTGTGCCATTAGTAAGAGGCAGCGTGGCTTTGAAGGTCCACAGCCCTAGCCTATATTGTCTTCCCTGACTGAGAAACAAGAATGAGTTAGGATTCATGGCATGTGGAGGTCAGGTAACCAGGTATCAGGTCCCATGCTGGGTGAGAGGTCCACAAGGCCTCCAGGACCACAAGAAGAGGTCTGGGCTAGACTTCAAATTCCCAGAGGTGGCAGCTGCTGGAGAAGAGGGGCTGAGGAGGCTTGGAGGGTGAACTATAGTGAGGACCCTAGGGAGGCTCCCCAAGAGCCCTCTTTGGCTCATTTACAGTACTTCTGTCTTCAAGTATATCCCCCTTCCTCCACTCTGCCCTGGCCCTGGCTTAGCCAGACTCACATCCTCTACTCTCAGGGCAGGGCTGCTGTTTACAGCCTTATAGCCTCTACACTGCTCAACTCCAGGGGGCGCCACTCACATCATAATTTATGTTGTGCCCATCAATCCTGCTCAGAAGAAGAAAGGAGAGCTCTTTATGATGCCTAGAGTTGGAGGGGACCCCAGGAGAAGCCTCTTAGCTTTTGCATCAGGGGTTCATTCTCCCCATTTTACCACTGGATAAAAAGCAGAAAAATCATGGGACACTCTCAAATGATGTATAAAAATAGCATTCATTCATGTATTCATTCACCAACACTTTTATCAAGCACCTACTAGGTGTCAGGATACAACAGAGAACTAAACAGCACAATTCTTGCCCTCATGGAGCTTGCTGTCTAGTAGGTGAGACTGACATCAGACAATCATACAAATAATTGCTGAATAATACCTGTAGTTAGGAGCAAAGATGGAGGGTTACACAATAAAATGAGAGCCTGAGAGAGGGCACTCTAGTCTAGTCAGAGGAATAAGGACCAGAATGAGAGTGAGGCAAGTAGGGCGGGTCTTATAAGCGCAGGGTTAGATTCCATTTTTGTTTTAAATTTTACCATTTTGTTCAACATAGATTTATCACATTCATTTTTATTCTTTCAAATATTCAAATATTCTCTACCTTAACTACTGAGTTTTTGACACCCCCTTAAATTTTTCCCTTAAAAGCAGTGCCTCACATGCCTCACCCTAGTCCCAAATGGGGGCAGTGCCCAGTCACCACATAGAGGAAGGCAATTATCTCTACCTGAATAGGCCCAGGAACTCTGTAGGGAAGGCAAAGCTTGAGGTGGCTCCTGAGAGCTCAGTAGGAAGTGGGCAAGTGGACAAGGCAGGGCTCAGCGTACCAGGCAAAGGGGACAGCATGTGCCAAGACTCAGAGATATGGAACAGCTGAGTCATAAAATGAAAAGGCACTGAGAGGTTGATTTTGAAAAGAGAAGTGTAGGCCAATTACCCAGGGCCTTCAGTGCGAGGCTGGGCACCTCAGACTCTTCCCTGTGGGTGGTTGGGAGGGGTGGAGGCTTTGAGGGGTGGTGGTTGGAGTGGAGAAAATATCATTATCAGATTCCATTTATTTAACAAATTCAGTAAGCACTCTGTGCCAGGTGGTGTTCTAAGCACATTACAGATGCTTACTCACTTAATCACTGCAACAACCCTATGAGGTAGAACCTGAGGAAACTGAGACACAGAAAGGGTAAGTGGCTTGCCTAAGTTCTCATAGTTAATAGTGCCAGATACAGGATTTAAACCAAGACAGCCTGTCTCTGAAGTTCCCATTCTTAATCTCTATGCTCTGCTATTTCTCTACCCACTCATAATTAAGAAAGTTTGCTTTGGCCAAAGTATAGGATAAATGGATATACAGGCAGAAGTTGAGGCCCGGGGGGGCGGGGGGCGGGGGTGAGCATAGTGAAAGAGGAGATTTTTAACAAGTCTATTTTAGTTGTCCTGGAGGGAGAAGTGGGTGGCCTGAACTAGACAGGGACATCAGTGCAAGAACTCTAGGTAAAGAATGCATCAACCTTACAAAGGCGTGGCCCAGGGTGATGGCTCAGAGAGGGAATGCAGGCAGGGAGACAGCCTTAAGTGAATGGAGCTTGGTGGGGGCTGGGACTATGCTTAAAGGAAGATGAGAAAAAGGGGGTGGCAGAGTGCTGTGGATAGGACTTAGAAGCAACAAGGGCATTTTATGTACTACTAGAGGCCCGGTGCATGAATTTGTGCAATGGTGGGTTCTCTTTCCTTGGCCTGGCCTGCAGAGGTTGAAACCAGCTCTCTGACATCCTCCAAGGTGTCCCAGATTGCAAGAGGGAACAGGCCAGACCAAGGGACCCCACCAGTGCACAAATCCATGCACTGGGCCTCTAGTATGCATATAAGATCTTTGGTTAATCTCTTCCCGCCCGCCCTCCTCCCCACTCCCTTTGAGATTCATCAGTCTGTTCCATGTTTCCATGCTGTGGTTTCCGCTCCTGCATTGAGCATCTGTCCCCTGGTGGTCAGTGCATGTCATAGCTACTGGACAGTCAGATGGTTGGCCAGTCACTTAGGCTTTTATATATATAGATGGGAGAGCCTGGTTGGCAGGTGGCAGTGGGAAACAAGCATATCATTGATGCTGCCTCCTTGTGACCATTCAAACATGGTCTATGGGAGAAGAGCACTCTCCACTCAAGCAGGCAGTAGGAACTGCAGCACCCTGGGGCAGAGCCAGGGCTGTGAAACGCAAGAGACAGACAGAGCATCCTGCAAAGCAAAGAAGAAAGAGATGGGTCATGATGGGTCAAGAAATGCAAATGACTATTATTCCCACCTTCATCCAGATTACTGATATGTAGGACCAGTGCCAAGTAACACGGCCAGGCATAGGTGACAAAAAGTAGAAGAGCTTCAGCCCTGGCCGGTGGGGCTCCCTGTTTAGAGCATTGGCCCACACACCCAAGGGTTGCGGGTTCGATTCCTGGTCAAGGGCACATCCCTGAGTTGCAGGTTCGATCCCCAGCCCCAGTCAGGGTGCATGCTGGAGGAAACCAATTGATGTATCTCCCTTACATCGATGTTTCTCTCTCTCTCTCTCTCTCTTCTGGTCAAGGACACATCCCTGAGTTGCAGGTTCCATCCCTGGCCCCATTCAGGGTGCATGCTGGAGGCAACCAATTAATGTATCTCCCTCACATCGATGTTTCTCTTTCTCTCTCTCTCTCTCTTCCTCCCTCCCACCTTCCTCCCTTCCATTCTCTCTAAAAATCAATGGAAAAAATATCCTTGGGTGAAGATTAGCAAAAAAACAAAAAAACGGAAGAGCCCTTAAAGCTTTCCTACTCTAGACTGCTCACTGGACAGATGGGAACTTCACTGGCTAAGGATGCTTACTGCAAACATGTAACTGCCCGGGGGCTTTTTCTGGCTGCAGGAGACTCATTACCCCCAGAAATACTCTCAACTAATGATGGCCTGGGAGTTGGGGAATAAATACCCCAGCATCCTCACCTCTCAGGTGAGATAACTCAGGTGTATATCCCCCAAAGTTTCTGGGCAAAATTGTGCCCCAGTTGCTCTGAGGGTAACCTGTTTGAGAACACACACTTCATTGACTTCCTTTCCCTTCCCTATCTTACTTTCCCAGTCCTTACAGGAGAGGCTTCCTGGGATCACCTCCCAAATAAACTACTTGCACTCAAATCTTTGTCTCTGGGTCGGCTTCTAGAGTTACTAACTAAGACAGGGACAAAGGGGGCCAGAGAGGGGAAGAGATTTGCCCTTAGTCACACAGCTTCTCAGTGCAGAGCCACAACCCAGACTCAGGTCTCCCAACTCCAAATCCACGAAGGCAGAGAATAAAAGCACAAAATAAATCATCACAAAGATCTGGGTTCATACACCTGTGCAGATTTTACAGTTGGTCCTTGAACAACACAGGTTTGAACTATGCAGATCCACTTATACACAAATTTTTTTCAATACTGTAAATGTATTTTTTATTTTCTTAATAACATTTTCTTTTCTCTAGCTTACTTTATTTTAAGAGTACAGTATATAATACATATAACATACAAAATACGTGTCCATTGACTATTTATGCTATTGGTAAGGCTTCCAGTCAACAGTGAGTTATTAGTAGTTTGGGGGGAGTCAAAAGCTACACGCAGATTTTCACTGTGTATGGGTCGGTGCCCCTGTGTTATTCAAGGGTCAACTGTATTATTATTCCCCATTTTCTGCCCTCCCTACAAGAAAATTAAATAACTTTCCCCATTGTTATTAATTGCAGTAATTCCCTGTGGGAGGAGTAAACTTCCTCATTGAAAGAAGGCTTGGTCATGTGACCTCCTTTGGCCAAAAAAATGGGAGCAGAAGTGATATATGCCAACTCTGAGCAGAAACCTTAACAGCCACAGCTGGTTTTTCCAGTTTTCTTGCTTTGCTTTTCTTCTGCCATGATAATAGCATGTCCCTAATAAAGGTACCCTTGCAGCTGGAATAAAGATGGATGGAGTAGGGCAGCTGACCCATGAGTGGCATAAGAGAGGAGGGATAAAAACCTTATTTTTAACCACTAAGATTTCAGGCTCATTTGTTACCACCACATAACAAAAGATCACTAATACACTCACCACACAGTGGCTATGTTACCTAAATCAAGGAACTATGCCTCTGTGAGCCTTGGTTTCTTTCTTTATAAAACTAGGATGAATAATAACAGTATCTGTTTAATGGGACTCTGTGGGAAGTACCTGAGCTAATACATGAGAAAACTTAGTACAGTGTCTGGCACAGAGTAAGTACCCAATAAACGTTCGCTGTTATTATTATTATGTTTTTCTCTACCCCACAAAGAGACCTCCTCAGAGACAGAGAGTTCTCTAAAGAAAATATATTGTTCCTGCAGGCCTCACCCCTGGCTTGTTTGCTAAAAGGTACTTACTTTCCCCTCCTAATGGCCCTTCTCAGAAGTGTGCTGCCCCCATCCCAGTGTCAGTGGGCCATGCCAGGTGCCCACGTCCCAGCAGGCCTGCGTGCGGGAGACCCGTAGCAGTTAATGAATCCCCACGGAGAGGTCCGTATTAGACCTGGTTTAATACCCCGAAATGGCAGGGAGTCATTTATCCATGAGCTATGGCCTCTCTCTGGTGCCTGAGCATTACAAGTTATTTATGAGGCAATTTGCACAGTTTCACACTGGCTGGCCATTATGCTGCTGTCTGCTAACCACTGCTGAACCCAGAGACAAAACGGTCCTCCCCCTCCCTCGCTTTGCCAGTGACAATGAGCCAATGATGCTCCCCAGTGACACATGTTTGCTCTTTGCAAAGAGAGCAGGGCCCAAGGCCAAGGGAAGAGAACTCCTGCTCTCCAGCCCAGCACTCAGAGTGCACCTGGGAGCTAGTGATGAAAGGCGAGACTCTAGAGAAGTCTGCTGGGAAAGCCAATGGTTGACAGAGAGGTTATTTGAACAGACACTAACTATGGAAGGAGGGTATGCAGGCTGTCAAGGCAGAGACACTCCCTTTGACCCTTGGGATAGGGAAATGGCATAATCTTATGAAGAGTTTTTTGTTTGTTTGTTTGTTTGTTTGTTTGTTAATCCTCACCCGAGGATATTTTTCCATTGATTTTTAGAGAGAGTGAAAAAGAGGGGGAGAAACACAGAAAGAGAAACATCGATGTGAAAGAGACATATTAATTGGTTGCCTCCCACTGGGGCTGGGGATCAAGCCTGCAACCGAGGTACATGCCCTTGATCGCAATCAAACCTGCAGGCTGATGCTCTATCCACTAAGCCATACTGGCTAGGGCTTGGCACATCAGAAAACCTCACTAAAGGTTACCTATTGCTATCATGGTTCTGACCCGCACCCAGCTGGCTCCCATAATTTTGGACATCCTGCTCTAGCACACTGGTCAGTCTGCTACTCCCCCGAGGTCAGTCCACGGGTACAGAAGCTTCTGATCCAAGCTACATGGGCATCAGCAACTGTACATAAGATCCTTCTACAAACAAGCCAAGATCTGGAAGACAGCTTGACAGTCTACATGTTCATACCAGCCCAAAGCGACACTACTTACGCAATGCTGTCTGCTGCTGACAAATTGTTATCTTTGAAGTTCAGCTTCATATCTTTGAAGTCCATGCATAGAATGGCTTCAGTGTTCCCATCACTACTGCAGTGTGTCCCTAATTACCAGGGTGGCTCCCTGCAACACAGAAGGTTCTGGGAATGGTGTTCTGCAATGGGACTCCACTCTACCTGTCAGCAGAAGTGTTTCCAGAGTTCCGTATTTTAGGTGGGAAAAGAATATATTTGAGCTGAATGTGGCCTGATTCCCGTGCCCTTTCTTCCAGGGCTACTTCCTGTCCTCTATCCTCAAAACACCCCCCTTTCTGCAAGGACTGGCTTTATTTATTAATCATTTCATTCTATGTCACACAGCTCCTGAATATAACCTTGGGTCACTTTTTCTTGTCCCTTTTCCCCCACATCATCTCCTATGTCTGAATGTTCCCCATTCCATTTCAGTAGAATGAATACATTAACAAAAATAGCTAAATTCTGTTGAATGGTTGCCTTGTTCCAAGTAGCCTGCAAGTGTCTTGTGTGCCTTATCTCTTTTAATCTTCACAGTCACCAGGTAAATTCTCTACTATCATATTTCTTATCCAAGAGATCAGAATAGAGAGGTTCAGTAGCTTGCCCAAGGTCATACAGCAAACAGGAAGGTGAATCTGAGGTCAGCGTCCAGCCTCACCATTTCAGGGTATTCCATGGAAGCAAACTAAAAATGCCAGGACTGCTGGAAGTCGGTGTGTAAATGCCCCAGCTCCCTCATCCTTTGAGGGAAGTGTGTGTTCTGTTCTGACTCCACCAATTTCCCAATGGAATTAACCTTCATTTGCCTACAATGGTCATCTGCTTGAGAACACATTCCTTCCCTTCCCTTCCCTGTCTCACTTCCCAGTGTTTCCCACCAGTTTCCCTGGAATCCAATCCCAAATAGAGTGTTTGCTTTCCAATATGTTCCTCAATGTCTGCTTCCAGGGAAACCCAAACTAAGACAATGATCTTTCCCCAGTCAACTCAATTCATGTCCCTTCTCCTAGAACCGAAATTCTTTCATCGTTGAATCTACAAAAATTCCTGAGCAGTTTTCAGGAATTCTACTCATTGCACCTATCACTGTCCACATGGTTAAGGGGCAGCTGGTGGGTAGAGGTGGCTTTGTCTGCCTGGTGCAGGCAGAGTGACCACTTCTTGCTGTATAACCAAACTCACCAGAGCCACAACTAGAAAAGTTTTTCAAACATGCTGTCTGGCTCACGTGTGGCTCAGACTCACTCAAATGGACCCAAACTACAAGTGATTCCCATAATCATGACTTCCAAGTGTTGCCTTTCTGAGGCAGTTCATCTTTGTTTCACTAACGCACATCAACAAGAAGATGATGGGTTTGCTGACAATTCCAGTCACTAGATGATGCAGGGGGAATTGAAAAGAATAGAATAGGATCTGATTCAATTGTGGAATTTCCACCAAGGAGGAGAAGCTGAGAGGAAGCAATCTTCACTACATTCCATGGAAACCAGCCCCAAAGACCACAGATCGTCCCAGCAGGAGAAAAACCCTACTCCCAACAGAAGAACATTGCCCTTCATATTCTTTGGCCCCTCATGCTTGTCCTGAACCCAATAGTATATACCATCATAGGCAGCCAAGCTCTAAGTTGCTTCACTTTTCTGAGCCTCAGTTTCCTCATCTGAGAAATAGGAATAACAATACTTATTTCATTCATTCAACTTCTCACTGAATGTCTACTCTGTGCCAGACACCTGTAAGGATCAAAAAAGATAATGTCTGTACACACATACTTGGCATATAGTAAGCACTCAATAACCTTTAACTAAAATCATTAGTTATCATTGTTGCTTTATTTGATCCTCAAAACAAAACTATACTGTGGTTGTTCTTGTCTCTATTTTATAGATTAATAAACCAAGGCTAAGAGAGGATGGATGACTTTGACTAGGGTTTAACAGCCAGAATTCATATCAGGATCTTTCCACCCCTCAGTGTCTTGGGGACCCCAGACTATAAAAAAAGAACACTCCCCAAGGGAGTAGAGTATAGACCAGGGGCTGGCAAATGTTTGTTGTAAAAGTCCAGATAGCAAATACTTTAGGCTTTGTAAGCCATACGGTCTCAGACCTACTCAGCTCTACTGCTGTAGCACACAAGCAGCCATAATGTAAATGATGAACACCTCTGTGTTCTAATAAAATTTTATTGACAAAAACAGGCAGGATTTCACTTGTACTTTTCCAACCTCTGGTGTGGATGAAAAAGCCTGGCCTTTGGAGCCAGACAATCCAAGGTCCAATTCCCAACTCAGACAACACTGTGTCCTCAGGCCTCTAAACTTCCTAAACCTAGCAAGTTCCTCATAATGAAGTTTTCTGTTAGTCAAATGAGAATGAGAATCGTAACATTTACTTTGTAGGGTTTGTCATGGCTTCAAGGTAGGGCTTTGGTGCTTAAAACCGACCACTCATTCCTCTTTGCCCTCTGGGCTTCTGTGAGGAACCAGTCACTTGAGGATCCACAGACAGACAAGGAACAGAGTCCTGGCTTTTTTAATGGCCGGCACGTGTACAATATCCAAGAGCAAAAGTCTCTAGGGAAAAGGACACTGGAGCACACAACAGTCCTGAGGTCTAAGTGAGCCCTCCTACCTCCCACCCCAAAAGCTAAATCTCGAGATGGACATGCCCAGCTATGTGACCAGGTCTTCAGAGCAAACCCGGAGTCCATGGACCCCACCAGCCATGTGGACCAGGATGGCCAGTCCCTGGCTCTGTGACATGCAGTGATCTCGCTCACAAGCAAGATGTAGCCCAGTTAACATTAAGCTCTGGCAGATTGTGCTGCCAACCATTGAGGAGTCCTGAAACCCGCTCTGTGGCCAGGGAAGCAGTGTGGGGCTTCCCTCCCCAGGGCTTGGTTGTGAGGTCTTACCTTGGCACCTGGCACAGAGAAGATGTCTAGAGTCCCCTGGAGGCAGAGCTTGAGACAAAGATTCAGGTGCACATGATGTATTGAGGGGATGCTCTTACAAGGAACCTACGAGGGAGGGAGGTCAGGAGAAGGAAGGAAAGAGCCCAGGAACGATGGGGTTGGGTGAAGTCTAGCCTTGACCTATGCATGGGGCTCTGGAGTACAAATTCCACTGCACTGTTGATCTGCCTGGTGCAAGGGGCTGACATTCTATACACCTGGGGCCTTTTACACACAGGAGTGCTCACCAAACGGGAGCTCTCTTCTCTTGCTCCTTCCCTTCCTGCAACAGGTTCCCCAGGGAATGACACCCAAATGACCTTTGCCATAAACAAGAAGAGTTTTCTCAAATGTTGTCTAACCACGCATCAGTGGTTGCCAGGCTGACAAGAGTGTGATGAAGGGAGATCAAAGTCGAGGCCTTCAGAGAGAGAAACTCGTCACATCCTACCCTTACCCCAAACCCTCACATCCCCCTTAGAGAGGATCTGGTGGGCTGTTTTGTCAACCTGAGGAGGTGTTGTCAGGATCATGAGGAGTAGAGAGGGTATGTTTTGCCAACAGGTAAAAAAAAAAAGAAAGAAAGAAAGCAGAGATTCTGCCTTTGTCTGAGAAATATGAGTATTTATGCACATACTAATTGAAATTGGCTCAGTCACCATATGCACACAGTAAAAGGGGCTGGTGTTCTAGACACGAGACAAAACAAAAGCCATTTGCAAAACATGATGCATTATGCAGGCTCCTGACAGAACCAAATAATCATTTCTGGTGGTTTTATATTCAAATTAACTCCACAAATATTCTGTGCCCAGCACTGTGCAAGTATAAAATACAAAAATGAGTAAGAGGTCACAGGCTGCTGGGGGAAATGGATACATAAAGAAGCATGCAGGCTGCAGCATGCACACAAACAGAAGGGGGGCCCTCCCCGGGGCTGCCGCTGAGGAGCTGGGTCCACAAGGAGACACAGTTCACAGGAAGAGAAAAGTGCTCCAATAGCTGAGGGCAGAAAGGTGCATGACCTAGAAAGGCAAGGAATTTGATGTGGCTGAAGCATCCCCACTTGGGAAGAGAGGAGTTTGATGGTTATCATCAGCCAGGCCCCAGCAGGAATGTCACCTCCTCAAATAAGCCTTTCTGACCATTTTACCAAAATATTGTCAGTATCTATCACCTCACCCTTTTTGCTTTCTTTGTAGCACTTAGCATTCTCCAAGTTACCTTAATGATCAGTTTATTTGTTCGTATTCTCTTCAACCAGAATATAAAATCCCTGTAAGAGCAGGGCCCTTGTCGTGCGTGTATCTGCAGCTCTTAGAACAGAGCCTCAGAGATATTCAATAAGTATTTGTTTTCAAAAATGAACAGATGAATAAATCAATGAGTGGAAGATTTGCAACCTGGGTTTGTGGAGCACTTCAAACCAGTATACCATTCTACATATGATGGCTTTATTAGTGAGAATAACACCAGCTGCTATAACAAATAAACCCAACATTTTCACTATCATTACCCAATAGAAATTTGTTTCTCACTCACTTATATGACCTACATAAGAGTTTCTGGGTGACAGGTGGCTTTCTTTTGCATGTTGATTAGGGACCCAGGTACCTTCCATTTTGTGGTCCAACCATCCTCTTGGGCCTCAAAGTCCTTTGTTTCCACCAGTGGAAACAGAAAGAGAGCCTGGGGAAGCCCCGCCAGCTTCTTAAAAGCCTCTGCTGAGAAATGACACATATCACTGCCACTCACATCCCTTTGGGGAGAACGAGTCATATGGACACATTTCGATGCACATGTAGCTGGGATAAGGAATTTCTGGCTACACTGGCACCTCTCAATGACAGCAACACACTGTGGAGTAGGAGAATGAGTTTGTGGTGGACAAACAGTTATCTCAGCCACCACAGCCCTGGGCTCACAAAGGTTAAGCCATGCACCCAAGAACATGCCACCCACAAGTGGTGCAACTGTCCCTTCAATTTAAGAAGTGGCCATTTGCTTCCCCTTCCCTGCTCTCACTTACGCTAATTTTCCAAGCACTGAGGTCAGAAGGTGACATTTCCTGACCTGCCCCAAGTTTCTGAAGAACTTCCCTATCAGAATCCTATAGTCCCTATGAACCGAGGTTCATTTGTTCTGTTCTTGGGGGGAATGCAAGCCAAGTTTTCTAACTGAAGGGCCAAGTAAGATTTTGCTAGAATTTTGCCATGAATAGAGAAGGTGTCAACAAGTGCAGCAGACAGGAGGCCAGAGAAGAAGGGAGAAGGAACAGCAACACAGCCAGGTATGGCCTAAGGAGTATACTTCCTCCCACAGCAAGCCTCCAATAGTAATAATAACAATAATGATAACTAACATTTATTTAGCACCGAGCCAAGTGCTTTATAATCATTCTCTCATTTAATCTTCAGAAAACCTGATACCATAGTTATTGTTATCCCCATTTTTGCAGATAAAGAAACAGACTCAGAGAGACTAAGACACTAGCCCAGGATGAGCCAGCCAGTCAACGAGATGGGATTTGAGGAGTTTAATGCCAGAACCAAAACTTTTCAGCATAACATTCAGTGGTTTCTGCATCTAGTGGGGCTGGTGGCCAAGGCTTGAAGGTAGACAATATAAAGGCTGTGGTCCAGCAAAGGTTGTCATCTTCACTGATGGCCTAGTCTCTTGTCTGCAGAAGGCCTCCACCTGGGGGAGGTGAACTCTATTGGTTCTTGGGATCAGGGTGCCTGCTTTGTTCTACCAAAAAAACAGGTATCTTTAAGCCTTGGAGTACCTTCTGCATCACAGCAGTGGTTTCCCTACTTGCTCTAATATTCATGCTTTGTGTCTGACACATGAACGTTTTTTTTTTCTTTGTCCTTCTTGCAACAAACTGTGCTGTACTTCTAAACCAAACAGTGTGACGTACAAATTATAATCCTCACTTATGATTATTCAGACCTCTTAACCAATCATTGTGACTTTGAATGAGTTTAATTATCAGGGTACTTCAGTGCATAAATAAATACATGCACCCTGTTAGCCTGGCTGATAGCTCTAATTGATCCAGCAGTCTGGGCTCTTCTGATAGAAACAACTGGAATTTGGTCCTGACACTTTGCACTGCATTGTCAGGGTGATGGAAGGATCAGCCCAGTGGAGCTGCAAACCCCCAAAGCTGTGCCCTTTTTGCAAAGACTCAAGTCTCTTTTCTTCAAAGGGCAACTTGACTAAGGAACATAAAAAGATGGATAATTTGTTTAAAAGAAACACTTCTTCAATGAGAGCATCCCTTTTCCGAGTGCTTTCAGACACAGCATCTCATGTAATCCACTCAGTGACTGTGGCAGCAGCATCCTCCCACTCAGTGCTAGGAGCTTAATCAGTATTAGTTGAATGAATGGCGATTCATGGATGAGGAAACTGTCCAAGCTGTTAAAGTCATTCTGGGGCAAAGCCTGGCTCTTGATCTCATATCTGCCAACCCAATTATCAGATGGAAATCTGGGACCAATGAGGCAGCCAGCATCCTGCCCAGCGCATCCTCCAGACCCAGGTCTAGCAACCTGGACAACAGCTCCTGGACCCAGGTCCTTCCAGTTCCATCTTCTGCCCTGGGGGGCAAGGCAAATCTGAGGACCACCCTGAAGCAGCATTGGGTGGTCAAGAGTCCAGGCACTTGGGTCTTAGCACCTCCCAGAGCATCCTCTCACTTTTCTCTTTGACCAAACTCTTCCCCTAGGCTCAGAGGGTAAGAATATCTCCAGCTATCTGTACCCTTCCATGCCACCTAAAGTTTCTTGACTTTTTTAACCAAGGACTACTTTGACAATTTGTTGAAGCCTATAAATTGCTTCTCAGAATAATATTTTTAAAAGCATAAAATAAAACACAATGGATTACAAAGGAAACCAAAGATAATGAAATAATTATCAAAGTGTTTTAATGTGATATAGAAATATATATGCTCCTTTATTAATGCATAAAAAGGAGATTTATCAGAGGATCTAATAACGTCCATAATTCATAGTAGTGATGAGCATGAGTGATGTTTGAGATATCTGCTATACTATAATGGGAAATAAAATTAATATAATGGTGATTTTTATTGGTAACAAAGTCACAGGTACTGCTAATACTATTACAATCTGTTGCCTATATTCAATAATTGAAATGAATGGTAAATTTCAATTAGATGCTAATAAAAATATATTTTCCTATTTAAGTTTATAGACTCCCGGAATTCTATTCAAGACCCTCAGTGGACCCCAAGTTAAGAACCTGCTCTCATTCCAGATTAAACCAGTATTTGTCCCCTTCTGGACGTGAAGAAGGAAGAAAAGAAGAGCTTCCTAAGTAAGCATCCTTGACCCAGGCTACCGGTGAACCTATATCCACACAGAGCCCCTGAGCCTCCTCTTCCCTGCCTCTATGTGAAAACAGCAACCTAGGCTATTTTCTAGAACCTTGGCTTCCTACTTGCCATCACTTTTATTCTTTCTTGTATCATTTCCCTTTTTACCAACTTTTCTATTTATTTGTGCATGAACCACATCCCACATTACTTTCCAGCTCCAGCTCACATCACACCGCTTCGCAGCATCTTTCCTTAGGGCCTCACAGTGCATGTTAGATTTCACACATCACAACACACATTGGGCGAGAGAATGCCAGGCCCCACTCATTTACAACAGGCACCTCCAGTCCCAGGTGGGGCAGCCTCCACTGCACAATCTCCATCCCTGTCCCAACTAGGGGAAACCCAGCTCCTGCCTTGGAATTACCCTGTCACATGCTATGAAGACCAGTGCCTTCTCCCTGAGATGGCCTTACACCATGGTAAGAAGCATGGACTCTGTATTAGTATCAATGTGATGTTAATATGGACATGACAGATTCAGCTCCCTTTAAGGCAGAAAGTATGAGTTCACACACTGATGGGGGGACACTTATAACTGAAAGGAAGCCAATAGGAAGTGTTGGAGAATTTATTATTAAACAGTCAAGAGGTCAAGTGTGTGCAAAAGAGGAGAGAGAGATGCCGAGCTGGTGTGGCTCAGTGGTTGAAAGTCGACCTATGAACCAGGAGGTCATGGTTCAATTTCCAATCAGGGCACATGCCAAGGTTGTGGGCTCCATCCCCAGTGTGGGACATGCAGGAGGCAGCTGATCAATGATTCTCTGTCATCGTTGATGTTTCTATCTCCCTCTCCCACTCCCTTCTTCTCTGAAATCAATGAAAATATTATTTTAAAAAAGAAAAGAGGAGAGCTACCTCCAATCCCTAAAGACACACCTTTCTCCCAACCCCACCCTTTAAAGGTACTTGCTCTCCTGCCAAAGCTCTGTTCTCTGGAATTGAGACTAAAAACAAACTTTGGAAATGATCTGAACATATGCTTGAGAGTTTTCCAATCCTGCTACGTTTTCAATTAGCATTTGGGATTGAACAAGGAGTGGTGTTGATTGGATTTGTTCAAGAGTTCTCCTGGCTTTTGCAATTTGTCATCAAAGAAACAGTGCAGATCCACATCTCTTGCTCCTGGTATTTCCAGATGGGTATGCAAAATAGCCAGTGTCTGTTGTTTGTTTCGAGGGGATTCAAAGTTGTACAGCTGTCAATTTTTAATTAGGGAACTCTTCAGACCATCAAAATTGCACAGCAATGGGCAGGAGGAAGGCAGGATCTCATATTGCTATATGCATCGTACACAGAACCACGTAATAAAAATAGGCAGCACATTGTGTAGGCGGTGTTCTAAGGGCCTTACCTGTAGTTTCTGCCTTTACCCTCACATCAACACTAGAAGGTAAGTGCAGTTTTGTCCTTATTTGACAGATAAGGAAATGGGGCTCCTGAAAGAGAAGTAACAAGTTCACGCAGCTAGAAAGCTGCAAGGCTGGGATATGAACCCGGCCACTCTTATTCTAGGATGTGTGCTCATAGCCACATAGATGTGTAACATGGTAAAAGAAACCTGTGATTTAGAATTAAGGCACCCATGCTTTTGCCCTAGCTCTGACAGGAGTTTAGGCATCTAAACTTCCTGAGGGGCCATGGGTAAGTCACCTCCCCTCTCTGGGTGTTACCCAGCTCACTGTATTGAAGAGCATAACACTCCTATAGTTTGAGGCAGAGAGATGGTGTTATGGTTCAATTTCCAATCAGGGCACATGCCAAGGTTGTGGGCTCCATCCCCAGTGTGGGACATGCAGGAGGCAGCTGATCAATGATTCTCTGTCATCGTTGATGTTTCTATCTCCCTCTCCCACTCCCTTCTTCTCTGAAATCAATGAAAATATTATTTTAAAAAAGAAAAGAGGAGAGCTACCTCCAATCCCTAAAGACACACCTTTCTCCCAACCCCACCCTTTAAAGGTACTTGCTCTCCTGCCAAAGCTCTGTTCTCTGGAATTGAGACTGAAAACAAACTTTGGAAATGATCTGAACATATGCTTGAGAGTTTTCCAATCCTGCTACGTTTTCAATTAGCATTTGGGATTGAACAAGGAGTGGTGTTGATTGGATTTGTTCAAGAGTTCTCCTGGCTTTTGCAATTTGTCATCAAAGAAACAGTGCAGATCCACATCTCTTGCTCCTGGTATTTCCAGATGGGTATGCAAAATAGCCAGTGTCTGTTGTTTGTTTCGAGGGGATTCAAAGTTGTACAGCTGTCAATTTTTAATTAGGGAACTCTTCAGACCATCAAAATTGCACAGCAATGGGCAGGAGGAAGGCAGGATCTCATATTGCTATATGCATCGTACACAGAACCACGTAATAAAAATAGGCAGCACATTGTGTAGGCGGTGTTCTAAGGGCCTTACCTGTAGTTTCTGCCTTTACCCTCACATCAACACTAGAAGGTAAGTGCAGTTTTGTCCTTATTTGACAGATAAGGAAATGGGGCTCCTGAAAGAGAAGTAACAAGTTCACGCAGCTAGAAAGCTGCAAGGCTGGGATATGAACCCGGCCACTCTTATTCTAGGATGTGTGCTCATAGCCACATAGATGTGTAACATGGTAAAAGAAACCTGTGATTTAGAATTAAGGCACCCATGCTTTTGCCCTAGCTCTGACAGGAGTTTAGGCATCTAAACTTCCTGAGGGGCCATGGGTAAGTCACCTCCCCTCTCTGGGTGTTACCCAGCTCACTGTATTGAAGAGCATAACACTCCTATAGTTTGAGGCAGAGAGATGGTGTTATCAGGCTATGTGAGCCTTGATGGAGGTCAGGAAGGAAGTGGAGGAAAGATGTGAGATCTATGGCATTGCAAGAGGCAGAAAAAATACTGATGTAGAAAAGAAATTTAAAAAGCAGGGTGCAAACCTCTCTGAAAATTACCCAATGAAATACAAGTGACCCCTAGTCTCATCTCATCTTGATGCAAGGGGAGAGGAACCAGGATGCTGATGGACCTCCTGCCACTTGCCTAATGAACCCCAAGTGCTCTAGAACAGCAGTTCTCAACCTGTGGGTCGCGACCCCTTTGGGGTCGAACGACCCTTTCACAGGGGTCGCCTAAGACCATCGGAAAACACATATATAATTACATATTGTTTTTGTGATTAATCACTATGCTTTAATTATGTTCAATTTGTAACAATGAAATTGGGGGTCACCACAACATGAGGAACTGTATTAAAGGGTCACGGCATTAGGGAGGTTGAGAACCACTGCTCTAGAAGATCCACCTAACCTTGGTGCACCCTCGTGAAAAATTATACTGTTACCCAAGCAGAGAGCTGGGTACGTGTGGACTTCTGGTGCACACCAGTCTGCATCTGGGTGGGTCCTCGGGTCCCAAGATGCAGGAAGGAGCACCCAGAAATGAGCTGAGGCTGCAACCATCATATGACCGAGATGCAGGAAAAGATGAAGGAAACCAGCCTCACTAGATCCCTCCAACTAACTAGTACTTGGGGGGGAGGGGGAATTAAGCTGAATGCCTATCTCACTCCCTACACCAAAATAGAGTCCAGGCAAATCACAGATGGAAATACAAAAAGGGTATGCAGAAGAATACCACAAGGACATTTAAGTAAAGAATTTTATAATTCCAGGATGGTGAGGGCATTTTTCTAAACATTAAGTCAAGAAGAGAAAGACTGGCAGATTGTACTACATAAAAATGCAAACCTTCTGTTTGACCAATAAATAAACTTGGAAAAACATTTTCAACTTATGTTATAGATAAAAGGTTACCATTATTCATAGAAACAGAAAGCTCTTACCAAAAAGTAAAGGAAAAAAATGAACACCAAAAGAAAAAGAAGTTACCTTATGACCTAGCCAATTCCATTCTTAGGTATATATCCAAGAGAAATGAAAACATATGTCGACATAAAAACTTGTACGTGAATGCTCTAGCACAGTGATTCCCAAAGTGGGCGCTACCGCCCCCCGGTGGGCGCTGCAGCGATCCAGGGGGGCGGTGATGGCCACAGGTGCATTTGGGGGCGATGAGTAACTGCTATTAAAATTTTTAAAAAATTAATTTCCAGGGGCTGAGTAATATTTTTTCTGGAAAGGGGGCAGTAGGCCAAATAAGTTTGGGAACCACTGCTCTAGCAGGATTATTTATAACTAGAGGCCCATGCATGAAATTCGTGCACTTGGGGGTGGGGGTGGGGGGTCCCTCAGCCCAGCCTGCACCCTCTTGCAGTCCAGGAGCCCTCTGAGATGTCCAACTGATGGCTTAGGACGGGGAGAGGTCCTAAGCCATCAGGCGGACATCCTTAGCGCTGACGTGGAGGCGGGAGAGGCTCCCACCATTGCCACTGCACTTACCAGCCATGAGCCCGGCTTCTGGCTGAGCGGCGCTCCCCCTGTGGGAGTGCACTAACCACCAGGGGGAAGCTCCTGTGTTGAGCGTCTGCCCCCTGGTGGTCAGTGCATGTCATAGCAACCAGTCATTCCGCCGTTAGGTCGATTGGCATATTAGCCTTTTATTATATAGGACTAGAAGCCCGGTGCACGAATTCATGCACCAGTGGGGTCCCTTGGCCTGGCCTGCGGGATCGGGCTGAAACTGGCTCTC
>NW_005362842.1:2548107-2561841 GCF_000412655.1 Myotis brandtii
GAGTGGTTGAGTGGCCTTAGCATATCATTAGCATAATTACGCTTTGATTGGTTGAACGGACGACTGGACACTTAGCATATTAGGCTTTTATTATATAGGATAGCCCAAAAGTGGAAACAAAACAAACTAAAATGTGGAATATGCATGCAATGAAATATTGTTCAGCAGTAAAATGGAATAAAGTACTGCTTGTTCATGGATACTGAATGACTCTTGAAAACATACTAAGTAGAAGAAGCTAAACACAAAAGACCACATCTTATATGATTACATTTATATGGAATGTCCAGAACAGGCAAATCTATAGAGACAGAAAGTAGATTAGTGATAACATAAGGCTCAGAGAATTAGGTAAAATGAAGAGTAACTGCTAATTAGGGTGAAGGGTTTGTTTTGGGGGTAATGAAAATATTCTAAAATTGAATCAAACTGTATGCTTTAGTGGGTGGATTATATGGTATGTGAATTATATCTCAATAAAGCTGCTATATAAAAATACAATGTTCTTGCCTGGCTGGTGTGGCTCAGTGGATGAATAGAACCACTGGTCGATTCCTAGTCAGGGCACATGCCCCAGTTGCATGCTTGATCCCCAGTAGGGGGCGTGTGGGAGGCAGCCCATAGATGTTTCCACCTCTCCTCCCTTCTTCTCTCTCTAAAATCAATAAAAATATTTTCTTAAAAAAATATTAATTAATTAAAATATAATGTTCTTGAGAATAAGATCAAAATTTAATTCAAAGTAAAGAATATTAAACTAGAAGAACAGGACCAATTGTAAAGAAAGTTTTATTCCACAGTGAATATGTAGACACCTTGAGCCTTTACTAGTGAGTACTAAGTAGCATGTGTCATCAAAATATGTGATATAGAAACTGTTGTAAATACAAGGAGAACTTAAAAAAAAAAGACTCAGTTCTGATCCTATGACAGTTCAAGGGAACTAAAAATACGCAGGACTGCCCTGGGTGGCCTTGCTCAGTGGTTAGAATGCTGGCCCTGGGACTGAAGGGTCACAGTCCAATTCCAGTCAAGGACATGTACCTCAGTTACCGGCTCCATCCCCAACCCCGTCAGGGTGCATGCAGGGGGCAGCCAATCGATGTGTCTCTCTCACATCCATGTTTCTCTTTCTCTGTTTCTCCCTCTCCCTTCCACTTCCTCTAAAAAAATTAATGGAAAGGGTACCCTCGGGTGAGGATTTATTTTTAAATAATAAAAAAATAAAAGAATAAGCAGGACTATAGAGAACCTGATTAATAAAATTGATAATAAAGATCAAATAGATACATCTCAAACTCTATACCCTCCAAAAAAGCATATTCTTTTTAAGTATCCATGGAGCATTTACAGAACTTAACTCTAAAGAAAAGCTTAGTAAATTCACATAAATAGAAACATAGCACATTTTTCAAACACAATACAATGAAACCTAGTAATAAAAACCTAAAGAAAAAGTTGATACAAACAAAACAAAAAAAGAGAGAGCCAAATTACTGAAAAACAAACTACGCTAAAGAAATCAAAACTGAAATTGTGCTAGACCAGTAGTCAGCAAACTGCAGCTCTCGAGCCACATTCGGCTCTTTGGCCCCTTGAGTGTGGCTCTTCCACAAAATACCGCCTTCTGTGCATGGGCCACGAAGTTTCAATCGCACTGTACATGCGCGCCCGCATGTGGTATTTTGTGGAAGAGCCACACTCAAGGGGCCAAAGAGCCACATGTGGCTCGCGAGCCGCGGTTTGCCGACCACTGTGCTAGACTACGTGCTCCACAAATTCTAAGACCTGGTTGCTCCTTTCAAGTGTTTTGAAAACAGTATGTTTCCACAGAAGCATAACTAGATAAAGATGCCAGATTTCCTTACCCATTATATGTTGCTGGCTCCACTAACCTGTGTCCTTTAATTTGTCCTTGTACATTGAATTGTGCTTTTTTATTACTTTTTATTTAAATAGCATGTGTCATCAAAATATGTAATATAGAAATTGTCATAAATACAAGGAGAACTTAAAAAAAAAAGACTCAGTTCTGATCCTATGACAGATCAAGGGAACTAAAAATAAGCAGGACTGCCATAAACTACTGTGAAACCTAGAAATTATTTTCATTCCTTCTGTTTAGTAATTCTAGTATTAAAGGTAATGAATTTTCTGTCAATAATAGCTTTAGCTGCATCCCAGAAGATAAAAATATAAAACTTTTCTTCCGATTATAAAAATAGCTCATTATTTTGGTAAATAAAACACTAAACATTCAGTAATGCATGACTTAGATAAGAAAGTCCTGTTTTCTGTAATTCTAACCCCTAACTGTACCTCAACTCCCTTAACTAATGTTACAGTTTGGATATTACTCCAAAATTTTTCTAGGCTATTTATGAGAGTATATATGTATATAATAATCTTTTTTAACTGAAATAGAATCATATTTTCATACTTTACATAAAATTAGTCATCTTCATTTAAACATATAAAGGGCAACTTTCCATATTAGTACATACAGGCTTCTCTCAATGGTGACATAATGTTCATCTTTATGGGTATAATCATACGTATTTAACAAGTCCACTACTGACTGATGTTTCAGTTTCCAGTTTTAGATATTACACATACTGCTGCAGTGAACATTCTTACTCATGCATCCCTACACACTTATACAGGTATTACTGCTGTAGGATTTGTCATTTTCTCATTATTATTCCACAGGTACCAAACAAAGTTGCCTGGGATCCCAAATCCCATTTTAAAATAGCATGATTAAAGAATACAAGAAGTGCCTGCCTATATGGTTTCAGTATAGATAGCAAGAGATTACATCCCACCCCCAACAGAGATACAAATAGGGATCTGAATGGAGAAAAAAATAAGAGGATTTCAGGTTTTATAAATGTCTGAAACCAAATTTGCAGGTTTCAAAACTTTGGAAACACTATAGACTGACTTCTTTCTACTGACTCTTGGCAGTCAATGAAGGTAAAAATTCACACACACACTGACTACTCTGACGATTCTATCAGTCAATGTGGGAACTACAATAAGTGCCTGCCTAATATGGGTTCAGTACAGATAGCAACAGATTACATCCCACCCCCCACAGAGATACAAATAAGGAACTGAATGGAGAAAAAATAAGAGGATTTCAGGTTTTACAAATGTCTGAAGCCAAATTTGTAGGTTTCAAAACTTTGGAGACACTATAGACTGACTTCTTTCTACTGACTCTTGGCAGTCAATGAAGGTAAAAATTCACACACACACTGACTACTCTGACGATTCTACCAGTCAATGTGGAAGATGTAAACATGCACCAGAGATGCAAATTCTAAGATCAAAAACCAGCAAAGAAAACTTCTGCTCAGATGCTCTTCCCACTCTCACTGTTGCCAAGGGAGACTGAGCCCACCTGCAGTGGGGGGCAGAACAGGGAGCGAACACAGCCAAGAAATCCTAACTGGAGCAGACAGGAGGAAGAACGAAGATAACAGGAATTAACTCATTTGAAAACAGAAAAGAGCTGAATTGAACTCATTTTTAAAATATGGTTTTAGAAAGAGAGGAAGGAAGATGGAGAGAGAAATATCAATTGGTTGCCTCCCATACTCACCCTGACCGGGGATCAAACCCAAAACCTAGGTATGTGTCCTGACCAGGAATCAAACTGGCAACCTTTTGGTGCATGGACAACACTCAACCAACTGAGCCACACTGGTCAGGGCTGCACTTGTTATTTTTCAAAAGCTCATATAAAAAAATAGATAAACCAGGACACCCTGAGGCAAAGCAGAGTCTACCCTGGCAGAGAAGAAATGCTAGTGGAGTGCAAGGCCAAGCATGATAGATAATGCTGCAAAGGCAGACAGCTGCCAGATGATGGAGAGCCTGGTGTGTCACACTAAAGAAAGTGGACTGTGTCCCGGGGGTGGGGGGACATTTGGACAGAAAAAAATATTCAAACTGTAACACTAGTTGAGGGAGTTGGGGGTGTGGTGAGGAATGCAATGACAGAAAATAGAGGACTTCCTCACCCTTTCTAAACAGGAATAGCAGGATTACTCTTCGCTCTTACAGCAGTTGCTGTGGACAGACGGTAGGATGGAGGGAGGGGAATTTGAGGCCCAGAGAACAGGGACATTGCGGCAAAGGAGAGGTGAGGACTGACAGTGGCAATGGGAGTGGGGGGAGCTGGTTCTTAGAGAAACGAAGAGGGAAGTATAAGATCACACCCAGGTTTATGGCCGGGTAAAGGTTTCTTATCTACAAAATGAGGATAATAACGAATCAGGTTATTGTAAAGATGCTGCAAGTGGGTTGGCTTTAAAGTTAACTGACACCCCATCTTTGTTCCAGAAAAGACTTAGTGCTGCTTAAATTAAGGCAGCAGATGTGGAAACTCTGTGAAAGGCCCAGGAATGTGAGACATTACCATTTATTACTGGCACTGACACCATCATGAACACCTGTGCGTTTAGAGACTGAGTTTGCATGCAGGGCGGGGCAGGCAGAAAGGCAGCTGGGCTGATGCAGCCAGCAGGCGACTCCAAGTGTGACCTTGGAGCAGGGGTGGGCAAACTTTTTGACTCGAGGGCCACAATGGGTTCTTAAACTGGACCGGAGGGCCGGAACAAAAGCATGGATGGAGTGTTTGTGTGAACTAATATAAATTCAACGTAAACATCATTACATAAGAGGGTACAGGCTTTTTTTTTTTTTAGTTTTATTCATTTCAAACTGGCTGGATCCGGCCCGCGGGCCGTAGTTTGCCCACAGCTGCCTTGGAGCCTGGAAGAAAGGCCAAGGCTTATGAAACCAATCTGGGAGTTGTGTGCTCAGTGGGTCTGGAATTGGGGCGCTCACTGTGACCCAGGCACCGTTTATCTCATTTAATCCTCAGAGCAAACTTGCAAGAAAATTGTTATTTTTTTTTAAAGAAAAGACTACAGATGAGAAAAGAAAATGTGAGGCTTTCAGAGGTTAATTAGCCACTTCTGTGGGAATCCGAGGCCCCCACAGACTTTCTGTCCTTTCCCAGCGATGCTGAACACTGTGTCTGAAAGGGCGGGGCTCTGGTTCAACAGAAATGTGTCTGCCCTGGCTGCGGCCCACACAGAGGTCTCAGGCTGCCTGCCAGGGTGGGCCTGGCTAGTCGTGACTCTTCTAAGGAAGAGCAAGCCCTGTCTCCTCTCTCTGTGGTTCTTCATTCTCACTTTCATTCAACCCTAAGCAGCCCCCGGAGCCCTCCCTTCCCCTGGCAGAACCCTGATGGCAACTCTCATGCTAACCTCAGTGTGCAGCCCTGATCTTCTGTCCATGTGGTGCTGCACCTGCTGTTCCTGCCAGGGCCTCACTCAGCTGCCACATCCCAGCTCAGTTTCTTAGCTGCAGTGGGACCCTCTCCACTGAGGCCACAGCTCTCTCCTTAGGCCGCAAGCAAGGGTTTTGAATTGCTCTTTCCCTGCAGGTGGGTCAGGTAAGTCTTTAGAGTTGGCACCACCCACCGTCCCTCCAGCAGCATGTCCAAAGAAAAAGATGCTCTTGAACCAATAAAAACAGTTGACAAATTCCCCAGTGTCACTTTTAACAAGTCACCTGCTCTCACTTGACAGCCAGCCCCTTCCCTGGTTCCCACCTTGGCTTCACCCTAAACTTGGGGTTTCTGGCTGCCCCAGGAGGGGTCCTGTTGGGTAAATCCTGATAGGACCCCCCTCTCCAGCTCCCAGCTCACCCCTGGGCTGACTCTCAGAGATCAGGAATAGCTTGGCTCAATACTAGGAGCCCTCACACTAACCTGGCCCAACCCTGATTCTGCTTTGACCAAGTCCTGTAGTGGCCACACCAACGCCCACTCCATGCACACGCACACCCTGCACATGAGACTGGCTGTCCTGGGTGACCACCAGCCATCAGGAATGATATTCATTAGGGACAAATCTTGGGCTGCAGGAGGGATAAAAGTCAAAATTGGGGACAGCAAGTGTAAACCTCTGTTCTGCAATAAGGTCAGGGTCATAGAAACAAAGGAGGAGGAGGAGGGAACAGCCAGGTGAGAGCAGGGAAGGAGTTAGGGAGGCTGAGCACAAGCCATGATCTGGAATCTCGCTGAAGCTTAGGGGGTGGGGTACAGGATGCATGGGAGAGTCAGCTGAAAGGGCAGGGCCAGGCTTTGGTGCCAAGAGTCAGGGAGGATGCCAGGGACAGGGTCCATGACCCTTGAATCTGGAGTAGTGTGTGAATGTATCCATGCCCCTTCACAAGGCTGGGACTGCTTTCCACCCACCTCAGTCCCCAGGCCTGACCCCAAGAGCAAGTCCTAGAGCAGTGATGGCGAACCTTTCGAGCTCGGCGTGAGCAGGGAAAGAGTTAGGGAGGCTGAGCACAGGCCATGATCTGGAATCTCGCTGAAGCTTAGGGGGTTGGGTACAGGATGCATGGGAGAGTCAGCTGAAAGGGCAGGGCCAGGATTTGGTGCCAACAGTCAGGGAGGATGCCAGGACAGGGTCCATGACCCTTGACTCTATCTGGAGTAGTGTGTAAATGTATCCATGCCCCTTCCCAAGGCTGGGACTGCCCTCCACCCACCTCAGTCCCCAGGCCTGACCCCAGGACCAAGTCCTAGAGCATAGATCAGCATCAAGAACTTGGAAGAACAGGACCAAGAAGCAAAGGGAGGAGAGGTTCCAGGGATCAGGATCAAGGCATATGCTCAGAGCTCACCTGGTGTAGAGAAACTAGTTTGGGGAGGCAAGGGAACCAAGATATAACTCCAGTCCAAATCCTGGCTGACTTATTTGCAGTTGTAAGCCTTTCTAGCACATAGAGAGCTCAGTGCAATGGATGCATGCATGCCTGAGCCATCACAATTAAATACCAGTCCTTACGCAGCTAGAACAGATCCCCACACCACCAATGGGACCCAGCTCAGTGGTATAACTGCTAACCCACAGGTTGGATCCGTGGCAGAAGCAAGGGGCCAGGGTGGACAAACCCATGTCAGACAGGTTTAAGCTGGAGAGAACACCCAACGGGAGCTTGCTGCTGATGATGGTTCTGGGGTAAAAGGCTGACCTTTCAGGATCCAGCCATTTCTCCGCTGAGGGGAGACCCAGGCAAACATAGCCAAGAAGACGAGCCTTTCCCTGAGGCCTTCTCCAAAAGTCATCTTTGTGAGGAAGTCTCCATCATTAGCCAAAATTCAAGGCCAGTCAAGCAGGGTTTTCATTAGGCAATCACTTCTAACTTGTACAGCAGTTTTTACAGTACTTATGCAGCTGCTACTTGCCGGATCCCTATGGTCAGGCTCGGAAAGCAGCAGCAGCGCCACCTTCTGGTGTTCTTGAGAATATCACAGGGCTGTTTCAACCCCTTCACCTGTCTGGGTGTGTACAGCACACACTTTCTGAGAAGTCACAACTTTGGATAGCTTAATGACATCTGCCCTGCTATTTAACAATCTGAACCACTGATAACCCTTTATGAAGATTAAAAAGCAAAAAATAAATCCCCAAATCATTCTGGATTCAAGAACATGTAACCTTTGTGTTTTCAGAAAACTCAGAATTTCCTACAGTGAACCCACATTTGCTGAGCTAACTGGTATGCTTTACCCAGGTGCAAATTAGAGAAAGACTACACTTCCCAAGTCTTCCATTCTCTACCTATGGAGGCACACCTTTCTTGCTCATAAAAGGAAATATGGTAGTTGTCTGCCATGTTGCTAAGACGTCAAGCATAAGTCAAATAATTACTGAAATAATACTGCTCTGGGGAGAGAGCTATGAAGGAACACACAGGTGCTGTGAGCCACTGTAAGGAGGCAGGGAGTGGGAAGTAGTCCAGGAGGTCAAATAAGGCTTCCTCTGAAATGCCAAGAAGTAGAAGTCTGAATTATCTTCCAGGAAATTCAGAGGACATGAGCTTTTAGCGCATTAAAGCTATAAGCCTAATGGGAGATGACTGCTGGGAACAATGGGATTTGAATTGACCTCCAGTAATGGGGGTGTTTTATCTGGTTCCTATTCATTCCCCCACCCCGCCACCACACAATACACATACATTTCACACACGTACCTGCACATGTGTGCACACATTCACACATGTACCACGCACAATTGATTTCTCGCCTTTTTGTGTTGAACAGGAATTAAATTACCTGCAGACTAGAACTGCAGTCAGATGGAGTCATGCTCAGGTGGAGAGCTGGAAGGATTTGAAAAAAAACAACAACCTTATCTCCGAGGTTCAGACAAGGTGAGTCTGTAGAACAGCAGCTGAGGCTGCCCCTGGGCCGTGAGTCTCCAGTCTGAGTTCCCCATGGAAGAGAAGATGAGGTTACAGCTTAACACAGTTGGGAGACTTCATAGATGCAGAAATTCAGGGACCTTCAAGCTCACTTCCTTCTAATGTTTGAAGGAGGATAGTGAGTCTTGGAATCAGACAGATATGTGTTCTAATCCTGGCTCCATATGATTTATCGAGTTAACCTCTCTGAGCCATTTCATCATCTATAAAATGAAATTCAGAATCTCTATGCTGCTGGGAGGCTCAGGCTCTCTTCTGGTCCCCAAGGCTAGACTCCTACCCCCGGAAACCCCTGCTCTCTCTTGCTTTGCATGATAGGGAATTGTTTTGCCAGGTATTATTGGTTCTTTCTTTCTGGAGAAAAAAAAAAGATCCAAATTCAAGATTTTTAATTTGTAGTAATGTTGTAAAGAATCAATTTTTTAAGCATCTTTATTTTCCATGCTGGCATAAATAAATCATTGAATAAATAGATCAGAGGAGAGAGACAGCTCTTCCATACAAAAGAATATCAATTAATAAGTATAGAAGAAATGATGGAATAAGGAAATCACCAGTAGACAAACTCCATGGTAAGAACTGTCACAAGCAAATACCAGTGAAAGTACAATAAGAAACAGGATATTTGCATAACCTCAAAGTAACTTCCCTACAAGACACTTATTAAATCCAAACAGAAAAATAGTAACTTACAGTGAAGAAACCTAACAGGCACATGTTAATATCACAAGTAATAAGACAGATCAACATAAGTGATATAATGGCCCAAGAAGGACAGCATGTCACTTCTGTGGCATTCTTGCCAAAAATGCATAACCTCAATTGAATCATAAGAAAACACCAGACAAACTCAAATTAAGGGTCTTTCTACAAAATAATTGGCCAGTACTTGCTTCAAAAATATCAGGGTTATGAAAGACAGAAAAAAAAAACCACAAAGATATTTTCATAGATTAGAGAAGATTAAGAAAACATGACAACTGCTAGGAATATATCCTAAGAAACTCAAACACCAATCAGGAAGAATATATGCACCCCTATGTTCATAGCAGCATTATTTACAATAGCTAAGATCTGAAAACAGCCCAAGTGCCCTTCAGTAGATGAGTGGATAAAAAAAACGGTGGTACATTTACATAATGGAATACTATACAGCTGTAAAAAAGAAGGATCTCTTACCCTTTGAGACAGCATGGAGGGACCTAGACAGTATTATGCTAAGCGAATATAAGCCAGTCAGAGAAAGACAAGTATCACATGAACTCACTTATATGTGGAACCTAATGAACAAAATAAACTGATGAACAAAACAGACCCAGAGACACTGAAAACATGCAACAGACTGATGTATTGCAAAATGGGGGAGGGGAGGAAGGAAGAGATTAAACAAAGAATTTATATGCATATATCCATAGCCCATGGATAAACAATAGTGTGGGGAAGTATATCCATACATGGATAAACAATAGTGTGGGGAAGGCTTGGGGAAGGGGTGAGAGTCGGGGGAAGGGGGTCAACAGGGATGTATATATAATATTCTATGACATGATATATTTACTCAACAATATATCTTGGACTCTATATCTGTCTTGTTTTTGTGACTGTATAATATTCCATTATAATGATAAATATTTACTTAACCAATCTCAGATTTTTCTTCAATTTTTTCCTATTATAAATGACTAGAGGCCTGGTGCACAAAATTTGTGCACTCGGGGGAATGGGGGGTCCCTCAGCCCGGCTTGCACCCTCTCATAGTCCAGGAGCCCTCGGGGGATGTTCAACTGACGGACATCCTTAGTGCTGCCACAGAGGCGGGAGAGGGTCCCACCACAGCCGCTGCACTTGCAGTCTGTGAGCCTGGCTTCTGGTTGAGTGTCACTCCCCCTGTGGGAGTGCACTGACCACTAGGGGGCACCTCCTGTGTTGAGTGTCTGCCCCATGGTGGTCAGTGAGCATCATAGGGACCAGTTTTTCTACCACTTGGTAAATTTGCATATTATTATTATTATATAGGATATCTCTTAAAATGTGAATGTATTGCTAATCTTAGTAAACATGTAACCTAAATATTAAGGCTAAGGGCTAAGAATTTATGGATTTGGTGTCATTTTGAAGGAAAAAAAAAAGTGGGTTCCTAAAGTTGTAAGGTTTGTGAGGAAAGAAAGTTATATAAATGGCACAGGCCAGTAAGCCAGAACAAGTGGAATAGGGAATTGAGATGGTTAAACAGCAATTTGGAGCTATCTAGTAAATCCCATCTTCCCAAAACCAAGGACACTTAACAGTAAATGATTTGCATTTTGCCTCTCTAACCAGAGGTCAAATCGCTTATATCTACATACTCAGGGAAACAGATAGCATAAATCCAGTAAGTGTTATTTGCTGGCCACACCCAAGGACAAACAAAGTTAAACTTTTTTCTGACCTAGAATTGGCTTTAGGTCATTCCAGTAGGTCCTGAAATGCCTCAAGATCTTCCTACAATGGAGACTAGGGACCAATTTCTTAAGAAGTATGTACTGGGTATCTCTTCTACTTTAATCTCTCTCAGGTTAGAAGGCTTCCTGGCCCAAGGCCCTCCTCTTGGTTCCGGGCTCATCACCATTCACCAGGAGACTATGTTCTGGTCAAGACATGGAGGGAAACAAGTTGGGACCCTCCTGGGAAGTACCCTACCTTGTCTTGCTTACCACTGAGACTACTATTCAGACTGCAGAACAAGGTTGGACCCAATACACATGGGTAAAAGCTGACCACCAGCTTCTCTGAGTGGAGACACCTCAACTTAGACAGCCATACCAGGACATAGCCTCTTAAAATTAACACTAAAGAAACTATAAGCTGTCTATTTGCTTTAGGGTTCTGGCAAATTGCAGGGGCTTACAATGTGGGCTGGGGAAATGTGTAGCCAATGAAAAGGGTAGCGGTCGTACGCCAATTACCATGTTTCTCTTTTATTAGTGTAGATATCCATAGCCCATGGATAAACAATAGTGTGGGGAAGGCTTGGGGAAGGGGTGAGAGTCGGGGGAAGGGGGTCAACAGGGATGTATATATATTGTTCTATGACATGATATATTTACTCAACAATATATCTTGGACTCTATATCTGTCTTGTTTTTGTGACTGTATAATATTCCATTATAATGATAAATATTTACTTAACCAATCTCAGATTTTTCTTCAATTTTTCCCTATTATAAATGACTAGAGGCCTGGTGCACAAAATTTGTGCACTTGGGGGAATGGGGGGTCCCTCAGCCCGGCTTGCACCCTCTCATAGTCCAGGAGCCCTCGGGGGATGTTCAACTGACGGACATCCTTAGTGCTGCCACAGAGGCGGGCGAGGCTCCCACCACTGCTGCTGCGCTCGCCAGCCATGAGCCCGGCTTCTGGCTGAGCGGCGCTCCCCTTGTAGGAGCGCACTGACCACCAGGGAGCAGCTCCTGTGTTGATTGTCTGCCCCCTGGTCATCAGTGCGCATCATAGCAACTGGTTGTTCCGCCATTGGGTCAATTTGCATATTAGTCTTTTATTATATAGGATAGTGCTGTAAAGCCCTGTTTATGTGTTGTATGTGTTTGAGTGTGTGTGAATATATATAGAATATAAATAATATATGCAATAGTCTTAGATGGTAAATGGTTGAGTCAAAGTGTAAGCCAAGTTTAAATTTTGATCATACCACTAACAGCAAATGAAAATGACCATTTCCCCGTGGCCTGAAAAATAATTATTATTGCCATTTTTCCATTTTTTCCAATACAATGAAAAAACATAAACCATTGGATTATCAGCCTATCTGAATATCACTCCCAGGCCTCTGACCATCCCCAAAGGAGCTGTGGGTGCCTTGAGTGAAGTTCAGTCTCTCCATTTGATGGCCAAGTTACTTGAGCTCTCTGTGATGGGAAGCCTCCAGGATGGCCCCCAATGATCCCTGTCTACTGGCATGGGTGTTGTTGTGCAGTCCCCTTCCTCATTCTATCAGAGCTGGTCTGTGTGGCCAATAGAATATGGCAGCAGTGATGATATGTGGTTTCTGAGGCTAGTCAGAAACAGGCATGTGGCTTCCCCTTTGTCTCCCTCTGATTACTAGTCCTGAGGAAACAACTGACACTCAGGCCCCCTGTGGAGGCCTCATCAGTGCTGCATGACGAGGAACGGAGGCCTCCTGACGACAGCCATGTGAGCCATCTTAAAAGCAGATTACCCAGCCCCAGTCAAGCAGTCCCATGATTGCAGCCCAAGCCAACATCGATTTGAATCTAATGAGGAACCACCCAACTAAGCCACCCTCAAAGTCCTGCTACTCAGAAACCGCATGAGATAATAAATGATTGTTATTTTAAGCTGCTAAATTCTGGAGTAATTTGTTATGCAGCAATAGATAACTAATACACTCTCAGCCTCACTTTCCTCATCTGTAAGATAGGAATCCTATATAATAAAAGGCTAATATGCAAATCATCCCCTTGGGAGTTTGACCGACCAGGAGTTCAACCAACCAGGAGTTCAACCAACCGGGAGTTTGACTGCTCACTATGACATGCACTGACCACCAGGGGGCGGCGCGGAATGAAGGAAGGCCCCGGCCCAGAGACAGCAGCCAGCAGCCAGGGGAAAGAAGGCCCTGGCTGGCCCAGATTGCCGGCCAGGCTTAGGGACCCTACCCATGCACAATTTTCGTGCGCCAGGCCTCTAGTGATCAGTTCACTAATAATAATGCTCACTTCACAGACACAAAGTTCAAAGCACCTGCCAGCTACCTGGCCCAGGAGCACTAGTCTTTTCCTCTCTCCTTGGGAGGCACTGTCAGGACTGACTAAACAGAGAGGAGTGTTTTGAGTTGCAACGCTTTTGACCTTTTCATTCAAGATCCATGTCAAATCAGTTTCTAATTCATTTCCAGACACATTATCCTGAGAATGAAGCAGGGAGTGAACTTTGTTGCCATGCATCCCCTACCCTTTGTGTTTTTTTTTTAGTTATTTAATCGGGTTCTTATAAGAAATTCAGAACACCAGTTTGTGAGGATAAAGCCCATTGGTGAGAGCGAACAGAGAGCGGAGGTAGCCCTGGAGCTGAGGAACAGCTTTGATTTTTGGCAGAATTTGTGAGTCCACAGCTTTCTGGTCAACCTTGTGCTGTTCTGTAATCTCATGTTTCTCTTTCTCTGTGTCGAAGATCTCACGCTCCTGGTGTCTGGGCTTACGCAGCTTCTTCTTGAAGTAAGCATCAGTGAGATGTTTGGGGATTTCCACACCACTGATAACAATTTTGGTGGAGGTGACGATGACAAATTTCTGGTGTGTTCTACGAAGAGGAACTCGATTGAGGGACAGAGGTCCAGTCACAAGTAGCAAGCCACTGCCCAGCTGCTTCAGGAAAACCACCCTCTTGCCTCTGTGGCGCCCAGTGAGGATGATCAGA